>NW_027332024.1:890491-1240872 GCF_048418815.1 Hemitrygon akajei | reverse complement strand
TTTCCAATACAACTGTTAAAGTGAACCACAGTCAATCTTTCCATTGTGTTCTGTACACAGTGTCCTACAGCCAGGGCACACAGACACAGACCCTTCATCCCCACCCACAGGGCTGGATGTACAGTAACAACAGCGTTGGCAGAGTCAGCTTGGGTTCAGAAAAGGATAAACAGATGGAAAAATGTGAGCTGAAGAATGTGGTGTGGGTGGAATGTAAGAATCCTTCTGATAAGCACTTGGGATTGCAGTTAATGGACTTTTGTGGACTCAAAAATAATCAGCAGGTTAAAGGCAGAGAGACGTAATAAGTGGACCGTTTTCGATGTTGGAAGTCGTGACCAGTGGGGTTACACAGGGATTGGACAGAGACCCCAGCTGTTTCCCCTATAGGGAAATGCTCTCTACGCTGGCTTGACATTCCTCGCGCTCCGGATCTCCACGTTTTCGTGGGCACCTCCTTATCTGCTATGGTTAGTCTTTCGTTGCTGAAGTGTTTGGAAATCCTCGCTCTTTATCGTGTTTCTCATCATTTGTACTGTTGGATCTCCATCCCATTGGCTCTCCGTCATCTGAGCTATCTGGGTCACCTTCTCACGAGTCACTATACACGGCTACAGCCAACATAATATCATGGCTCTGCCTACACTTGCCTTGAGTATTTGTTCGTGCTTTAACTCTGACTGGTCTAGATCAGTTAAAAGAGGACACCAGACAGAGTCTAACGAGATTTTAGGTTGCTTCTTTTGTAGGTCTGGCAGTTTACAGAGTCGGTAGCTGCTCATCCGAGAACGTTCTATTTGTCAGTACAGAGACAACTGAGACAACCTGTTGGCTTCCTCTGTCTTTAATTCTTCTGGCCAACGTCTGCCTCCTCTTCATCCAAAGACATTTATCTTGGAATCATTATACCCACTCATTCCGTTGGCTGCCAAAAGGACTCCTATGGAACCCTATAGAACAATTAAATTCTATATAAAATACTAACGCTCACTAACAAAATTCGCCGAATTTATACTGACCGCATTATCTGCTATTTCATCAAAGAATTATCCTCGATACTTCTTCCATTAGTTCTGCCTTCCACCTTCGCGTTTGATATACACTGAGCAATCAAGTTTGAGGGTACATTAAACTGGTATTACAGCAGCATGTGTTACAATTCTTATCCACAGATATATTTGTACGTTTGTCCCCCAATTCCAAATCTTACTCCAAAAGCCTGGGCAGCTGAATTGTTCATTTGCCTTATCGGCGTCTGTGTTAATTCGTTCAGTGTGTTCCGTCCGGTGATGGATTATCTCCCTTACCTCCTACACAACACATGTCTGGGCTGCAGTCAAGTGACGGATTGAGTAACAACATATTGACACAGATATTCATCTGGATCAGTGCATTGGATCTGGAAGTTCTTCATCTTTACTGTGCATAACATAAATTTCAGTCCTCTACATCTCCTTTGTCAGATCGTATCACCCGTGTGCATTGAAAAGATACTATTTTTTTTGTTGTTCACTGAGTGTTTTCCAAGCAGTGATATCACTGTTGACACATTGGTCCGCCGTACTGGCTCTGGAGCAAACTTACTCTATCTCAGTCATGGTTAACGTCATCGCAACAAAATACAATATTCTCTTCATGTTGAATGAAACCTAAAACACAAGGGGCGATATCTGCTCTTATTTTCAGTGAAAATCTTGTTATTTTAAGTCCATATTTTCTATTATTTTTCCAGACCCTCTAATCCGGGCTTCCGGTTGTCTTTGGATTCAAGACGCCCATTTTTCCTCACCCAATTTTGTTTCCGAAAAGTAGAGGAGGACAAGCACTCGGGTATTTTCCTTTCTTTTCGATTTTTTTACAAAACTGCCCTTTTTCTCAGGATGAGGGAACTGACAATCACCCCATTGATAGGACCTGTCGCAATCTTGTTGGAACAGCTGTTCCATTCTCAAGTCACCCAAGTCAGGGCCGTCATGTACATCCGGTACCGATGGTGATAACATTCCTGTTTCTCCTCCACCAATTTCAGATGGTTAATACAGTACCACCCACATTTTATCTGTGGAAGTCAATAGCTTGTACACTGATGGACTTGGTTTGCCTCTAATTTCAAACAGACCTGCAAAAGCCTCGAATTGATAATGAAGGTTTGTGTATTCTAATCATCACTCTTTGTCCTGAACAATTCAGAATCCAGACTGATCAAAGTAGGTTTTTCTCTGTTGTTTCGTCTTCCCTTTTTGGTGGACTGCCACATAACTGGCCTCTTTCATGGACTGTATCATTGTTGTACCCACATTTCTGCCACAAACCCATTGATTTTGTGTTCCAACAAATTTCATCCAAACAACTCCTCTAAACCTTCCATGTCCCTTCCAGTGATGTATTTATAATGGGAGTAACCTATTGAAAATGCTAATGTATTCCATATTATCATCAAAGCATAATGCTGTCACATGTTGTTGCCCCATTTCCTTTCCACACTTCCTCTTGATTGCTGTCTACGGAGTTTATGAAAGTGCCATGACATCTTCCATTATCTGGGCCGTGAAATGTGTGCCTTAATTAATTTGTGTACTCCGGGGTTGTCCCCAGCAAGTGAGTATCCTTTCCGAAAAGACTTTTGCAATGGCCTTTGCTGTGTCTATCATAGCTGAGAATGCTTGTGTGCCTTAATCCGTTTCGATACTCCGATCTTGAACCAGCGAGTGAATATTTATTCACCCACGTCATAAAGCTATCTATCATTACAACAGTATATCTGTATCCTCCTAGGGCGGGCGGTAAGAAAAATAATTTAATCTATTTGTAAAGTAGTCCAAGGCCCTTCTACCGATCTGATGTGTTGAAAGCCTCTTTTCCTTACACTTCTGTGAGGATTAAATTATGCACAAATCAAGCAAGTTTTCACAGAATATCAACACCATCCTCCTTCTTAGGCCACCAGCCCACTTTCTTGATATTTTCTGTGGAGTGTTTGCATCCCTGGTGTCCCCATGCAATATGGTACCAACGGGTCATTTGGTTTCTTCCTCCTTCTGGAACCAGAAGCTATTATTCACGTTCCAACAATTCGTCAACTTTTCAATTTCCCTTTATGAATCCATATTATTTCCGTTTCCCTCCTTAAATATATATTGTAATAGCAGAACAGATGCGAGGAGCTGCCGAGCAGTTGAAACAAGCCCTCCGGCTGCCCACAGAGGCAAATGTTCTGTAAGTCTGTTGCAAACTACATACGATCAGATTGTATGTCAGACTCTGGTGAAAAGCTTTCTGGCTCTAACCTGGTATGCTGCAGCTGCCAATTCAGCTGCGTGTGCACTCATGGGTTTCGGTAGTTTTATGCTATAGTGTACATATCCTGGTCATGTTCATCCTCTACAAATGTGCCTCACCCAGTTCTCCTCTCACCATCCTGTACTGCTGAGGAAATACATACAAAAATAATTGTTCCTTTGTGCCTTTGTTCTCAGTCATTACTTTATCTGATCTTTCACCCTTTTCTTTTTTTTTATTTCTGATACAAACAGATCCTTGAGATCATTTGCTTTCATACCTTGAGACATATTTTCACTTCCCTGGTACAGCAGTTTATCGGCTAAGATTAAGGTTGTGTTTATACACTTTACACTAATATTTATTCCTTGCAACAACAATGCCCATCTAATGACTATTCTGTGGATTACTCAATCATTTTGAATCCTTCCGTCTACCGGTAATTGTATGGGCGTGTGTTCTGTCAGAACTGAAATTCGCATTCTGGGAGGCTGATTTATTTGGGAAGCACCAGAGGATGCTGCAGAAGACATGGAACCTCTGGTTTTGAGTTGCAGGGTACCATTGGAAAAGATTGTTTTGATGTGATCTTAGCATCTGCCATTTAATAAGTACCCGGGATTTCAGTTTAGAGAGCGTGCAGTTTCAGTCCGGATTCAGTATTTTGCTTTCATCATCACCTATGACTCTTAATTACTGTAAATTATCCCAGTGCTGCAGGATGGTCAAATTAATGTCTGTTTCTCAGAACACTCTAATAGCTTATCACAGTCCAGATATAGTTGTAGAGTGTTCCGCTGATTAGACCTACCGTGCGGAAAGTCTCCATCCACTGCCTCTTCGGACTTCCCTTACTCAGCCAGTTCTGAATCTATGCAACCAGTTTTCACTAGATCCCAGGTCTGAATCAGTGCTCCACATGGAACCCAGTCAAACAGCTTAACCATTAGCCTTAACCATTAACCTTACCACGACTGTTCTGACTTCATCGACCAATGTTTCACTTTTTTCATGGAAAGTATACTGACTCATAAGGGACGACCTGTCCTCACAGAACCATGCTGACCTTCCGCAACCAGGATGCGTTTCTCCGGATACTCATAAATTCTGTCTCTAAGTAACCTTTCGTAAAACTTGCCCACCACTGACCGAAGACTCACTGGCTGTAACTCTCAGGACTACATTATATTTCTTGATAAGAAAAATAACATTTGCCGTTCTCTGTGGCCAGTGATGACTCCAATGTCATGTCCTAAAGCGCAGCAATATCTTCGCTCACTTTCTCTGATTACCTGAATTACATCCCTTGTAGCAACGGGGAAAGAGTTATTTTCATGTTTTCCCTGTTTCTAGCTCGTAATTCTGAACGTTTGCGTGTACCGGCACATCCGTCGTGTTTCGCTGTATCCACATTCATCAATGTCGTGCTCACTGGTGAATATTGAAGCAAAGTATGGGTAAGGACGTTCACTGCCTCCTTGCACTCCAGACACATGCTTCCTCTTTTATCGCTCATCTCTCCCACTCTCTATCTGGTCATTCTCCTGTTTTAAACCTTCGAGGCCTTTTCATGCCCGCTTCGAACTCTTCGAAGTCCATTGTTAAATTCCTCCTGGCTACACTGTGTCTTTCCATAGCCCTGCCTGATTCTTTCTTCCCAAACCTTAAATATATTCCTTTCTTTTTCTTGAAGATGTGATCCTTATCTCTTTCTAACCAGGCTGACTTTAGGTTCCCGCCTCAATGAAACAAGCCTAGACTGAAACCCAATCTAGTCTCCCATTAAAAACCTCCATATTTCCGTTGTGGATTAGAAGGAACAAAATCTGTCCCAAATTTGGCTACCAAGTTCCTACCAAATAGCATCAATTAAATACATTCTATACTGTCTGCTCCTACGCCAGTGTAAGGTATTAGTAAATGTCGAATAGCTGCGCTCTATCGCTCTGAAATGCTGACCCGCAAAGAGATCTGTTACCCAACCCGTTTCACTTTCCGGTACCAGATCTAGGATGGACTGTTCGCTAGTCCGCCAGCCCGCTCATTGTGATAAGACTCCTTCTCGGACGGAACCGAGAAATTCTGTCACGTCCAAACCTTTGTAAACAGACGAAGTGCCCATGAATATCGGTGAAGTTTAAATTGCCTGTGACAACAACCATATCAAAATGGCACCAGTCCCAAAATCTATCTCCGGATCAGTCACTGTCTCTGGTTGTTGTTTTCGTTTTGGTGTAGGAAACTCTCTACAGAATTGTCCCAAACGAGTGTCGCTTCCCTTCCTACTTCTGAGTTCCAATCACAGTCTATTAACATACAATTCCATCACAGTGTCCTCCCTTTCGCAGCTGTGTCACTATCACACTCTCCCTGTGTTTAAAAGGTTTTCCGTTTACTCTCTTTTACCCGACTCTGAACATTTGGAAACATCTGAACCCCGAGATATCCCGAAGTCATCCTCCCCTTGAGATTGAATTGACTTTATTTCCTCCACTACATGAGGAATAAAATCTTTAGGTTACGTCTCAGTCTAAATGTACAATGTGCAATCCTAGAAATGTAAAATTGTAAGAAACCGAACAGTCAACGTAACACAGGAAAACATTGATATCAGCGTGAGTTAATCAGTCTGATGACATGGTGGCTGAAACTGTCACGGAGCCTGTTGGTCTGCATTTTATGTTGCGGTACCATCTCCCGGATGATTGTCAACTCTCTGCGATAGTTTGGAATTCATTATTTTGATGATGGCCAGGGACATAAATGTTTGAATTTATGACATATTTGCGAAATCTACTAATTTTCAAACTCCGTCGAATTGCATTTGTAGTGGGAGTTATCTACAGAGATGGCCATTTAACGTAAACACATACTTCACTCCATTCTTCAATTCTTTTCTGAATTTCCTCTGTGTCAGTGTATAGATACAAGTATTGGTGCACATACTCAGAATTTGGAACATTGCCGCAAATTGCTGTAGTATATATACCGGGGAACTGAAATATCTGTCCTGGTAAAAGTAATTTTCCACTTGCCATTTCAGGGAATGAGCTACATAGGGCATCCAAAACAATATGAAATTAGCTGAAATTGCAAACAATAAAATCATCGATTTTCTACGGTTTTCCACCTCAGTATCTTTCTCTTTATCGCTGCTCCTCCGAAGACCTCTGCGGACTCTATTTGCCGCAATTATATGTTTTACTGTTAACCCATTGAAGATAAGAATTAAGCCGATTGGTAGCAACGGTGTTAAAATGCCATCTAGAAATTCCATTCCTTTCCACACGGGTGAAGTAGCGTATTCATGAGTGAGGGCGCAACGCCACGGCACGTTGTCAATAATGACATAAGGCTCAATGGCAAAGTAAAACGGGGCACATCTCCCACAGCTGAATACAATAACGGTCACGATAACCACCGTTGCTGTTCTCTCAGTGCAGTATCGTTCCCCGAGCTTTCGACAACATATTGCGATGAAGCGATCAAAGGTAAAACTGACCGTAAACCAAACAGAACAGTCCCTCGTCACAAGAAAAAGTACACCAATAACGGCGCATACAGGAGTGATGAGCAGGGATCTGGAATAAATGTAGATATTGTTGGTCTCTTGCAGTAAACCGAAAAATACAACGACCATCATATCCGCTGCTGCCATTCCAACCAGGTAACGGGTGATGCATTTGGAGAGTCCGCATTTTCCCCGAGATAGGATCACAATCGCCGTTAAATTAACTACAGGAAATTTGGAGAGTGAAAGAAAAAAATAACACAACACAGAATTATCGTTTGCTGCAAATGTCTGAATGCCCACCATTCTACCAATGCTATGCAGCGTGTAGTTATTTAGAAAGTGAAAAGCAGAAATTCAGTTTGTGCGGATTGTCCGTGCGCTCCGGTTGGACAATAATAGACAGAAGTGGCAGTGGGTTTGCGGCTTTCCAACAGCTAGGAAGCAGGGATATGATTTTCCCCGACTCATGTACCGGTGACCGGTCGCTCGCCCCATAAACACAACGATTTCCATGATTTGACGTAAAATTGCTGAAGGAATTGCTTGTAGTGAAATTATGACATTTAATGCATAAGGTATAATTTAGTGCATAAGGTATAATTGAGCGCAGCTATTCGACTGGCCGGGCAGTTGAAAAAAAGCTTCCGAACTGGAAAAGCGACCACTATTGTTTGAGAGAGCCGAGCAAGCTGAAAATGTGAAACTATGGCAATATCGCCACCAACGTATAGACAAACAAAATAACATCACGTTGAAAAAATATGGAGACTGAATAGCAAATCTATCAGATGCTTGAATTCTCAATTCGTGAAACAGATTTCAGACGAAGGTATCATCTGTGCTCAGTAAAAGTACAAACCGTGCAGCGGAACAAGAGCAAGACGACGGCACCATACATAGAGTGACCAGTTCCAATACCTTACCAGGGATACTGATCGCTACAATTGTAGGATAGAAAATGCCCGCGATGTAGTAAATCGCTGGATATCCCATATTCCGTCAGTTGCAGCTTTCAGTTGCACGGAACATTCCAACTGCTCATATAGACTGGTGATCGGTTTTACAGAGTTATATGCAAGTCAGAGTAATTCCACTGAGGCAATTAGTGTGGTTATGACGTCAGTGACATTAGGGACAAACAGCTACTTAAACATTGACATTAAAGTGTTTTTCACTCCGCACCGTGCCATAAATTCCTTTCCTCCAAGGGATGTTACAAGTTATTAACTTTTTAAACAAAAGATAATATGAACGTTAGCAAGGTAAATTTCCAAGACACCCGACTTCTGCTGCTGAAGTGGGACCTTTTCTGATCAGTGTCATTTCTAACATAGACCATCATTCTGAATAATCAGCATGGACAATCAACTTCAAACAGATTTATTTTCTCACATTCCGCCGACCACATTCGCTTCCGACTTTGAGAGCGGGACATTGGCTCGGCAGGTGAAATGAAGTACACGTTATTGGGGGGGGGAGTGGGGTTAGGATTATTTTTCCTTTCGCTCGTTCTAGTCGCTTCGAATAACTTGAATGTCGGAAGTAACAACTGATGACATGTTTCACAATAAAGCACGTTGTACGTCTGTTATGGTAAGTATGTAAGGAAGATCGACAGCAATATTCCAGGGATTTTGATAATAAGAAAGTTACAAGCCCACGCGCCATTAGCTGCAGTTTGCGGACCGATTGCTGAACGTTCTTTTCCGGCACACACACACGAGATGTCCGATATGAGGCATTGAACCACTCCCAGGGAAAGACTTCACAACTTTACACCATACACGTGACTTGTGGTGCATCTATTTAAATTTAAAGACTTGAGCCAGAGCTGCCACAACTCTACCACCATTTCTCAATCAATACTCCGTTTGAACAGAAGCAGAAACTAATATCAGTGATCTGTCCGCAGGTTCCCAGGCTGCTCTAATGTTTGCCAGCGAGACTGAATGAAATACCATAAAGTGCAATATACATTACATTCGCACTGAAAGTACGCGCTGAAACACCAAAACTGCTGTTTATGTCCCCTCGAAACATTGCTGAGTTACTACATTTTCCCCGTGTGAGAATCGCACGTTGACTTCCAATTTTATTCAGACACTTCAAACTAAAAGAAAGCAAAGGCCGGGGAATTTTGTGTAAAATCAGAACACTAGAACCTGCAAAATAATGATAATTAATCTTTGAAGATACAGAAAATACGGCAAACGTCAAGCGTGTGAAGATGGTTTGTTTGGTCCTTCAATGGTTTCTGACCGAGCTTCAGACGGAAGGGTCAATTTATGTGTTGGAATGTGTTTTTCTCCGTATTCTTCTTTCAGCCTGTTCGGATCATTGTTGAAGATGAGGATGATGAGCAAAGTGGGCCATTCAAGTAGGATGCCAGAAACCGGGGGATTTTTTTTTTTTTGGTGAGGGACACTGTGTGGTCTTGGGGTTGTTGTTCAAAGGGCTAAGAAGAGCGAAGACCCTGAAGAGAACCGGTCGTAGGATGCGATCCGGTGGTCGACCCGTTTGTCCGGAAGGTAGAGTGAGCTTCCACGCAGACCGAGGGGCAGCGCGTGTGTGACCGAGAAGTACAAGATGAGCTCCAACTTGTGCACATTTGTCTGCTTAATTAGAATGGGCTACGTTCTTTTTGTTTTATTTTCTATCCCTTAAGTTAAGATTCATCAATAAGACCATAAGACATAGCAGCAGATGCAGGCCATTCGGCCCATCCAGTCTGCTCCGCCATTCAATCACGGGGTGATCCAATTCCTCCAGTCACCCCCACTCGCCTGCTTTCACCATATATCCTTCAATAAAATATAATTCCTTTAATCGTATGCAGTGCACTGTCTGTTATTTCGTGCTACTAATTTGTAACAGCGTAGCAAAACTGCGGTTTGACCTGGGAGAGCCGTTCAATCTCACCAGCGTGTTTGGCATTAACGGGGAGAGTCTTTCCTGGATTTACGCAGCCAAGGAAGCCAGATGTGGGGTCTATAAGGAACAATTTGTTTGGAACCTCTGGTGGAGGGCAGGTAGTGCTCCACACAGGGGCAGCTTGTCCAGAGTTGGTCTGCGCCTGCCACCCTGCTCTCACATGGCTCCAAGTAACGGTTTGCCTGCGACAGTGGCAACACCCTGGTACACCCCTAAGACAGGCGGGCTAAACCAGTGATGATAGCTGGAAACCTCCAGGATTGGTGCGATAGGGATTTACCTACCCCAGCAAGCGAAACCATTTCCCTGACTGTGAAGCTGACAACAACTATAAGATCCAAAGACCAACAAGGCGATGCTGCAACACTTCATTGAGAGTGAAGGGCAAAACAAGGCACAAAATGCGTCATTGCTTTCACCGCAACCGAGGGAGTCGCCGATCTGGACCATTATTCCTACCATTGAGCCAAGATTCTGAAACCCGAAAGAATAAAACTGCCCATGAGAAAAAGGTTTTTTTTTTTACAATGAAATTCTTCCCCACATGTTTAGACTATTGTCAGAAACGACGGACAACGGACACCAACAAAAATAATTAAAGATGAATAGGAATTAAAATAACAAACCAGATCAAGCAGCACCAAAGACAGTGCTAACATCGATATTCTTTCGGGATTTTATCTTGCATGATTCTCAGTTATTTCTCGTGCACCTTATTTTCCAGCTATGATGCTGTTTTATCCATAGAAGTTGCCACTACGGCTATTTCAAAGAAAGGGTTTTTTTCAGTGTCTCGCCAATGTGCCTATATATAGGTGGATATATAGATAGATAGATTGAAAATGATTATATTTACAAGACAGATAATTTCATTCCCTTTCCAGGCTGTGAAGAGACAACTAGGGATGTTTCCCTCCTTCCAAACGATCAATTCCTGCAATGAACAGGACTGTCACAGATCTACAGGCTGATCACTGACCACACTGGTGTTATCAGCGCTTCCTCTGACATGCCACCGACAACATAGAAAATGTCTCTGCTTGTCCTGTTCACTCAATACTGCAATGTTATTATCACAGCTTATTCGGTCCCACAATGTCTCACACTAAAAATGTCACTGTTTATTCAGAACCATCTCTCAGTATGCTGGTAATTTCAGTGCTTTGTCTAGGCTCATCATGGAAACTGGGAAAACAAGATCTCTGACCATAAAACTATAATACCATAATAATATCGCTCTTTTATAAAATGCTCCTTGGCACAATCACACTGTTAGTAGTGATGTCCAGTCATCACTGACCAGACTGTCAGCAGATATCAGAACGTATTGGTCATGTTTTTAGTCGTGAATGTCCGCACCCTTGCAGCAAATAAAATTCTGATCTACTCAAATTTCAGACAGCGGCATCAATATCTCAAATGTGCCATAAATACTGACGGTTATCGCACTCTGCACGGCAGGAGATGGTCACGTGATGAGCACAGCGTTTCCGTGCAACGTATTACGGTCTTGACTTTAGAGGACAGTTCAGAGGACAGAGATGTACGGTCAATGTACTCAGGATTGAACGAAAGAGCAGGGGAACATAATGACAGGGAATCTCGGCTTTTGTTGTTCTTTGCGCAGAGATATCAGGAGTGACCCGGCGGTTAAGGAGAAATATTCACTCTTTTTATTGTTATCACATTGGGCCGTGTTTATCTTTCGAATCACCAGCACATTTTTTTCGGATATCTAAGGGAAACCCGGTGTCTTTATTGGCAAGTACTGTTACACCCTAATTTAGCCTTTCACTGGAAATTAAATCCGGACATCGTTCGGAGGATTCCAGGTTAAACAACCTCAAAGGCGAAAATAGGTACAGCTTCTATTCAGTATGTTCAGATAAAGGAAACCACCCGGGAACATAAGAATGCCGAGCCTTCATCACTAACACCTTTACACAACCGATATGTTTTAGTCTAATGTCCCAAACCAGGACTAAAATCAAAATAATTGTTAAATTACCCTGTATTCATGTATACTTAACCTTTAAGTAATGTGCTGTACACTTCAGATCAATGTATATGTTTTTGTTGCTTCAAGCAGGCGGGGTGGAACTACCAGTGAGTATTGTTGTACATCACTAATCAAGTTAATTACAGTCAAGTTGAGATGATGTTAAACCGTTATAGTTCGACACTTGCACAACTACGGAGTACGCTCAGTCATATGTTTGTGTACAATAAATATCAGACAGTTTTTTCTTTTCTAAAAGATTTTGAAATGATTTATAAATATTCCACGAATGAGATAAAACTTTGTAAGGAACAGAATAAAGAGGTCACTGCAGATGGGCAGTAATGTGAAACACAGCCGGATGAATGTGCGCAAACTCTCCACAAGGCGCACCCACGGTCATCTGTCTGAGCGACTGGAGATCCAATACCTTGATTTGGATTGGAGGACGCCTGATATGACGTAGGCATATTGACTGTATGATTCGAAGCCCAGTACTTTTACGGGTCTGGTTTATTGTTCAAAAAATCACTGCCGTTCAATATACAAAATAGTCTGCATGTACACTGACACGTCACAGTACGGCTGCTGTTGTCACCGCTTCTTATGAAACATCACTGAGCTGTAATAATGCTGTCACTGCTGGCCAGTCTGACAAAATCATTAGTAGTCGTTAACCCGACTGATAATGTTGCAGCTTCTGCAGCCTCAACTGATCAAAGTGATGACGTCCCGGCGTAACCTCGCCATACACTGACACACATTCCAATGATATCCATATTTTGAATTTCTCCACTATGTATAAAATTCAGCTAACGGAAATTCACACAAGTTCCACAGTCTTGAGTGGTCTTGCTGGGCGACGAAGACGGTTGGTATGGCGGCAGCAGGTGCAGTATAAGCTAGGATGACCCTCCGTGTCTTCCTCCTGCAGTGGCGCATCAGGGCATTTGCTGACGGGTCTTCCACCGTAGCTACACCTGCAGGGAACAACTGGGATTCGTAACCATGAAGATATCAGAGAGGCATACGGTTCTCCTCTCATCATCAGCCATATATAAAAAATTAAAATATGTTTTTTTTTTTCATTTTCCTCTGTGTCTTTTTTCTGAGCTATTACTTTATCTGATCTTGTTCCACCCTCACATTTTTTTGTTTTTTTTTAATATACAAATAGACCCTTGAGACCATTTGCTACCATACCTTAGCACTCATGCTTACTTCCTTGGTACAGCAAGATATCGGCTAACATTGACGATTATTTTACTACCATAACACTAATATTTCTTTATTGCGACTGCAATGTCCATCTAATGATTTTGCTCTGGCTTGTTGAAGCATTTTGAATCCTTCCATCTAACAGTAATTGTATGGCGGTGTGCCCTGTTAATATTGGAAGTGGATTCAATTCCACTATGTAGGCGAAATGCTGAACCGCACAGAGAATCGTAACCAAATATTTTTCACAAGCAACACCCTCCTGTTCGACTGTTGACAACATGCGTGATGCATACAAAACTTGTTCTATATTCCCATGCGTCCCCTGTAACAGCACTACTAAGGGGCAGTATCAGTTATCGCCACTTTCAATGAGAATGATTCATTCCATTAAAAGATCTGCCTTACTGGAAAGTCCATCAATGTGATCCCTAGAGTAACCTACCAGCCCCAGAAAGGTCCACAGCCCTTTCAGTTGTAGTTTCATCACCGATTCTCCTCTTCGCTTTTCAATTTCTCTTTTTCCCAATGTCAAAGTCATTCACAAATAACAAACTACTTGTTTCATCAGTTCTGTTTTTTAGGGTTTACCTCTAGTCCCAATGGATGTAATAATTGCATTAGTTCTGTCAATAGCCCATAATGTTCCCACTTGGTTTCAATCTTCAGGTGTAGATCATCTACAGATTGTACCAAGCACTCGAGTTTTGAAAAACGCTTTAAACCTTCCCCTGCGCTGGTGAAATATAGACGAGGAATGGTGGAACCCCTCTAGTAGGGCAGTACATGTATACTGCGGTTCCAGAAAGGTAAATGCAAACTTGCATTGACACACTTTTTCGACTGGAACATGCAAAATCCTTTATTTATTAATGAAACTGGCAAACATTGCGCTCTTTCATTCTGTTTGACCTCTGACTCCGGGTTAGTTGTTACAGTTGAGGCTGTTAACGGAATTCCTTGATTCAGTTATCAACAATCTATTGTGAACTTCCAGCTACCACTTGGCTTCGTCACTGGCCATATGGGTCAGTTATTAGTGGCGGCTATTAGCGTCAGAACTCCTTATTGTCGCAAACTCTGTATTACCGTACCTACATCTGCTTTTTGTTTGGAAACCCATATTGATTCTTTGACTAGGGATTTCGCCCTTGATGCATAAGCTGCCAGCCCTCTTTCCGCCGTCATCCGTGTGCCTGGAAAATACTCCTGAGTTCTGTGCAATAATTTGCTGCACCTTCTGATCATTGTTCTTCTCCTCCGGTTTTTTTCCACATTTCACCCATTGTGCATATTCTTCCTTGGTATTCTCCAACTGGGATCTGCATGTGGTGTCTATATTCTTGCCTGTTGGCATTTTCCAAATCATACAATTAACTGGGTCAAAACAAAGCCCCGCCTTGGCCATATAATCACTGCTCACGATATCTTCCTGCTTCCAGGGTAATTTAACAAACACTACTGAATGTTTCAATGCTTTGTCTCCTGTTCTACATCCGTTGGTACACTCACATGTCCCACTATTGAATGTCCTGTGAACCTACGTAGGATAGTTTTACATTGTATCTTCCAAATTTTTTAAAATTAATTACGGATGTTGACGGTGTCTTCAGGATCTTCTGGTGTTCATAAACTGTAACAGGGCAGCCTCCATCCTCACCACTGACTAGAGGTCTTCCGGTTTTATCATACCCTGTGTCTCATAGCCATGTTGGTGAGGCTTGTCACCTTCATTGAGCGTACAATTCCCTGGATGGCCGTTTACCCACCATGTTATTTTGTGTTCTCGGTCTTTCTGACCCCTTCAACGGCAAACAGCCTAGCTCTGAAGTTTCTCGTTTCGAGTTTGCACATTCTCTCTTAATGTGTTAAGCGTGACCACGGAAGTAGGATCTAATTAAGGTACCTTTAGCTCCCTGTGTTCCTAGCCCTGTTCTATTTCCTCTGCCCCTCCTTGCGCGCTGATAATGGGGCAGAGAGGTCCCCTACCCTCATTTCTCCAGACAGACTGATATTTAATAGTCATCACCTTCCCATTAGAGAGTTTTGCTGTTCTTTGTATATTCTTTTTCCATGTTCTCCTCACTTTCCTCAGTACACATGACTCAGTATGTGTGTGTACGGAAGGTTCAAACATTTCCAGCGACATTTAGATTCATCTAATGCTGTTCCATGCACCTCTTGGAACACAGTCCATCTCGGACATGTATTGCTCTCTGATGACTATTGCTTGTATAAGTTCTCGAGGATCGTCCGTGAGCACACACGTCCCATTACTCATTGCAACACCTTTAAGCTGCTGTACCCCGAACGGTGTAGTGCATGTTATGTTCTAATTTGATTTGCACCCCTCCCTGCTCGCCCTCTCTGATAGTAACTCGGGGGGCCAATCGTGCAGACGGTATCACCAGCTCCCGTTGATATATCTTTGGTGGGAGTTCCTCAGGATTGTTTCTTCAGAATCATCATAACCGTATCTAGTAGATACATCTGCTATATCATACCAATAATTATCTCCGTATTCACCTTCCTTCCCCTTTTAGATCAAAAAGCACATATCATACCGCTCTGTGCAGCAAATGGCCCCGCTGCTTTTGAATATCTGCTTTAAACACTTCGCACGATCACCAGTTTTGCTCTTCCTTTCCTGTGCTGATTTCTGAATCACATTCATACCCGACTTTAATCACCACACTGATTCCTTGTTCGATCCATTTTATCCTTGGCTAGTTGGGCTGCTCCCTCTCGTTTGCCACACTACCACTGAAACTGGTTCAGATGCATCAAACCCATACCTCTCTAAACATATACCTCTCTCTAAATGTTTCTACCTACTTTTAGAGCATTTTGTGTTCTCTTCAAATCTATCTCGCTCGGCTTCTGCTTTATGTTGATTTTCTACCGTTTCCTGTTGTACCGAAGCTTGCACAGCTACTTTATGCCGACATCACTTCTGCGATACCAATCTGTGCCGTTCTGTCTTAGCTTGTTTTGTTATAACACCATCAGATCCTCAATTAAACAGCCAACTGCTTCTGCTTTTGTTAATTGTTGAAACTTCCTGGTCAGCAACTCCCGTGAACGATTTTCCACACGGAATTCCCAGTAGTTTTCCCTTAACAGCCAGGGTGCCCGGCAAACTCCTCAGATGGCGGCGACATCACCAATACGTACTCCTGGAGGTGTCCACTGCAATTCCAACAATACTAGTACTTTAAACTTGCTGAATTCCTGACGTTTCTTGAATTCTTCATCCTGGGTTAGTAACTGCTGGCTACCCAGTCCCATATGTTTCTGTACCTCACCCACGTGGTCCGACTCAACTCTAGCGCTGAACAAGGAGATTTATTCGAGCCCACTCAGTAAAAGCCATTTCTGATATAGATATCACTCCGTGTAATAATGATCAGAGAGGTACAGCTGACTTTCAACTCTGAATGGACCAAACCAGTTAAATGAGGAAACCCACACAGAGTCCACCTAGACTACAGATTGCTTTATGATAATTTGTCATTTTACATAACAAGTAGCTACTCCTCTGAGAATGTTCTCAGATTCAGCTGGTCATTACTGAAGTTCCTTGTGTCGACATTCAATTGCTATGATTAGGTTCTCCCAGAGCAAGAATCACTGCAGAGTCTACGCCCTTTACATGACCAATGGCCACTTGTCTGAGAATTGCCGAAGGTTTACCCGGTCATTGCGTGGAACTGCTTGTGTCCATATACAAATACACTGATTAGGTTATCCAAGAGGAAGAATCAGTTCTGGTTTCAGAAAGTGGTGTGGAACAGAGACAACTACAAACGTTTGTTGTTTGACTGCTTCCCCTGTCCTTGATTAGTCTGTAGTTTCTTCTGGCCAACACTTAATAAAAGAATATTTTCCCTACACTTACTGGCGTATTACTAACGTCTTCGCAGGAGAATATGGTAGGGAATTATAAATTAAGATTATCGGCTGTGTCCTTCTTTGCATAATCTAATCTGCCGCTGTGATTCCGAATGCATTTAATTTCCTCCTTGACTATTTTTTTCTTCCTAACAGATTGTTGGGGAAAATTTATTGGGGTCAATTTTAGCAATATCGGCCATATCCTTCTCAACCTGCATTTTGGTAATCCGAATTTCCGACTTGACTATAAATTTCAAATATTCATAAGCCCTACAGTTAACATCATTACTATCTTTTCTCTAACCTTTCTATGGTTGTCTTTTCTTCAATATTTTACGTATATCGTTATTGAACCATGTAGCCGTCTATAGATTTGCTAGATATGCCCGTAGAAAAAAAGCATCTCTGATTGTCTGTGGAGAAATGAATCTACTTTAAAAATCAATTCTACTTTCAACTTTGAACTTTGATTTGTTGCGAACATTTTCTTTGTTTTCTACGACCCTGGGTTTCTGCCAAGGGTGATTTCCTTTTTAAATTCACTCCATTGTTGCTCAACTGACTCAACGTCAGCGGTTCGTTCCAGTTTACCCTCTGAAGTGCGAGCTGCATCTTCACACCTTTACCTTTATGAAATTCAATTTAATGCTTTTGGCTTTTATTTATATAGTCTCCGAAAAAAAGCGTCACTAAAATTGTTATGATCACTTTCGCCGAAAGGCACAACAACTTCCATAATCAAAATTCTATCCTGACTTGTCACAGAATTTCAAATCCGAACAGATCTCCCCTGGTGACGCAGTAACGTACTGGGTCGAAAAATAATAATTCAATAACACAATGAAATCACTATCCTGCAATCCATTAGCCACTGGGTTTTCACGCTCAGTATTTGCGGGCGGGGGTTGGGGGAAGTCCCCGATAACGATAACATCATCCTCAGAACTTCCCTTTATAACATTGTGATGGAGAAGTAGGTAACGCAGAATTGTCCTCAGTGTGGAGACATCGCTGGTCACGAATGTATGAAGGAAATTTAAAAGGCTGTGAGAAAGATTTGGATGATTAACCATGGGACAATATGAAGCAAGGACTGTAACCGAACCCTGAGCGAAAGAATGTTTAATTGTTAATTGCGTAGAACAGTGCCAGCAAGCTAAAGTACAGCAGGACTGATTATAAGAAGCATTCATGTTTTCCTTGATGTGGTTTCTCGAAGAGAACCTGTCCACCTTATTCAGAAGGCAACATATTTGGGAGGAGCGTGGGAACAGTGGGATCAGCATTCGAATCAGTTTTAGAAGGCTTGTGAAAGGAAAGTGAGAGTGGTAAGAAGCACATTCGCTTGCAGCGAAGTGGAAAGATTGAGTGAAATGTATAATGACTTAAACACATTTAAATGTAATGTCGAAATTATTATCAGAAAAGAAACGTAAGATCCCCATTCACAGAGAGAAATAATAAACAGGTTTTGAAACAGGTCATTTGTACTGGACGTAGTGACGCAGCCCCGTATGGTTATAACGATGATAGTCAGTCTTGTTTCCACATATCTCCTGCCAGAATAAAACCAAAGAACCCAGAACTATTTCCACAAGTCTCACCCACTCCCCCCCCCCCTCCACATTTTCGAACAGCGAGAAAGTTGCAATGGAAGGCAATGGGGCAGGAATCTGGAAAAACAATATAACTTGTACTACATCCTTCTGCCTCAGCTTCTGAGAGATATCGATCATGATATTGACACATCACTGGCAGCGGATAACCATACTGAGATGTTACAGGGAAATGTAATGTCAAACCTGCTCGGCCATTTATTAAGATCCTGGCCAATCTGATCGTGGACTCATCTCCACCTACTTGTCTTATCCCCATAACCCTTAATTCCCCTACTATGCGAAGATTTATCCAACCTCGACTTAAATAAATTTAGTGGGGCAGCATCTGCTGCTTCATTGGCAGGGAAATCCACAGATTCACTGCTCTCTGAAAGCTGGTCTTCCTCATCTCCGTCCAAATTTTCCATCGCCGAATCCCGAGGCTATGTCCCCAAGTTTTAGTCTCGCCTACCACGGGAAACAACTTTCCTGCCTCTGTCCTATCTATCCCTTTCATAGTTTTATATGTTCATGTAGCATGCAACTTCAGGCCAGCATCTTCAAAGGAACAATGAAAAAAAAGAAATATTAAAGATAGACAGCAGACTCTGAGAGGCGCCATCGCCCTAAGCTCCTCCCTCCGATTAGAAGGGAAGAATCACGCTAAAAGAATATACCTTCACTCCATCACTAAGGGGTTAAAGACAATAGTTCCGGATTGGAGTTCTCAGTGGCAAAGGTCCCAAATAAAGTGTCCAAATCTGTTACTTCAACGGTGGTAATGCGGATTATTAAGCCTGATACAATACAACAAATCGGTCATTTAGTCTCAATTCTATCTTTGGTCAGTGAACGGAGGTAAGAACGGACTTAGTTCGTTGGAGATTTGGTTACGTGGTGACGTCATAATTGTAATATACAACCATATATCAATATAACACTTCCAGCATGGAAACAGGCCATCACGACCCTTCTACTCCGTGCCGAACACTTACTCCCACCTATTCCCACCGACCTGCACACAGCCCACAACCCTCCATTCCTTTCCAGTCCATATACCTATCCATTTTTAATGACAATATCGAACCTGCCTCTACCACTTCTAATGGAAGCTCGTTCCACACAGCCACCACTCTCTGAGTAAAGAATTCCCACTCGTGTTACCCCTAAACATTTGCCCACTAAAACTCAACTCATGTCGTCATGTTTGAACCTCCCCTACTCTGAATGGAAAAAAAAATTAAATACCTCTATCAAGTCCCCGCTCAACCTTCTACGCTCCAAAGAATAAAGTTCTAACTTGTTCAACCTTTCTGTATAACTTAGCTGCTGAAAGCCAGGTATCATTCTAGTAAATCTTCTCTGTACTCTCCCTATTTTCTTGACATCATTCCTCTATGTTGAATATTAACTTGCGTACGATACATAATACCAGCGTCCATTTGCTTTCGACTCCAAAGGATTTCTTAAACGTTGCATGATTCCAATTATAGATTATTTGTTAACAGTTAAGCACGTCATGCCATGTATATCATGCTCTACGACAGTGTGAACGCATCGGGAATGTAAAATATTGCACAAGGACTGGACATTTGTGAGTTCAGTTGAAAGAGAAACAGAGGTAATGCGTGCGCGAAGGAACGGAAGGCAACAGTGTGATTGTAAATATTGTATTGAAATGACCTTTAGATTAATTATTTCTTTCACAATAGGATATCACTGCCTGCAAATGTCTGCTTCATTGGTTGAAATAAATTTGCAAGAACATGTGAATATCAGAGACTGCTTCTATTTCCGAAATTGTATGAAGTCTTAGTGTATGTGGGCCGCAATCACCCATATCTGGTTTATTTTTGTTCTTTATCATATTTGATAAGGATTATCACTCTATGATTTAACTGTTTATTCTATATACGCAAGATTCAGGCGACAGTTTTGAAGGAAGAAACATTCCAGCTTAGATTTTCCTTTTGCCTTACCTGCGTATTTAGATTGTGTTCTTACGTTTGTATGCTTTGATATTGATTATACGGTGAGACCTTATTCAGCAATGGCTATGTGAAATCAAGGTTAAAGGCATCGACCATATCCCTAGGCCAGTGTGAGGATAGAGTGTATTTATTCCGGGAACGATATACCCGCTGTTGAAAGTTAATTTGATATTTAGAGAAATCCGTGTGCACTTGAATTGGGAATTTGAAATTCGCATTCTAGGAGGCTGGTTCATTGGGAAAGCACGGAAGGATGCCGCTGAATACTTTGAAATGCTGATTTTGAGTTACAGGATTCCATCGGAAAAGATTGTTTTGATGTAATCGTAGCAACTGCCCTGTAATGAGTAAAGGTGATTTCAGTTTAGATAGCGTGCAGTTTCAGTCCGAATTCAGTCTTTTGCCTCAAAATCAGTCCTAACTCAGTAAATTATCCAATTTCTGCATGATGGTAAAATTAATGTCTGTCACTCAGAACATTGTAATAGCAAAGTCTAGATAGAGATGTAAAGTTAACTAAAGATTATACCTTCCATGCGGAACATCACCAGCCACTGTCCTCCAGGCAGAGTGCACTCCATCCACTGTCTCATCAGCCTTCGCTTGGTTAGCCAGTTCAGAATCTATGCAGCCAGTTTTCACCAGATCCCAAGCCACCTGACTTTCTGAATGTGCGAACCGTAGGGAACCCAGTCTAACACCTTCCAAGATTAATATATCACTCATCGACTCTTCTGAATTCACCAGCCTATTTTTTACCTTTTCATGGAATTTATTCATGATCATTAGGGACACAAAACCATGCTGACTATCGCCAAACAGAATACGGTTCTCCGTAAACACCGTCTCTAAGGAACCTCTTCAATACCGTACCCAGTACTGACCGAAGACTCACTGGCCTGCAATTCTCAGAACTACCTCTATTACATTTCTTGAACGAAGAAATAAAATTTGTCATTCTCCAATCCTCTGTAATTTTCTAATTATCTTATTTTCTAATTACATGGATTATATCCCTCCTAGCACCGGGAAATGGTTTATATTCATGTTTACCCAGTTTCCAGCTCTCAATGTAAGCATCTGCATGCCCCAGCACATCTGCCTTTTTCGCTGTATCCACATTCATCAAGGTCTCACTCATTGGTGAATACCGAAGCAAAGTATCATAAAGGGTTTTCACTACCTCCATGCACTACAGACACATGTTTTGTTTTTATCCCAAATCTCTCCCACTCTCTCTCCTCATCCTCCTGTTTTTCACCAACCTTAATGTGGCTGTCCCTTGCTTTATATTCGCCTTTTGATTATTCTAAGTATATTCTTAAATGCCTTATGGCTACATTGTGACTTTCCATAGCCCTGTTTGCTCATTTCTTCCAAAATCTTAAGTATATTTCTTTCTTGCTCTTGATGAGGTGTTCCATATCTCTTTATCAACCAGGGTTTCCAGACCCATTTCCTTTCCAGTATTAGCAAAGGATCGACTGTTCAGTCGTCCGCATCTCCGCTGCTTGTGCCAGGTCTCCTTCCTGTAGACAACTGAAGAATTCTGTCACAACTAAACTTTTTAAACAGAGGAATTGCTGATGAATATCTTTAATTTTTTTTGTTGCCTGTAATAACAGCCGTGTTAAAATGGCATCTGTCGAATTTCTATCTCCCGATCTGTCACTGTCTCTCGGTGTTGCTTTCGTTTTGGCGATGGGAGTTCTGTATAGAATACTCCCAAATGGATGTTTCATCCCCTCCTACTTCGGAATTCCACTCAAAGTCTATTAACATACAATCCCACCGCAGTGTCCTCCCTTTCCGCAGCTGTGATACGATCACATGCCCCCTGCGTTTAGAAGGGATTTCCTGTATTCTCTTTTATCTGACAATCAGCATTTTGAAACATCTCAACATCGAAAAGTCCAAAAGTCATTCCTCCCCTTGTGATTCAATTGACTTTATTTCTTACATTACTCACATGCATGAGGAATACAAATCTTTAGGTTACGTCTCCGTCTGAAGGTGCAATCCTAGTAATTTATAATAGTTTATAATAAAAATAGAAGTCAATATGCCATGAAACACACTCAAATCCGCCTGAGATCACACCGGCCTTTTTTTTTGCTGTATCCACTTTCATCAAGGACTCACACACTGGTGAATACCGAAGCAAAGTATCATTAAGGACCTTCACTGTCTCCTTGCCCCCCAGACACATTATTCCTCTTTGTCACTGATCTCTCCCACTCTCTCGCTCTCGTCATCTGCTGTTCCTCATCTACCTTAATGCGGCTCTCAGGCGTTCTCATGTCCCCTTCTAAGCCCATTGTTATATTCCTCCTGGCTGCATTGAGACTTCCCATAGCCCTGTCTGATTCTTTCTACCCAAACCCAAGTATATTCCTTTCTTCTTCTTCTTGAAGAAGCGTTCCATATCTCTTGTCAAACAGGGATATTTTAAGGGGCCATCCGTTCCACGCCTCCATGAAACAAGACAATACTCTACCCCAATCCGATGTTCCATTAGCAATCTCCATATTTCTGTTGTTCATTTGAGGGAACTCCACTTCCCAAGTTCCTACCTAATGGCATCAATTAAATACATTCCATTCAGTCTGCTCCTATCCCAGTGTAAGCTATTGGTAAATGTGGAATAGCTGTGCCCTATCGTTCTGAAATGCTGACCCGTTTCGCTTTCTTGTACTAGATCCAGGATGGACTGATCGGTAGTCCGCCTGCCCGCTCATTATGCCACGACTCCTTCCTGGACACAACTGAGAAATTCAGTCACATCTAAACCCTTGAACTTGAGAACGTTTCAATGAATATCAGTGGTTTATGTTACTTGTCACAACAACACTATTAATACTGCACCTGTCCAAAATCTATCTCCCGATCTGTCAATTTCTTCTGTGTGCTGCTTTCGTTTATGCGATGGGAAATACGTACAGGATACTCTCAAAGGAGTGTGTCTTCCATTCCTACTTCTCAGTTCTACTCAGTCTATTAATATACAATCCCATCACAGTGTCCTCCCTTTGTAATTGAATTGACTTTATTTCTTAAATCCTTCACATACATGAAGAGTAAATATCTTTACTTTAAGTCTACATCTCAAGGTGCAATGTGCAATCATAGTCATTTATAATGAACAGAACAATAATTGTAACATAGAAATGCACTTAAATCAGCATGAGTTAATCAGTATGATGGCCTGGTGGATGAAGCTGTCCCGAAGCCTTTTGTTCCTGACTTTTATGCTGAGGTACCGTTTCCCGGATTATTGTCAAGTCTCTGCGATAGTTTGGATTTTTTTTTTTAATTTCAGGATCGCGAAGCACAGAGTTTTGCAAACTCTGCTAAATTGCAATGGGACCTGGACGTTATCTACACGGTTGTCCATTTCCCAAGCTGTGCACCCAAGTTCCTACCTAGTAGCATCAATTAAATACATTCCATCCTGTCGGCTCCTATCCAAGTGTAAGGTTATAGTAAATGTCGAACAGTTGACCTGCGAGGAGACCTGTCACACCATCCGTTTCATTTTCTGGTACGTGATCGTGGATGGACAGCTGTCTATTTCGACTTCCGTCTTATTTTCCAGGGACACCTTCCGAGACACAACTGAGAAATTCTGTCATATCTAAACCTTGTACCCTGTGGAAGTGCCAATGAATATTAGGGAGATTAAGTTGCCTATAACAACAGCCGTCTTAGCATGCCACTGTTTAGTATGTCAGCTCCCGAATAGTTCCTCGCTTCTCCGTATTTTTTTTTTTTTGATAGGATGGTAGGTGGTGGAGTCTCTGCAGAATACTCCTTCTCAGATCAACTTACAGTCAATCAATAGCCAATGTCTCCACAGTTTCTTCCCTATCTGCCGCTGTATTATTATCATACTCTCCCTGTGTTTCAGTGACACTCCTTTTACACTCTTTACCCGACTCTGTGTATTTTGAAACATCTGAATCCGGGGAGGCTCAGAAGCCATTTCCACGCTTGTGATTGTCGTTTCTCCGTGATAGATTAGAGTGTAGCACAACATACTTAACAAATCAAGCCAGCACAATTAACGCTTGTCCAGTTTCCTACCTTAGCTGCAGGAGGTATGCAATCTTCCGTGGATTTTGCAACTTCTAGATTATCAGGCAAACGATTGTCTGAATTTATGACCAACACACTCACATTTAAAACTGTTTTATTCGAAAACTCCTCTGAATTGCAATTGGACGTGGTCGTTATCTACACAGATGGCCATTTAATGTAAACACATACTTTATTCCATTCTTCAGCTCTTTTCTAAATTTCCTCTGTGTCAGTGTATAGATACAAGTATTGGTGCACATACTCAGAAGTTGGAGCATGAGCGCAAATTGTTGTAGGATGTATCGCGGGGAACTGAAATATCTGTCCTCGTAAAAATAATTTACGGTTTGCCAATTCATCGAAAGAGTTATATAGGGAATCCAAAGTAATATGAAATTAGCTGAAATTGCAAACAATAAAATCATCGATTTTCTGCGGTTTTCCACCTCAGTATCTTTCTCTTTATCGCTGTTGTTCCGAAGCCCTCTGCGGACTCTATTTGCTGCAATGATATGTCTTACTGTTAACCCATTGAACACAAGAATTAAGCCGATTGGTAGCAACGGTGTTAAAATGCTATCCAGTAATTCGATTCCTTTCCACACGGAGGAAGTAGTGTATTCATATGTGAGGGCGCAACGCCACGGAATGTTGTCAATGATGACATAAGGTTCAACTGCAAAGTAAAACGGGACACATTTCCCGCAGCTCACTATAACCACCGTCACCATAACCACCGTTGCTGTTCTCTCAGTGCAGTATCTTTCCTGCAACTTTCGACAACATATTGCGATGAAACGATCGAAGGTAAAACTGACCGTAAACCAAACAGAGCAGTCCCTCGTCACAGTAAATAATACATTTGTCACTGCGCATACAGGAGTGATGAGAAGGGATCTGGAATAAATGTAGATATGGTTGGTCTGTTCCAGTAAACCGAAAACGATAACCACCATTAGATCCGCTGTTGCCATTCCAACCAGGTAACGGGTGATGCATTTGGAGAGTCCGCATTTTCCCCGAGATAGGATCACAATCGCCGTTAAATTAACTACAGGAAATTTGGAGAAAAAGACACAACACAGAATTATCGTCAGCTCCAAATGCCTGGTTGCTATGCAGGGTATGGAATTTTTAGCTGTGAAAAGCATAAATTCAATGTGTGCGGACTCCGTCAATGCACTCCTGCCGGTGTGTAATGAACAGAAGAGGCGACTTTCAGACAGTTTAGAGGCCGGGATCTGATCTCCACGACTCACGTACCTGTAAACGGTCGATCTCTCCATAAACAACACCATTTCCATTATTTGAGTTAAAATAGCTGACGGGATTATCTGTAGTGAAAATATGAGATTCAATGCATAAATGATAATTTAGCGGCTTATGGAAGAGCAGACCTGACAGCCGATGTTCGACGGGCCGGTCAGCTGAAAAATCTTCCGATCTGGAAAAGCGACAAATATCGGTTCATAGAACCGAATAAGGTGCAACTATGAAATTATGGCAATTTCGGCACCAACGCAATTGACAAAAGGAAAAAAAAAATCACATAGAAAAAAAATAAGGAAACTGAATAACAATACTATCAGCAACACACACAAAATGCTGGTGGAACACAGCAGGTCAGGCAGCATCTATAAGGAGAAGCACTGTCGACGTTTCGGCCCGAGACCCTTCGTCAGGACAAGCGACAGAGAAAACGATCCTATCTTCCCTCTCAATAAACTGTGCCCTATTTCACCCTCCGAGCTGGTGTCGCGCCCTCAATGTCAGAAGCGAATGTGTTTCTCTGAATGTGAAAGAAAAATCTCTTTGAAGTTGATTAATATCAGATGCTTGAAACCTCAATTCTAGAAACACATTTCAGCCGACGGTAGCATTTTCTCTCAGTACAGTTTCAAACAGTGCAGTGGAACGAAAGCAAGGAGACGGCGGCTGCATATATATAGAGACCAGCTCCAGATATCTTACCAGGGATACCGATCGCTACCATTGCAGGATAGAAAACGCCCGCGATGTAGTAAATCGCTGGATATCCCATATTCCGTCAGATGCAGCGTTCAGTTGCACAGAACTTCCCCACTGCTCATATGGATTGCTGGCAGGTTTTACAGAGTTATATGCAATTCGGAGTAATTCCACCGAGACAGTTAGTGTGGTTATGACATCAGCCGCATGAGCGGCAATCAGCTACCCATACCGTTACATTAAAGTGTTTTCTCACTGTGTCACATTCTTATCCCCAAAGGATTTTACAAGTTCTTAACTTTTAAACAAATTATAATACGGACGGTACCAATGTACTTTCCAAGACATCTGATGTCAGCTGCTGAACTGGGCCATTTTCTGATCAGTGTTGTTTCTAACGTAGACAATCATCCTGTACAATCAACAGGGAGAATCAATTTCAAAGTGATTTTTTTTTCACATTCAGATGAGCACATTCGCTTCTGACACTGAGGGCGGGTCACCAGCTCGGCAGGTGAAATAGGGTACAATTTATTCAGGGGGAAGATAGGATCATTTTCTCTGTTGCTTGTTTTCGTCATTTCGTGTCATTTAAATGACGAAACTCACAGCAGCGCCTGATGAAGTGTCACAATAAAACACTTTGTGCGTACAATATGTTCTTCTGCGCATATAAAAGACAACGAGAGTAATATTCCAGGGACCTTTAATAATAATAATAAAAAGTTATGCGCCCACACGAATTTAGATGCGGCTTGTGGATGGATTGATGAGTGTTCTTTTCTGGATTAGCACAGAGTGGATGGTTGATTCTTTGACTTTGATAAGTGTAATGCACGGACTGGTTTTAGACCCACTGTTTTCTTTATCATGCATGTTAATGATATAGATGACATTGTAGAAGACTGGATAAGAAGAATACGATGTGTGAGGCTGACTGCTCTAGTCTCTCCGTGTGATTCACCTTTTCTTGTAAATTGCTTTCTATCAGTAACTGGGAAATTGTTGCCATTTGTTGCGACAGCAATTCGTTTCAATTCCTACTCCGCCATTTCATTATCCTCTGCGCCATTAATCAATACAACCTGTTCACTGATCAATGCATCAACGCTTGTACTGGTTATGTTGATTTCACCGATATGTGTTTTGTTACCAAGACATCATTTATTGTCTGTCTTCAATTGCTCCTCCGATGGCAATGATTGCCGTCTCTTTTATAGGATTGCAGCCTTTCCTGTGGCGAATGGGAAGAGATAGAGAATAACAGTGACGTGCGGAGATGTATTTCTCGGCAAAGCATTTTTCTGACTCACACTGGGATTCGGAGATGGCGAGATCACCTGCAACTGTTACGCGGCCATACGAACTTAGATACGGCTTGTGGTGGGATAGTTCAACATTCTTTTTTCGATCAGCAGAGAGTGGATGGTTGATTCTTTGACTCTGTCAAGTGTAGTGCACGGACTGGTGTTAGGTACATTGTTTTCTTTATCCTGTATTTTAATGACACAGATGTCGATGTAGAAAACTGAATCAAAAGAATTAAGTACGACTCCTAAGTTGAAGGCATTGTTCCTGCCAGGAACTATCCAAGCTTGTAGCATAATGTTCTCTTGCTAGGAAAAGGGCTGAAAATGGCAGATAGCATTTAATACAGACACGTGTGAGATGGTCAGCATTGTGAGGAAAGATACGACATACTTGGACGCACATATAGAATATGTGGACTTCGGTGTGCAGAGACAAGAGACAGATCGATAACTCCAGGAAATCGGCGTCAAGGGCAGGTCTGCTCGTATTGAGCTCTGATCACAGTCATCTTCATTCATAGATGACTGTGTACACGAGTGGGACCGTTATGCTGAAGCTGTACAACATGTCGGTGAAGCCGTAGATAGAATATTGTGGGCTGTTCTGGCCATCTACTTACAGTTTTGAAATAAAATTAAGCTTCAAAATGTCCAGCGATAATTTGTAAGGAAGAGTTCGGGAAGTGAAAAGGAAGAATGCACGTAGATTTTTTTTCCCAACCTGGGTCCGTACTGTATATACTGTATATCTCTCACTATAGAGAGGGTAAGTGGATACCAGAGAGGGAGTACAGAGTAGATTTTCGAATGTGTTTCCTGGAATGGAGGTCGTACCGTAGGAGAAAAGGACCTTTTGTTTTTGTAGTGACAGTGGATGAGAGGTGACCTGACAGAGGTGTATAACATGAAGAACGTCATTGATTGCGTGGATAGTCAGATTCCACCACGACACCATACCCGCCCCCCCTCCCCCCCCCCCCCCGTCCGAAATGCTTAACACAAGAGAGCACAGTTTTAAAGTGTTTGGAAATAGGTACAGAGGGGATACAAGGGATAGGTTTTTCACACAGAGACTGGTGTGTGCATGGAATGCAGTGCCGGCGCGGTGTTGGAAGCGGATATAATAGGGTCTTGTAAGAGTATTTTTAGACAGGTACATGGCGCATAGAAAAATAGAGGGTTTTGCGCTCGGGAGAGTCCGGGGAGCTTCTAGAGTAGGTTACATATTCGGCGCAACATTGTGACCTGAAGGGCCTGTAATATGCTCTAGATTTCTATTTTCTGTGTTCTATTCTTTGACTGAATCTACAACTAGATTTCATCTGCTTGGGGAGAAAGTTGAAATATGCAACAGTGTATGTAGTAGAACTTATTCACTCAGAGGGTCGAGCGAGTGTGGAAGGAACTGCAAGCGTAAATGGTAGATGCGGATTCAATTGTCTAATTTCAGTGAAGGTTGTGCAGGTACGTGGATCAGAGTGAGACAGAGGGTGCTGATATATGGGGCGGGGTGGAGGATCACAGAGGGATGACCTAGATGGACGGGAAGAGCCTATTTCTCTGTAGTAATAATCTGTGACATCATGACTATCTTTGTCCCATTTCCCCATTCAATGTCTTGTCATTTCGTCACCAATCTAAGTATGTGCAGAACAAAGGGTGTGTTCAAGCTCACCTTTCAAGCTCAGTTCCTTCTACTTTTGTAGCACAAACTACTCTATGCCTATTGTGGAATTCGTACCGAAGAGCTGCCCTTGGCTTAATGGAAAATACAAAGTCTTACCATTCTACATCCAGTGTGGAACTTGTACCAATGTGCAGCCCTCGTTTGACTGGAGGGAGCCGCTCGTCTGTATCTATCGAAGAACTGGTATCGATGTGCGAATCCGGTGTCATTGGAGGGTGACTCGCCTCTCTGTATCCATCGTGGAGCTTGTCTCGAAGCGTGATGTGCTGAACTGGTACCATCACTATGGGCTGACTCACCACTCTGTATCCATTGTGGAACTCGTACTGATGTGTGGCCCTCGACGTCTTTGAGAATATCTCAGCGCTGATAACGCATTTTTCCCTCTCACACTTTGAACACGATTTGTGAGGCTGACTGCGTTAGTCTCACCGTGTGCTTCACCTTTTCTTGTAAATTGTTTTCTATCATTACCTCGGAAAAACATTGCCATTTGTTGAGACAGCAATTCATTTGAATTCCTATTCCGTCATTAATCCACTGCGCCATTAATCATTGATCAATACATCAACAGTCTAACTAGTTTTGTTGATTTCGGCGATATTTGTGTTGTTACCAAGGCATCATTTATTATCGGTCTCCAATTGCTCCTCCGATGGCAGTGATTAACTTTTCTTTTATAGGATTGCAGCCTTTCCAATGGCGAATATGGGAAACGGTATAGTATCGGTGATGTGCGAAGATATTTTTTCTAGGCAAAACAGGTTTCTGACTCACACGGCGACTCTGAGATAGCGAGATCCCTTGTGGTCATTGGTCCAGACGCTGGAGGTGCTGCCTGGACGAGCACTGAACACGGTTCACACTGCAGAATGAAACGTAATGAAGCGGGGTCCTTTGCTGGATGGCACCAACAGTCCTATTGACTTGCTGAAGATTTAAGTGTGGAATATTTCATCATACTCTTGTTCCGTGTCGTCTGTGAGCAGAAAATTGAATATTTTAGGAGGCGAGTCACAGAGCAAGTCTCCAATGTGCATCTATGTGTCGTGTTGAAAGGCAGATTGAAACTCATTTTGCCTGTCAACTGGGATTCACTGATCTGCATTCTTATAGACCGGCCGCAGATCTGTCTGGATAGGAGCTCTGGGGATTGGTTAGACGTTTATTGGCCAATGTCGAAAAGCATGGATTTTAGAGGGTGAATGCGAAGCGATAGTGTTCCACAATGCGGTACCGGAATCTAGATTGGGTCTCACCCATGTGGATTGAGGGAGGACGTGTAGATGCTGGTAGGGCAGCTGTAACACTTGCAGTGATAAGTGCCAGGAAGGAGATTAGTCGGGAGGGATTATGGACAAGGGAATGCCGTGATACACGCAGAAACCGCAGAAGGGGCTTAGTACAACGTGGTCGCCCATAATCAGGAACACATAGCAATAGCCCTCTGTTAATGACAGGGTGTTTTTTTTTCAGCGGGTAACATGTAATATATGTATATGTGTTCCTGAAGGTGGAACGGCAGTAATTGTATTCACCGGAGAGACACCATGTGGAATTTTGTAGCAGAGTTGGCAGAACAACAGTTTCTAACAGGTAAATAGACCTGTGTCGTTGGGTGACTCCAATTGAAGATCCTGATCATCTGTCCTCACACGCTTGAAATTTGGGGCAGTTTCCTGCATTTTCCTTTAATTCAGATAGTAATAATCATTATTTAGCAAGTTTCATTTTTGGTTTTTGCACAATATACATTTACTTTATATTACCCGCTTAAAATAACTCCCTGACCTAACCAGAGAGCCATTGTGCTCTGTTAAAGATCAGATGTCATACTGATTTAGTGGACGATATACATGCTATGAAATTTACTAATTATTAATATTTCTCAAATTAGCAGCTTAAGTTTTGTGACAAAATATAATCTCCAAGACCCTTCATTTTAAAATGTAATAAACAGTTACTTATTTGTACCTCTGGTGGCGGGCCTGTTCTACTCTACCCAGAGGCAGCTCGTCCACTTTCGGCCCCTCCTAAAATCCAGCTCCTACCGGTGACTCCGAGTTACTGTTTGCATCTGAGAGTGGTAACCCCCAGTACGGCGTGTCGACAGGCGGGCTAAACCAGGTGGGGGTAGCCAGGAAACTTGAACCCTCGTGAGTTAGGGATTTGCTTACCCCAGCATTTGAAGCCAGTTCCCGGACTCGGCTGATGCGATCAACTACAAGATGCATTAACCAATAAGGCGGTGCAGAAAGCTTCATGGAGAGCGAATGCAAAAAAGGTACACAATACTTCATGACTAGCGCTGCAGCCGAGGCATTCTCCAAACTTGTCGTTCCTTCCTGCCATTGAACCAAAACTTAAGTTTTAAGTTTTAAGAACAAAAAATAGGTACATGGATGGGAGAGGTCTGGAGGTTTATCGACTGGGTGTGTGTCAATGGGAGTAGCGGATTAAAGTTTCGGCACAGACTAGAAGGACCAAATAGCCTGTTTTCTGTGCTGTAGTGTTCTACCTTTCAGGCTGAAAGAGTGGAACTGCCCCAGCGCAACAGCTTTTTCGCTATGAAATTCTGCCTTCACAGGTTACACCATCGTCAGAAATGACGGACAATCAACACTGCCAAATAGATAAACAAACAAACAAACAAACACATTAAATAAATAAATAAATAGATAGATAAATAAATAAATAAATGGATGGATGGATGGATGGATGGATGAATAAATGAATGAATGAATAAATAAATAAATAAATAAATAAATAGATAGGAGTTAGAAATAATACAACAAGCAAATCAGCTAAGACATAACCCATTGATATTCTTTCAGAATTTTACTTTGCACAGTTTTCACAATCACTTCAACTATACACGTGTTTTCCAGTTATAATTCTATACTAAATATTCCATAGAAATTCACTTTGGCTATTTCAAAGAAAGAGGTTTTCAGTTTATCGTCAATAGGCGTATGTAAATGGATAGTTTCATAAATAGATAGATAGATCGATTGAGACGGATTACATTTACGAGACAAATAATTTGATTTTTCTAGCCTGTGAGTAGAAACTGAGGTTATTATCCTCCTTCCAAGGGATCCAGTACTACAATGAACAGGACTACAGGTACATCACCACACACCCGGTGTTACCAGTGCATTCTAACGTGCCACCGAACACATGCCACTTCTTTTCCAGACCCCTCAATTCTGCAATGTTATTATCACATCACATTAATTCCCATAATCTCTCACACAGAGAATATCACTGCTTATTTAGAACCATGTGCATGTATTCTGTTAAATTCATTGCCTGTCCAATCTCATGATGGGCAGAGAAAACAGTATGCATGACCATAACATCATATCAACATCACTCTTTATTAAAAAAAATGCTCTACAGCACGATCACACTATTGGTGATGATCCTCTGTAATCAGATATCACACTGTCGCTGGGTGTCAGAACATATCGTTTATGTATTTATTCCTCAATGTCCACTCCCTGGCAGCAAATAAAATTCTGATAACACACAAATTACTATCTGCAGAATCAATGCCTAAAATATGGAATCATTAAAGACATTTATAATACCCTGAACAACAGGAGATGACTATGCAATGTGGACAGAGTTTCTGTGCAACTTGTCTTTCGTAGAAGAGAGTTGTACCATCAATGCACCAAGGAGTGACCGAAACATTAGTGGACATAAAGACATTTAACCTCGGCTTTTGTTTTATTTTCGTACTCATATCAGGTGTGACCCAGCGGACCAGGAGAAATATTCACTTTCTTTTCTATCCTCATATTGGGCCATGTTTATATATTCGAAGCACCGGCACATTTTTATTTTCGTACATCTAAATGAAATTCAGTGTTGTTTATTTTGAAAGTCTTATTGGACTCTTATATTTAGTCAATCAGCACGAAAAAAAATACGGACATTGTTCAGTGGTTCACGGATAAAGAACCTCAATGACGAGAATAGGTGTAACTTGCGTTCAGTAGGTTCAGATAATGGAAACACCGGGAAACATGAGAATGGCGAGTCTTCATCACCTTTACACAACCGATATGATTTCCTCTGATGTCTCATACCACGAATAAAGAAGTGAATTTAATTGTTAAAATAACCTGTATATGTGCAAACATATGTTACGTATGCTTAACCTTTGGAAAAAAAAAATCAGTATGCTGCGATAATAACGTGTAAGCTGTCTGTTGTTTGAAGCAGGTGGTTTAGAAAAACAAGAGGGAATTATTGTACATCACTAGTCAGATTAATTACAGTCAAGGTGAGTTGTAGTTAACCCGTTATGGATAGGCACTTGCAGAATTGCGAGATATGCTCAATTATATGTTTGTGTAAAAAAAAATGTGAGATTAATATTACTGTTGTCTCTGCAGACTTAACAATGAGCGTCATTTCCTAATGGACATTGATTTTAGGTGACGGGAGAGAATTAAGGGGAAGTGGAGGGAGCACTTTCGACCAATGAAGCAGTATGGGACGAGCTGCCCGAGGATGTGTTTGAGGTACACACTTTCAGAACATTCAAAGTGCAATTGGACAGTCCATGGATAGGAATATTTTAATGGGATAAGGTCAAAGAGGGAGCAACGGAAGATAGCTCAGATGGTAGGTTCGCATGAGTTTATTTTGCTCGTCAATATATACAAGGTTATTTTGAAGAACAGAACCAGTGCATCTGGATAAATCGTGTCCTCACACCCTAATGTTCGGCATCCAAGGCAGTAGCATCAGGTGCCATACTCCGGAACGTTTTTTTTTCTTTACAACTCTGGTGTGGGATCATGTACGGATTCTGCTGTTAAGAAAGAGTATAAAAATCTATTTCTTTTTTCCTTCCTGTTTCAACAGCTGTATGTATTTACAATGATATAACGCACTGGGGAAGCGTTGACGTCCGTAGAAGTACAAATTTATCAGGATGATTTGCAGTATACTCATCAACCACTTGAATCAGGGAAAGATGGATTGCAAAGAATACCGATCGGCCATTCAGTGATCTGACCCATCGAATATTGGAGGGAAACCACTTGAGGAAAGCTAAACAAGACAAACCGCTTTTTCTTCCCGCCACCAGTTTTCGTTCCCAACTTTTGGACATAAGAAGCGAATACAAATCTGATTTTTGACAAATTAGCTACTTCCTTTAAAGCTCGTAACAGAAGAAAACGACATATTGCGTTCTTCCTTCTTTGTTAAATGTGAACCTATCTGCCATGATACGATTCCATATATGTTCTGATAGGTTTTGTGTGTAATTTAATTATATCTACGGGAAAACCATATGCCGACAGCTAAACCCGCCGAAACATATTTATGCTAACGCCACACTATCTTCCTGCCTCCAGTTTTCGCTACCCATTTTCAGACAAAACAGGTGAAAACAAACGTAATTTTTGACAAATTTTCTTTAAAGGTCGTAAGAGTTAAAAAAAAACGATTACCTCGTATTGTGTTCTGTCTTTAATTGAAATTTTCTTCTATGTTGAATATGATCATATCTGCCATGTTACGCTTTCATACATGTTCTGAGACGTTGTGCATGTCAAAAATATCAAATAACAAGAGCATTTATCCTCCCAGATTTTGCTCCACCACTGTTCAAATCAAGGGTAAGCATTTCATGTCATTTCATGATATAATTAACGTCATTTTATGGGTGGTTGTAATATCACCGGAAAGATGTCTTCTCTATTTAACTCGCTTGCCGTTTAACCTGTCCGGAAATGCAGAGGAGGCTTGAGCTGAAATCCGAACAGCGGGGTGGATTCCACAGGGAGCGGTAACACCATAACAGATCGAGAAATAATACAACAGAATAATACCAGAAGCCTCAAAGCAAGGGGCAAGGGAAATTAAGCGCCATTTGCAACAAGATTAAATTATTCAGTTCGAATGAAACCCAAAAACTACTGGTTGAGGCCTACTTGTTCGATGACTGAACAAGGATTGTGTTTGAGAACTGGGTTTCAGTAGGCTGCAGATCATGTGTATAGAACAAGTGTCAGTTGATTCCAATCAGCTGGGTAGAGAAAAGGATATGTCAGCGTGTACAGGCCTGAAAGAAACTCCACCACCACCACCCTCAATGGCCGCACCCGGACGGCCTTAGCTGATCCGGATGGGTCCGGTAGAACTCAGTGATGAACGATTTATCCAAGGTGCTGTTACGAAGAAGGACGTCACGGGTTTGGCAAGTGAGACAGAAGACACTGATTATGGAAAGCTCATTAATCATTTTTACTTACCAACAGCAAGAGCTGTGACAATCCTTGCAGCAGAAAGAGAGATCCTGATTTCCTTGAAGAACATTCCGTATCTGTTTCTATTTCAACCTCTGCCATTAATTGAGAATATTGAATGGGTTTTGAATTTAATCTGGATGCCATGCGCTTAATAGCATTTGCAGCGTTCACGGGACTAAAAGTTATCTTTGGTCATTTTGTGCATTTGTTTTAATATTTCTGTGTATTGGATCAAGATTAAGCATTTCTTGGTGATCAGAAAATCGTAAAAAGTATTCCGGAATTACTGGAATGTGAATTCTCGTGACCTGGACATTGTAAGCAGGAAACAATCCATAATATTGATCTTTACTCTATCCGGCAACGTCATGTTACTCAGTCTGACAGCATCTGGGAATCATTTTAACCCTCTTTTTGCCATGTTTCAGGTCCCGACAAGTATTCCCCCGCAGGTGTCATTGAATAAATCAGAAACCTGCTCACGTACATCATTCCCTGTGCAAGCATCGGTATTCAAGCATTTACCACACTAAATTCAGGGAAGAGCCAAAAACTTGATATTGTCTCCTTGCAGGACAATTCTGACATTGACAAATAAAAATATAAGTCAAACCATTTTGTCGTGTCTTTAGTAGTTTTCGGTTTCATTTCATACCCGCTGTCACTACTTGCATTGCAGGTTGAAAGAGTGCAGAGAAGGTTTACAAGGATGTTGCCGGGACTTGAGAAACGGAGTTACAGAGAAAGGTTGAATAGGTTAGGACTTTATTCCCTGGAGCGTAGGAGAATGAGGTGTGATTTGATAGAGGTGTATAAAATTATGATAGTATAGATAGAGAGAATGCAAGCAGGCTTTTTCCACTGATGCCAGGGGAGAAAAATAAACAGATGTCATGGGTTAAGGGTGTAGGGGGAAAAGTTTAAAGTTTAAAGGGAGCATGGGGTGGGAGGGGGGGCTTCTTCACGCAGAGAGTGGTGGGAGTGTGGAATGCGCTGCCAGATGAAGTGGTGAATGCGGGCTCACTTTTGACAGTTAAGAAAAACGTGGACAGGTATATGGATGAAAGGCGTTTGGAGGGATATGGTCCAGGTGCAGGTCAATGGGACTAGGCAGAAAAACGGTTAGGCACAGCCAAGAAGGGCCAAAAAGCCTGTTTCTGCTTTGTAATGTCCTATCGTTCTATGTTCTATCGGGAATCCGGAATGTTATTGGTGAAAAAAGAGTAACATCTAAACAAGGTGATAAACATCCTCCTGGCTAACTGCATAGTCCATGTATTGCACCGACTGATTATACTTAGTGTAATGTAAGAGGGAAAACGAATTAATAAGTAGAATCAAAGAAAAATGAATTTTAAGGCAAAACTTGCATCGGCGGTACCGCGGATTGGGAAACTGCAAAATGTAAGTCAGTAATTCAATTCTTCCATTTAATATCACAGAAGCTATACAATATACACCATCAAATTCTTGTTCTTCGCAGACCTCCACGGAAACAGGAGTGTACGCCAAAAGATGAGAGAAAGTAAAAAAAAAATCCGATTTCTCCGATTCGAGAATCGTCTACACACCCGCTCCCACCAACACGAGAAAGAAGGAAGAATATACTCAATTATTTTACTGTAGTTTGTGAAGAAAAATCATGAATAAATATATAAAACCTGTTCGTACATGCAATTTTATTTTAACCTCGGTAGGCTTATGGTATCAGTTAACAGCCGCTAAGTTGGCACTGACTGAAAATTCATTCCTGACTGGAATTGCTTTCATTCCAACAAAAGCTGCGTGAACCACCGCTGAAAACTGTCCAGAATTCAGTAAGGCCGTAACAGACATTTTACTCTTTGACTCAGGTCCCACAGTTCGCTGGTTAACGGACCAACTATCCTGACCATGTACATACGACATGGATCATGTATGAAATTGGTCACAACATTAATGCTGTTATTCCTAGCCCGAAGAAGCGCGGTTTCAGCTCACATCCGTGGGTGAAGCTTAGCAGGACGATGGCGTCTATCGGCGAATACTTTGCTTGCATTTTCGGAAGCAGCTCTATTTCAATCTTTAATATCTCCTTTCGTTTCCTTTTCAAGGTTCGATTGAAGACCCTGATCTGAGTTTACACAATGACTTCGATTCTCGGTTTCGGCATCGCCGAGGGAGGTGGACAGGTGAACTTCGTTTTTTGGCTTTTCCTTGCATTTATTTTGAGGAATGGAGAGCACGTCGGTATTTTGCTCTGGGTGTCGATTTGGGAATCCCGGGAATCTTTCAGTCTCCCAGATGGCCACATCTGCGCTATGTGCCCGGAGATGTTGCTCCTGAGAGACGGTGTTAGGTGTTAGATAAGTTAGTGACTGTCAGGGAAGGGATGGGGAGTCCTCTGATTGCGGGGAGCACCCCTGTAGACACCCCTCAGTAATCGTTATCTCGTTTTGGTTGCGGTTGAGGGGGGATCACCTGACAGAGGACGACCAAGGCGATCGGGTCTCTGGCACTGAGCCTGTTTCCGTGGTTCAGAAGCGAAAGAGGAAAATGAGGAATGCAGGAGTCATGGGGGATTCCATAGTGAGCGGAACAGACAGGAGGATCTGTCAGCCTGATTGCGATACTTGCACGGAGTGTTGCTTCCCACATGCCAGGGTATAGGATGTCTTGCGTTGGGTGCAGAATATTCTGATGGGAAAGGAAGAACAGCCAGAAGTCGTGGTACACGTTGGTACCAATGTCAAGGTAGAGAGAAGGTAGAAGGAAAAGAGAGAATTCAGGCCGTTAGGTAGGAAGCTGAAAAGCAGGACTTCGAGTGTAGTAATCTCGGGAACTCTGCCCGTGAAATCCATGAATAGCATGATTAGGGGAATTAATGTGTGGCGGATAGACTGCTGTAGGGGACAGGGCTTCAGATTCCTGGATCATTGGGGCCCATTCTGTGGGGTGGTACGACATGTCCAAAAAGGACAGGTTACACCAGAACCCAAAGGGGTCCAATATCCTAGCGGGCACATTTAATAAAGCTGTTAGGGAGCATTTAAACTAATCTGGTAGGTGTTATAGGAGCCGGAGTGGTAGGGCTGAGGAAGAGGAAATCAGAAATAAATCGAAGATAGCATGAAACGATTTATAGAAAGGGCAGACAGGAGATGAAGCTTAGTTACAATCACTTACAGGGCAATACAGGCATGATGCAGTTAAAACAGAAAGCACTGGCTTAAAGTGTTCCATTTGAGCGCACGCAGCATAAGGAATAAAATGGACAATCTTAAAATCCAGCTGCAGCTTGGCAAATATGACACGGTGGCCATCTCTGAAACTTGACTAAAGGATGGTTGCCTTTGAGAGCAGAATATCCAAGGATATACAGTGTGACTCAGAGAACACCGAAATGGCAGAAGAGACTAAGAAACAAAATTGAAACATTAAGAAAAGTAGTCCGCCTAATGGAGTATAAATTCACAACACAATCAAGAATCTTTAGGAAAAAGCTAGGAAAATACTATGCAAATATAACGTCCATAGAACATTAGCATAAGAAAAGCATTTTGGAAATTGTAATGCATTAAAACGGGAGCTTGGTGCATACATCACCAGACTAAATAGAACATGAAATGCTCCAGACAAAGTAAACAGAGTTATCAGTTCAAAAGCAATGACAAAGATTTAGGGAAGATATTGAAACTAAATTCAATGCACCAAAACGTTACGATTCTTAGCATAGAAATTGAACAAACACAGAAATAACAAACATTTCGGCTAAAATCGGGTGAAACAGGATTAGGCAAAATCAAGAAGTGAGCTGGATTAGGGAGGGACAGAACGCACACATAGGATTGAAGAAATGCACATACCTGGTTACAATGGAAATGTTGAAAGAAGTTATAAAATATACATAGAAGTGGAAAAGTATTGGACGGATAAAATTCATAAGTTTTGAGAAAAAGTATACTTGCTTTCATCTGTACCTATTAACGCATGTCAATTATTTTCTTAAGTATTCTGAAAAGGTGCTTACATTTCAACAGATGGTAAAATATATTGCTTAACCAAAGGGGAAGCACAGATGTTGCATCAAAATATGGTCATATAACTTGTTTACAAACGACTGAATATATAAAATTGTAACATCAAATATTTAGCAGATAAAGAACAATAGATAATAGATTCCGTAATTGTAAGTTAAGCCCGGCGGTGATGCAGAAATGTTCCATGTTTCTACATTCACCACCAAGAAGATTTTGACTCTGTCCCACACTGACGGTTAACAGAAGTTCGTAATATATATAAACCATACCCAATATTTATAAAATTCCTTCAACCTCTGTTGAAGTATTGGTGTATATAGTCTCTGTAAATACTAACAAAAATATAGCTATCAGAATGAACCGAGACTATTTTCCAGGACGTTTCCCTGAGTCCACTGCGGTTCTGCCTAGCTTTAGACCTGCTTCCAGCAATTGAGAAATGAGCGTGCTTGTCCCCCCCCCCCCCCCCACGTACCTCAGGGTTTATCAGCTTGAGCTAAGAAAACAATAAAATAAAATTAATAATAATAAATTTCTGCACCGATTTGCACGTCAGACAGATATTGTGCCAGGAAAATGTTTTGGCTTTCCAATTTTAATGGGGTGCAGTGTATACCCCTGCGCGAAGGAGAATGGTGGAGGTGATGCAAGTAGACGGAGAATGGAGACAGAGAGTGTGCGCATGTGTGAAAGAGGGAGAGAACGCCGGAGCTATGTTGAATTTTCCTTTTTAAGAATTAGCATTTTTCTTTTACCGTAGATAATGCTTTTTTTTTCTGTGTCTTTGCTTTTGCATGGTTGGTAGGTGGAGGGTGTCGGTGCGTCTTGCTGCAATAACTGGTGGAATGGGCGGTCAATGTTTTGCTGCTGCTTGTGCGTGTGAGGGGCGAGTAGAGGGACGCTATCGGGCTCCAAATATTATACTGTCTGTCGTCCTTTGGCGTACGCTTCTGTTTCCCTGGATGTCTGCGAAGAACAAGAATTTGATGTTGCACATATCATAGAATCTTTCATATTAAATGGGGAACAATTGAACTGCTGATTGTTAAATATTGTTGTTTTCCAAGAAACACACGTCTACCTAGTCTCTTCTTAATTCTGACATCAGTTTCTGACTATGATCCATGGTGCCGCTGGTGAAAGACTTGCGTTAGGATTCACTTCCCTTCGACTGTGCTCATTGAAAGGCTTATCCTCATTCATTAAACTAAGTATAATCACTCGATACAGACAATAGATTCTGCAACAGGCCAGGAGGAGAATAATCAACTTGTTTAGATGCGACTCTTTTTTGTTTATCTAAATAACAGTCGGGATTCCTGATAGAATGGTGCAAGATGTAACAACGGGCATTAAATGAAACCGAACACTTCCGAAGACACTGCTACCTGAACTGAAATGTATTTTTCTTGGTCAATGTCAGAATAATCCTGCAATGAGACATTATCAAATGTTTGGCGCTTCTCTGAATTTAGTGTGGTTAAATGCTTAAATACCGATGGTTGCATAGGAACTGACGTGCGTCAGCGGGTTTCCGATTTGTTCAATGACACCTGTAACAACAGGAGATGTCGCCACCTGAATACATGTCGAAAGGGCGGATAAAATGATTCCCAGATGCTGTCAGACTGAATAGCATGAAGTTGCCCGATAGAGTGAAGAGCAATATTATGGATTGTCTTCTGCTTATAATGTCCAGGTTACGAGAATTCAAAATCCTATAATTCCGCATTTTTTTGCGATTTTCGGAGCACAAACAGATGCCAAAACTTCATCCTATGTACACAAATATTAAATCAGATGTACAAAATGACCAAAGACAAGTTATAGTCGTGTGAACGCGGCAAATGCTGCAAAGCACATGACATCCAGATTAAATTCAAAATCCTATTTGAAATTGGCAGATTATTGGCAGAGCTTGAAAAACAAACAGATAAAGAACGTTTTCCAAGGCCTCCTCTGCATTTCCTTACAGTTTGAACGGCAAGCGCTCTAAATGGAGAAGACGTCGCTCCGGAGATATTACAGACACCCTTGAAATAACGTTAATTATATTCTGTGAAATTACATGAAGTGTTTACCCTTGATTTGAACAGTGGTTGAGCAAAATCTGTGAGGATATATGCTCCTGTTATTAGATATTTTTGAACTACACACAAAACGTATCAGAGAATGGATGTAAGCGTATCATGGAAGACAGGATCACATTTAACGTAGAGGGAAAAATGAAATATGGCGTTTTTATTCTGTGACGAGTTTTAGATGTAATAGGAAATTTGTCACAAATCTGATTTTTTATTCGCCTGCTATGTCTAAAAGTAAAGAAAACTGGTGGCGGTAAGACAAACTGGTGTTAGCATAAATGTGCTTTGGCTTGTTTAGCTTTCTTCACGTGGTTTCCCTCCAGTATTCAATGGGTCAGACCTCTGAATGGCCGAAACGTATTCTTTACAATCTCTCTTTCCTTGATTTACATCAAGTAGTTGATGAGTAGATTGCATATCATACTGATAAATCTATGCTTTACAGACGTCAATACTTTTACGGTGCGTTATTCCATTTTAAAGACATATAGCTGTTAAATCAGAAAGGAAAAAAAAAGAATCCCTCACCAGAGTGGGGAAAAAAAGAGTTCCGGAGTATGGCACCTGATGGTACTCCCTTGAATGCAAGGAATATGGTAGGAGGGCAGGATTTATCCAGATGCAACAGTCCCGTTCTTCGAACTGACCTTGTATATATTGACGAGCAAAATAACCTCATTTGTAAACATTGTTATTTTGCATTATTTGCCCTCGGTGAAATACCACAGAAATCCACCTGCCACAAGTGACATCGAAATCGGAAACGAAGCACAACTCCTGCACAGAATCGCAGAAGCTATTAACGTTCCAGTTCTTAAAGTAAATAGTCTGTGCAAACGGATGTAGAAACGGCGGCCCAAGCTGTTTTTACCATCTAAGCTATCCTCATTCGTTCCCTTTTTAACCTTATCCCATTAAAGTATTCCTATCCATGGACTGTCGAATTACATTTTGAATGTTCTGAAAGGGTGTACCTCAAACGTATCCTGGGGCAGCTCATTCCATACACTCACTCACGTCATTGGCCAAATGTGATCCCTCCACGTCTTATTAATTCTTCCTCGTCACCTGAAATCAATGTCAATTCTTAACTGATTGTCGCTGGTATATCTGCAGAGACAACAGGATAACTAGTCTGGTCAGTTATGGGCCTGTGTTACGTATTCAGGCAACAATATATATATGTGAGTTAGGCAAGGGATGTTTATAACAAATAACACGTTTATTAAACACTGAAAACAAACCCCCTAAAAGTAAACAAACACTAACGTAACCGGAAATCAGCTGCTGTGCGGCAGCTTAACAGTTTTTAAAGCGATGCAGCTCAAACAGTTCTTAAAGCGATGTTGCAAAAACAGTTCTTTAAAGTGGTATTGCCAAAGGTTCAAAATGCTCACAGTCCATTAAAAAGGGAGAGACTTTTTAAAGCGATTTAAATTCTCTTCCACGTCGTTTTTCTTCAGTTTCCAAAGTCGAACTCTTCCCACGAATAATTTTATGAAACAAAACGGCTTAAAGGCACTGACCTTCTCTTCCACACTATTCTCAATCTTTTCTGGTATTTCCCAGAGATTAACACGAGAATAGTCAACGAAATCCTTCCGAATAAGGATCAAACAAGGTCGAACCTGTTTCACCGTCGAAATTCGATTCTCCTCTATCTTTAACTCCCGAACTCCGATCTTCACTCTCCACTGATTCTTAACCAACAGTATTGGAAAGAAACTGCTGGCAATGACCTTTTAAATTTTAGGCATTAGATAAAACTTCAATTTTCAACTAAACTGCATCATAACATTAAATCACGCAGTGGCATGAAATCAACATGGCAAATCCAGCCACGAACTGTCCCACCTCACAAGGAGGGTTCTTCCTTTTATAACCTGTAAAAAAAAACCTGTCACATGACCTCTACTGGCGGGAAAATGACATCACTCCACCATCACAAGACTATTACCTCAAGTCCAGTATAGCTTCAACCCCAGTCATGTGACAAGGGTACCACTGTCATGTCACGAGTACGTAACACCTGGATTACCATTGTCGTCATCATCATGATCAGCAATGCCATTGTCAGGATGTGTGTAGTAATTGTTATTGACAGATGACAAATTTGCAATAGTATTTGACAGATAGCTATTTCCATTTGTGCAAGGTACTATAAATGTCGTCAATGATTAGATATTTGAGATATTGATTCTGCAGTTTGTAATTTCTGTGTTTACATTTTATTTGCTGCAAGGGGGCGGACATTGACAAATAAATCAATATTCAATATAACTAATATGTTCTGATATCCAGTTTCAGTTATTCAGTTACTCCCTGACTCTGAAGCGTTTGACTATTCACACGATCAATGTCTCTCATCCGTTTATACGCTCCTATCAGGTTACCTCTCAACGTCCGTCGCTCCAAGTAAAAATACCGAGTTCACTCAACCTATTTTCATCAGGCGTGCTCCCTAATCCAGGCAAATCTTTGAAAATCTCTTCTGCACCCTTTCTATGTTTTCCACATCCTTCCTGTAGCTGGAGAGAAAGAAAAAAATCTTCATGTTTTACCTAACACAAATCTAGCATTACTGCTCCGTAAATTCCTCAGTCTTCAACGGAAATCGTACGACGATAGAATTCCCTACACAGCCGCCAGCGCCTTCTGCGGTTTCCGCAGGTATCCCGCCACTCCCTTGCCTACTAACCCTCCCTACTAATCTCCTTTCTGACATTATTATCACTGCAAGCATTACAAGACAACTACCTGCATCAACACGTCCTCCCTCATTCCCATTGCTGAGACCCAATATAGATTCCGGTACCGCATTGTGGAACACTATCGATTTGCATTCGCCTTCTAAAATCCATGCTTTTTGCATTAGCGAATGAACGTGTACGTGTACAGTGCTCGTCCAGGCAGCATCTCCAGCGTCTGGACCAACCACCACAGTTGCAGGGGAACTCGCCACCTCAGAGTCCCCTTGTGAGTTAGAAACCTGCTTTGCCTAGAAATACATCCCCGTCCGTCACTGTTCTTTTCTATCTCTTCCTATTCACCACTTGAAAAGCTGCAATCCTATAAAAGAGAAGTTAACCATTGCCATCGGAGGAGCAATTGGAGAGAGATAATAGATGATGCCTTGGTAACAACACATAAATCTCAGAAATCAACAAAACTAGTACGAGTGAGGAAGCATTGATCATTGGACAGGACGTATTGATTAATGGCGCGGTGCACAATGAAATTGCGGAGTAGGAATTCAAATGAATTGCTGTCGCAGCAAATGTCACTGTTTCCGAGTTACTGATAGAAAGCAATTTACAAGAAAATGTGTATCGCACGGAGCGACTAGCGCAGTCGGCCTCACAAACCATATTCAAAGTCTGAGCGGGAAAAGCGTGTTATCAGCGCTGATATATTCTCAAAGAAGCCGAGGGTCACCGATCTGTACGTGTTCCACAATGGATACAGAGTGGTGAGTCAGTCCATAGTGGTGAAACCAGTTCCGCACTTCGCGCGTCGAGACCAGCTCCACGATGGATACGGACGTGAGACCCTCTCTAGTCAACCGAGTGCTGCACATTGCTACAAGTTCTACACCGGATGCAGAGTGGTGAGACTTTGTTTTTCCAATAAGCCGAGGGCTGCCCATCGGTACTAGTTCCACAATAGGTACGGAGTAGTGTAGGTTTCAGGAGCAGAATGAAATAAGCTTGAACGATAAGCTTGAACACACCCTCTGTTGTGCAAATAATTGGATTGGTGAACAAAACCAGAAGAGTTTGAATGGGGAAATGGGACAGAGATTGTCATGATGTCACAGATTATTACTACAGAGAAATAGGCTCTTCTGTCCATCTAGGTCAGCCCTCTGTGTTCTTCCACCTCGCCCCATTTATGTACACCCTCCGTCCCTCTCTCATCCACGTACCTACACAACTTTGACTGTAATGATACAATTGAATCTCTATAAACCACTTACGCATGCAGTTTCCTCCACACTCGCTCGACCCTCCAAGTGAATGACTTCTACTACATAAACTGCTTGCATAGTTCAACTTTTCCCCACGCATATGAACTCTAGTTGTAGATTCACTCTAACGATGGAATATAAAATATATTGCATATACTCCATATTGCAGGCCTTTCGATCCACAATGTTGTGCCGAATATGTAAATACTCAAGAAACTCTTTAGACTGTCCGGAGCGCCTAGCCCTCTATGTTTCTAACATTTATGTACCTGTCTAATAGACTCTTAAAATACCCTATTGATTCCGCTTCCACTACCGCCGCCGGCTCTGCATTCCATGCACACACCACCTTCTGTGTGAAAAACTTGCACCTGGCATCACTTCTGTACCTATTACCAAGCACTTTAAAACTATACACTAATGTGTTAGCCAGTTCGGCCCTGGGGGAAAAACTCAGACTATCCACCCTAACAATCACTCTCTTCATCTTATACACATATGTCAGGTCACCTCTCATCCTCTGTCACTACAAGGAGAAAAGGCCCTGTTCTCCTAAGGTACGATATCCATTCCAGGCAACACCCTTGTAAATCTCCTTCGCACTCCCTCTCTAGTATCCACGCACCCTCGCTATAGTGTCTATTGTATGGACCCACCATGGGGAAAATCTGCATATTCATTTCCCGAACTCTTCCTTTCAAATTATCGCTGGGCATTTTGAAGCTTATCGAAATTACTAAAACAAGCGACAGAGAAAATTATCCTGTCTCCCTCTTCAATAAATTGTACCTTATTTTACTGGCCGAGCTGATATCCTGCCCTGAATGTCAGAGACGAATGTGGTCCGCTGAATGAGACAAATTAAATCTGTTTGAAATTGATTGTCCATGTTGATTGTTCCGGATGATTGTCTAGGCTAGAAACAACACTGATCAGAAATGTCCCATTTCAGCAGGTGACTTCAGATGTCTTGGAATGTACATTGGTAACGTTCGTATTATCATTTGTTTAAAAGTTAACAACTTGTAACATCCACTGGGGATCCGATTTCATGGCAGGGTTACAGAGTGAGAAATAAACCTTAATATAACTGTTTGTGTAGCCGGTTGAGCCTCAAGCGACAGATGCTATAACCACCCTAATTGCCTCAGTGGAATTACTCTGAATTGTATATAACTCTGTACCACATGAGCACTTAGAAGTTTCGTGCAACTGAACGCTGCCTCTGACGGAATATGGGATATCCAGCTATTTACTACATCGCCAGCGTTTTCTATCCTGCAATGGTAGCGATCGGTATCCCTGGTAAGATACTGGAGCTGGTCACTCTATGTATGGTGCCGTCGTCATCTTGCTTTCGATCAATTGCACTGTTTGGACACTTACTGAGCACAGAAGCTAACTTCGACTGAACTGTGTTTCCAGAATTGAAGATTCAAGCATCTGATAGTTTTGTTATTCAGCTTCCATATTGTTTCTATGTGATTTTTTATTATTTGTTTTGTCAATTACGTTGGTGCCGATATTGGTAAAGTTACATAGTTTCACATTGCTCGGATTTCTGAAACGACAGTGGTCGTTTTTCCTGATCAGTAGCGTTTTCAACTGTCCAGCCAGTCGAATTTCTACACTCAGGTCTGTTCTTCCATAAAACGTTAGATTGTAACTTATGCATTAAATCTCATGATTTCACCACAAATAATCCCTTCAGCTATTTCACCTCAGACAATGGAAATGGTGTTGTTAATGGAGCGATCGACCTTCACCCGTTCGTGAGACGTGGAAATCAGATGTCCAGCTCTAATCTGTTGGAAAGTTGCCAACCCACTGCTAATTCTGTCCGTTATTGTCAAGCCGGTGTGCACGGACAGAGTCCGCACAGATTGAATTTATGCTTCTCACTTCCAAAAAAAAATCATATCCTGCGTAGCATCGAAACAAAAAGTGGTATTTAGCTAATTATAATTCTGTGTTAATTTTATTTTTTTTCTCCAAATTTTTTGTAGTTAATTTAACGGCGATTGTGATCCTATCTCGGGGAAAATGCGGACTCTCGAAATGTATCACCCGTTACCTGGTTGGAATGGCAACAGCGGATATGATCGTGGTTATAGTTTTCGCTTTAGTGGAACAGACCAACAATATCTACATTTATTCTAGATCCCTGCTCATCACTCCTGTATGCGCAGTGACAGGCGTATTACTTATTATGTCGAGGGACTGTTCTGTATGGTTTACGGTCAGTTTTACCTTTGATCGTTTCATCGCAATATGTTGTCGAAATTTGCGGGATCCATACTGCACTGAGAGAACAGCAACGGTGGTTATGGTGACCGTGGTTATAGTGAGTTTCGGGAAAAGTGCCCCGTTTTACTTTGTTGTTGAACCTTACGTCATTATTGACAACATGCCGTGGCGTTGCGCTCTCACAGATGAATACGCTACTTTACCCGTGTGGAAAGGAATGGAAATACTAGATAGCATTTTAACACCATTGCTGCCAATCGGCTTAATTCTTATCTTCAATGGGTTAACAGTAAAACATATAATTGCGGCAAATAGAGTCCGCAGAGGGCTTCGGAAGAGCAGCGACAAACAGAAAGATTCCGAGGTGGAAACCCGCAAAAAATCGATGATTTTGCTGTTTGCAATTTCAGCTAATTTCATATAGTTTTGGATGCCTTATGCAGTTCATGCCCTGAAATGGCAAACGGAAAATTACTATTACCTGGACAGATATTTGAGTTCCCCGGTATACATACTACAACAATATGGGTACATGTTGCAGACTCTCAGTGTGTGCACTAATACGTGTGTCTATACACTGACACAGAGGAAATTTAGACAAGAGCTGAAGAATGGAATGAAGTATGTTTTTTCGTTAAATGGCCGTCTGTGTAGATAACACCCACTCCAACTGAAATTCAGCGGAGTTTTAGAATAAAACTGTTTAAAATTCGGTAAACTTAGCAAACATGTCATAAAGTCAAACAATCACGTGCCTGGTCACCCTGAAATGATTAAATTCCAAACTGTTGCAGAGATCCAACAACTACCCGGGAAAATTTACCACAGCATAAAAGACAGGACCAACAGGATCCGGGAAAGCTTCTTCCACCGGGACATCAAACTGATTACCTCAAGCTGCTTTGAGTGTTTTCTATGTTACATTGACAGTTCTGTTTCTTATAACTTATTATAAATTACTAGGATTGCACATTACACATTTAGACGGAGACATAACTTAAAGATTTTTATTCCTCATGTATGTGAAAGATGTAAGAAATAAAGTTAATTCAATTAGAAGGGGAGGAATAATTTCCGGACATCTCGGGGTTCAGATGTTTCAAAATGTTCATAGTCGGGTAAAAGAGAATAAATGGAAAGCCTTTGAAACGCAAGAAGAGTGTGATAGTATCAGAGCTGCGGAAAGGTGGGATTGTAAGTTAATAGACTGTGAGTGGAACTCAGAAGTAGGAAGGGAAAGAACACTCGTTAGAGAGTATTCTGTACAGAGCTCCCATCACCAAAGCGAAAAAACAACACACAGAGACAGTGACAGATCGGGAGACAGATTTGGCACAGGTTCTTACATGAACACGGCTGTTGTCTCTGGCAACTTAAACATCAATAATATTAATCGATAATTCCTCTGTTTAAAAGGTTTAGATGTGACACAATTTCTCAGTTGTTTACAGGAAGGAGACCTGGCACAAATAGCGGGCAGGCAGACTCGTGAACATTCCATCTCGTGCTAATGCCAGAAAGTGAAATGTGTCAGGTAACTGATCTCTCCGCGTGTCAGCCTTTCAGAACGATGGAGCACAGCTATTCGACATACCTTACACTGGGATAGCAGCAGACAATATGGAATGCACTTTGTTTATACTATTCGGTAGGAACGTGGGAGCCGAATTCGGGAAACGATGCAAATCTTCTAATGCAGAAGAGAAATGTCGAGATTGTTCATGGAGCACTTGATTGGGGTTCAGCATTGGCTTGTTTCATGGAGGCGAGAACGGGATGGCCCCGTAAAGTAACCCTAATTGATAAGAGATATGGAACACCTCTTCAAGAAGAAGAAATAAATAAACTTAAGGTTTTGGAAGAAAGGATCAGGCAGGCCTATGGTAAGTCACAATGTAACTAGGAGGGAATTAGCAATGGACTTAGAAGAATTAAAAGGGGACATGGGAAGGCATAGGAAGACCGCGTTAAGGTAGGTGAGAAACAGGAGGATGACGACAGAGAGAGTGGGAGAGATAAGACACAAAAGAGGAAACATGAGTCTGGAGTGCAAGGAGGCAGTGAAAGTACTTTATGATACTTTGCTTCGGTATTCACCAGTGAGTGAAAGAAGGCAGGTGAGCTGGAACATGCAGACGCTTAGAATTACGAACTGGAATGTGTGAATACATGAATACAAACCATTTCCCGGAGCTAGAAGGTATGCAATCCAGGTAATTAGAGAAATCTGGTGTCCTGACAAAGCGTCTCGGCCCGAAACGTCGACAGCTCTTCTCCCTATAGATGCTGCCTGGTCTGCTGTGTTCCACTAGCATTTTGTGTGTGTTGTTGTTTGAATTTCCAGCATCGGCAGATTTCCTCGTGAAAGCTGGTAAAGATGGTTTACATGTGACTGGAAGGGATGAAATGATGGAAGGTGTGAACGTTCCATTATTAATCAAGGAGACAATCACCGACGTAGGATGTCTCACAAGTTTCCTCACATGAAGCCAGGCAAGTAGAGATTAGAAATAAATAAAATAGCAATCATGTTGCTGGAATTATACACTAAAATATCACATTATTTAGTGGGAGATGGAAAATATATATTTTTGTAAATCACACAGAGTTGTCATGGGAACTGGGTTATAGGGATTGGGCATTTCAACAAAATTAACTAAATCAACCTTGTTTAAAAGGGTGAGAAGTGAAATTATTGAAATGGCCCTGGAGGGCTTTTTGTACCTGTGCCTTGGTAGTCATATTCATACAGGGTAGGGAGTGGGTGAAGCGTCAGTCAACGAGGGATTTGAGACTTGCCAGTACAGAATTTAATATGTTTTAAATTAGTCCGGGATGTGGACATCATGTTGAAAATATTTAAGTCATTGTTGAGATCACAAAGAATTTTGCACAGTTCTATCACCTATTTATATAAGCATGTCATTAATCTGCAAAGGGGCAGAAAGTTAAGAATAGCCTGGAAATTAAGGCACATTTTATTATCATACACAGAATCTGGCAGATGTGTATGTAGAACTGTTACCTTTAGGTACCTCCACATTTGGGAAATAGGAGTCATTTCAGAGTGATTTAGTGAGAGTTCAGGTTCACCATATTCCTCTGAGGGTGAAGGACAAGTATGGCAAATTCAGATATTCCTGGGTGTTAAGGGGGACTGGATGTTCCACTGAAACAATAAGAGGCATGTGGTAGGGAAACAAAACTGAAGACTGCGGAGGAATTTCAGTAGAACAGAGCGTACAGGACAGAGAATGAAGGTGAATGGAGACAAATGTTAAGGAGACACGGAGAACAACATTTTCTACACAGAAAGTGATTTTATGTGGTAAAAGCTACCAAAGAAACTGGTGGAGTGGTTTCAATTCCTGGTTCAAAGGACATTTCAACACGTTCATGGAAATGACTGGTTCAGTGGAATATGGACAAATTGCTGGCAAACGGAACGAGCTCAGGTAGACATGGATCAGATGGGTTGAAGTACTTTTTCTATGACTCCATTCAGAGGTTTGTGCAACATGACGTTTAAGGAGAGGAGTGTGTAGTGTAAAGAGGATATGAGGATGAACTTCCTCTTTCATACAGAGCGTGTTTACAGTCTAGAACACAATGTCTGAGGAGATGATGCAAGCAGCTTTTTATAGCATCTGAATCCCAAAGGCATCAACGCTGCCTAAGTGTTTGATCAAATAGAAGCATGGAAAACCTACAAGCACAATACAGCCCGGTCCCACAAAGCTGTGCCGAACATATCTTTATCTGAGAAATACCGAGACATACCTATAGCCCTCTATTTTTCTAAGCTCCATGGAGCTTCTTAAATGCCCTATTGTTTCCGCCTCCAGCACTGCAGCCGGAAGACTATTCCACGTACTCAGTACTCTCTGCGTAAAAAAATACTTACCCCGACATCTACTCTGTACCTGCTTTTAATCACCTTAAAACTATGCCCTCTTGAACAACGTGCAAGTGACAGACAGTGGTTAGAAACTGTTTGACAACAGTTAGCTGTCCCAATTAAGCGAGATGGAGTCCCGAATAAACAAAGTGAATCCGAGCTGTTTTATTGATTTGCTTTTGTTCTTTAACAATTGGCCCCATTCACTGGAACCCCGGTATTTCGTAACTAACAGGCATAGTCATTGTTCCTGAAGAGCTCCCTCAATGACATTTCAGTCACGTGCTCAGCTGTATTTCCTCAGAGGAGGTCCGGTGTTGCTCCATGTATAGTTGGGCCAACTACATATTGTTGGAGAAGTCTTTCTGGGAGACATTTATTAAATTGTGCCCCATCCAAGCCGTTTGTAAATGACAGCTCCAATCAAAGTAAACTTAATACCAATGGCTGTTTCTGTCATGATCTACTGACCTGTGATTCATTCTCAGGCGGGCATTCAATGGAGATACAAAGAAACATAATAGAATCAATAACACATGATAAAGATGGACAGACAACCATAAAAACATAAGGTATAGGAATAGAATTACGCCATTTGACCCATCGAGCCTGCTCAACGATTTCATCATGGCTGATGCATTTCTCTCTCTGTCCCAATGTCCGACCTTCTCGCGTAACTGTTCATGCGCCAACTAATCAAAAATCTATCAAACTCTGCGTTAAATATATCCAATAATTTGGCCTCCACAGATGCCTCTAGTAATGAATTCCACAGTTTCATCACACTCTGGCAACATAAATTCATCGTTTCTGTGTTCTAAATGGACGTCCCTTTTTTCTGAGTCTCTGCCCTCTGTATCTCGACTCACCCAGCACAGGAAACATCCTCGCGACATCCGCTCTGTTGAGACCTTTCAACATTTGATATGTTTCAATGAGATCCTCTCCCCCTCTACCGTTTCCCTTTCTCCGATTGTCCACTCTTCTCTCCTATCAGATTCTTGCTTCTCCAAACCTTTACCTAACCTTCCTACCCCACCTCTCGGCTTCACTTATTATTTTCTAGCCACTATCTTTGCCCTCTGCCTATTCAGGTATGTTCCCACCTTCTTCCCGGTCCTGCAGAAGAGTCTTGGCCTGAAACGTCGACTGTTTACACTTTTCCATAGATGCTGCTTCACCTGCTGAGTTCCTCCAATATTTTCTGCGTGTTGCTTTGGATTTAAAGCATCTGCATATTTTCTCGTATTTACAATGCCTTCTCAAATTCCAAGTACACAACATCCACTGATTCTTCCGTGTCTATCCTATATCTTCAAAGAAGTCCAACATAGTTGTCCAGCGAAACTTTCCGTTAAGGAAACCATGCTGACTACGGCTTATTTTATTAAATACTTCCAGGTTTGCTTACCAATCGATTCCAACATCTTCCCAACCACTGTAGTCAGATGAAATGGCCCATAAACTATTCTCTTTCTGCTTGTCTTCTTTCTTGAAGAATGGAATGGTATTTGCAATTTTACTCTCCTCCAGCACCATGCCAGAGTCTCTTAATTCTCGTATAGTCATCACTAATGCCTCCACAATCTGTTTAACTACCTATTTCAGAAGGCTGGGATGTAGCCCATCCGTTCCAGGTGATTTATCTACATTCAGAACTTTCTGATTCTCTTGCACCTTCCCCATGGTCATGGCAACTTTACTCACTTCTGCTCCGTGAAAAATGTTGAAAAGACTACAAACTGTGCGAAAGAGAAAAAGAAGAAAATAATAAGAATTATTATTATGGGTAATCCATTTTAACTGTCTCGACATTATAATACAGGATAAAAGCAAGCAAGAACAACTTGCTAACTGAACATACGGTGGCCATTCCAAACACACAGAACATACTAAATTTAATAACTGAAATACAGCAGAAATATGCGGAATTAAAAGAAGAAATTGAAAGACTACAAATCATGGACAAGGTATAATTTGCCCCAAAAGTAAAGTCTATAACTAGTATCATCTACAGGTCTCTTCACAATAGCATACCCACCCAGGTCGACACAGCATATCTGATGTAAATTTCCAGAAATTCCCACTGCTAACACAATTACAACAGTCCGTAAGTTCCTACCAATTGAGGAATGAGTGGGCTTGTCTATGTCCGTACTTCATGTTTTAAAAGCTTAAGCTGAGAAAAAGAATTGACGATAGATGTTATGAACATGAGTTCTAGAGTCATTAAGATTGTCTGTAGTTTCTGAATCAGTTCAGTGTTGGTGCATTTCAAGTTATCCACCCCACCACCCGAATCTTAAGGCTGAAGGATAGTACATCATATGCGCTGTGAAAGTACTAGACACTTAATATTTACAATGTTTAGAAGATATTTGTACAGCTACATCGTTAGGAGAAGTTGAGGGGGACACTGGCCTAAAAGATGCTAATAGCACTAATTGAGATGGAGTTCAACTCAGATAAGTTTGAGGTGGTTCATTTTGGTACATCAAATATGATGGCAGTATACAATATTAATAGCAGAACTCTTGGCAGTGTGGAGGATCAGAGAGATTTTTGGATCCGAGTCCATTGGACACTAAAAGCTGCTGCGGAAGTGGACTCTGTGGTTAAAAGACGAGTGCCGAGAGGTAATGTTGTAGCTATATAGGACCATGGTCAGACCCCACTTTGAGAACTGTGCTCAAGTCCGGTAGCCTCACTACAGCAAGGATGCGGAAACCATAGAAAGGGTGCGCAGAAGAATTAGAAGGATGTTGCCTGGATTAGGTGTACAAGTTAATTAGAGGCATTGACCGTGTCAGAGAAAGTTTCCCAGGGCTGAAATGGCTAGCATGGGAGGGCATAATTAAAAGTTGCTTGGAGGTAGATACAGAGGAGAGATCAGGTTAAGTTTTTTTTTTACGCAGAGAGTGGTGAGTGTGTGGAATAGGCTGCCGACAGCGGTGGTGGAAGCGGAAACAATAGGGTATTTTAAGAGGCTCCAGGATAGGTACATGCAGCTTAGAAAAATAGAGGGCTAGGTGTAAGCCTAGGTATTTACAAGGTAAGGACATGTTCGGCACAGCTTCGTGAGCCGAAGGGCCTGTACGTTTTCAATGTTCCTCTGAGATCGAAAACTTAGGCAGCGTTGATGCCTTTGTAATTCAAATGCTATAAAAACTGCTTGCATCACTCCCTCAAACATTGTGCTCCAGACGCTAAACAGGCTTTGTGTGAAAGAGGAAGTTCTTCCTCAGATCGTCTTTAATCTACACACTCCTCTGCTTTAACGTCATGTTGGACAAACATCTGCATGGAGTCATAGAAAAAGTCCTTCAACCCATCTGATCCATGTCTACCTGAGCTAGCTCCATTTTCCTGCATTTTATCCATATCCCACTGAACCGGTCCTATCCATGAACCTGTTGAAATGCCTTTTAAATGAGGAATTAAACCCACTCTACCAGTTTCCTTGGTAGCTTTTACGACATAAACATCACCTCTGTGTTGTAAATGTTGTCCCTCGTGTTTCTTTAACATTTGTCTCCATCCATCTTCATTCTCCGCCCTACAATCTCTGTTCTGCTGAAAGTCCTCCCCAGGCTTCAGTGTTCTTTCCCCACCACATGCTTCATACTGTTTCAGTGAAACCTCCAGTCATCCTTCACAAACAGGAATATCTGAATTTGCCATACTTGTCCTTCACCCTCAGAGGAATATGGTGAACCTGAACTCCCACTACATCGCTCTGAAATGACTCCTATCTCCCAAATGTGGAGGTATCTGCAGGTAACATCTATGTATGATAATGAAATGTGCCTTAATTTACAGGCAATTCTTAACTGTCTGCCCCTTTGCAGATTAATGGCATACTTCTATAAATTGGTGATAGAACTGTGCACAATTCTTTGTGGTCTCAACAATGACTTAAATATTTTCAACATGATGTCCATATCCCAGACTGATTGAAAACATCTTAAATTCCGTACTGGCAAGTCTCAAATGCCTCGTTCACTGACACTTCACCCACTCCCTGCCTTGTATAAATATGACTACCAAGGTACAGGTACAAAAAGCTCCCCAGGGCCATTTCAAGAATTCCACCTCACACTATTAAACGAAGTTGATCCAGTTAATTTTGTTGAAACGCCCAACTGCTGTAACTCAGTTCCCATGATATCTCTGTCTGATTTAGAAAGAGATTTAGTTCTCCATCTCCCACTAACTAATGGGATATTTAGAGTACAATTACAGCAACGTGATTGCCATTTTATTTATTTCTAAGCTCTACTTGCCAGGCTTCATGTGATGAAATTTGTGAGACATCCTACGTCGGTGATGCTCTGCTTGATTTATAATGCAATGTTCCTCCCTCCCATCATTTCATCCCTTACAGTCACAGGAAAACCATCTTTACCAGCTTTCACTAATTACCTGGTTTGCATACCTTCCAGCGCCGGGAAATGGTTTCTATTCATGTATTCCCAGTTTCCAAGTCGGAATGCTAAGCGTCTGCATGTCCCAGCTCACATGTCTTTTTTCGCTGTATTCACAGTCATCAAGGTCTCACTCACTGGTGAATACCGAAGCAAAGTATCATTAAGGACTTTCACTGACTCCTTGCACCCCAGACACATGTTTCCTCTTTTGTGTCTTATCTCTCCCATTCTCTCTCTGTCGTCATCCTCCTGTTTTTCACCTACCTTAACGCGGTCCTCCTATGCCTTCCCATGTCCACTTTTAATTCTTCTAAGTCCATTGTTCATTCCCCCCGGCTACATTGTGACTTTCCATAGCCGTGCCTGATCCTTTCTTCCAAAACCTTAAGTATATTTCTTTCTTCTTCTTGAAGAGGTGTTCCATATCTCTTATCAACCAGGGTAGATTTACGGGGCCATCCGGTTCCTGCCTCAATGAAACAAGCACATTCTGAACCCCAATCAAGTGCTCCATGAACAATCTCCATATTTTTCGTCTGCATTTGAAGATTTGCATCGCTTCGCTAATTCGGCTCCCACATTCCTACTCAATAGTATCAATTAAGTACATTCCATATTGAGTACTGTTATCTCAGTGTAAGGTATGTGGAATAGCTGTGCTCTATCGTTCTGAAATGCTGACACGCGGAGAGATCAATTACCTGATCCATTTCACTCTCTAGTATTAGCACAGGATCGACTGTTCACCTGTCCACCTGCCCGCTACTTCGGCCAGTTCTCCTTGCCGTACACAACTGAGAAATTCTGTCACATCTAAACCTTTTAAACATTGGAATTACCAATGAATATCAGGGAATTTTAAGTTGCCAGAGACAACAGCCGTGTTAATGTAAGAACCTGTGCCAAATCTATGCCCCGATCTGTCACAGTCTCTGTGTGTTGTTTCCGTTTTGGTGATGGCAGCTCTGTACAGAATACTCTCAAATCCGTGTTTCTTCCCTTCCTACTTCTGAGTTCCACTCACAGTCTATTAACATAAATCTTACCACAGTGTCCTCCCTTTCCGCTGTTGTGATACGCCACACTTTCCAAGTGTTTAAAGGGATTTCCCTTTACTCTCTTTTCCCCGACTATGAGCATTTTGAAACATCTGAACCTCGAAAAGTCCGGAAGTCATTCCTCCCCTTGTGATTGAAAACTTTATTTCTTACATCTTTCACATACATGAGGAAGAAACATCGTTAGGTTATGTCTCCGTCTAAATGTGTAATGTGCAATCCTAATAATTTATAATAAGTTATAAAAAACAGAACTGTCAATGTAACATAGAAAACACTCAAATCAGCGTGATTTAGTGAGTTTGATGGCCTGGTGGAAGAAGCTGTCCCGGAGCCTGCTGCTTCTGGTTTTTAAGCTGCGGTAACGTTTCTTGGATAATTATGAAATTTCTGAGATAGTGTGGAGTTTAACCATTTCAGGATGACCAGGCATATGATTGTTTGAATTTATGGCATATTTGCCAAGGTTACCGATTTTTTAAACTGTTTTATTCTAAAACTCCGCAGAATTGCAAATTGAGCGGGCGTTATCTACACAGACGGCCATTTAACGTAAAAACATACTTCATTCCATCCTTCAGCTGTTGTCTGAACTTCCTCTGGGTCAGTGTATAGACACATGTATTGGTGCACAGACTGAGAGTTTGGAACATGTACCCACATTGCTGTAGTACATATACCGGGGAAATAAAATATTTATCCAGGTAATAGTAATTTTCCGCTTGCCATTTCATGGACTGAACTGCATAGGGCATCCAAAATAATATGAAATTAGCTGAAATTGCAAGCAATAAAATCATCGATTTTCTGCGGTTTTCCACCTCGGTATCTTTCTGTTTATCGCTGCTCTTCCGCAGTCCTCTGCGGACTCTATTTGCAGCAATTATATGTCTTACCGTTAACCCATTGAAGATAAGAATTAAGCCGATTGGTAACAACGGTGTGCAAATGCCATCTAGTATTTCGAATCCTTTCCACCCGGGTGCAGTAGCGTATTGATGTGTGAGGGCGCAACGCCACGGCACATTGTCGATGATAACATAAGGTTCAACAGTAAAGTAAAACGGGACACTTTTCCCGCAACTCAGTATAACCACCGTCACCATGACAACCGTTGCTGTTCTCTCAGTGCTGTATCGATCCCGCAGCTTTCGACAACATATTGCGATATAACGATCAAAAGTAAAACTGACCATAAACCAAACAGAAGAGTCCCTCGTCATAACAAATAATACATCTGTCACTGCGCATACAGGAGTGATGAGCAGGGTTCTGGAATAAATATAGATATTGTTTGTCTGTTCCACTAAAGCGAAAAATATAACCACCATCAGATCCGCTGTTGCCATTCCAACCAGGTAACGGGTGATGCATTTGGAGAGTCCGCATTTTCCTCGAGATAGGATCACAATCGCCGTTAAATTAACTACAAGCAATTTGGAGAGAAACAAATAAAATCAATACAGAATTATCGTTAGCTGCAAATGTCTGAATTCCCACCTTTTTTTTTCAATTCTACGCAGGGTATGATATATTTTTAAGTGAAAAGCATAAATTCAATTTGCTTGGACTCTGTCCGTGCACTCCGGCTGGAAAATAACGGACAGAATTAGCAGTGGGTTGCCGACTTTCCTACAGATTTGAGCCTGGCACCTGATTTCCTGGACTCACGTACAGGGGAAGATCGATCACTCCATAAACAACACTATTTCCATTATTTGAGGTGAAATAGCTGAAAGGTTTATTTGTAGTGAAATCATGAGATTTAATCTATAAGTGTCAATTTAACGTTTTATGCAAGAACAGACCTGAGTATCGATATTCGACTGGCCGGTTAGTTGAAGAAGCGTTTGATCTGGAAATGCGACCACTGTCGGTTCAGAAAGCCGAACAAGGTGAAACTATGTAATTATACCAATATCGTCACCGACATAATTGACAAAAACAAACGAAAAGACATCACTAAGAAACAATATGGAAGCTGAATAACAAAACTATCAGATACTTGAATCCTCAATTCCAGAAACACATTTCAGTCGAAGTTAGCTTCTGTGCTCAGTAAAGTTCCAAAAAGTGCAAATGAACGAAAGCAAGATGACGACTGCACCACACACAGAGTGACCAGCTCCAGTATCTTACCAGGGATACCGATCGCTACAATTGTCGGATAGAAAACGCTGGCGTTGCAGAAAATCGTTGGATATCCCATATTCCGTCAGAGGCAGCGTTCAGTCTAAATGCTCATGTGGTTCAGAGTTATATACAATTCAGAGTAATTCCACTGAGGCAATTAGGGTGGTTATGATATCTGTCGCATGAGCTCAACCAGCTACATAAACAGTTACATTAAAGTGTATTTCTAACTCTGTAAACCTGCCATAAATTCGGATCCCCAGTGGGTGTTATAAGTTATTAACTTTTAAACAAAAGATAATACGAACGTTACCAATGTACTTTCCAAGACATCTGACGTCAGCCGCTGAAATGGGATATTTTCTGATCAGTGTTGTTTCTAACGTGGACAATCATCCTGCACAATCAACATGGGTAATCAATTTCAAACGGATCCCATTCAGCGGACCACATTCGTTTCTGACATTGAGGGCAGGATATCAGCTCGGCCAGTAAAATAGGGTACAATTTATTGAAGGGGAAGATATGATCTTTCTATTTTTGTCGCTTGTTTTAGTAATTTCGATAAGCTTCAAAATGCCCAGCGAGAATTTGAAAGTAAGAGTTCGGGAAATGAGCAAAGTGAATGCACGCGGATTTTCCCCATTCAAGGTCTATACAATAGACTCTATAGAGAGGGTGCGTGGATACTAGAGAGGGAGTGCAGAGGAGATTTACAAGGGTGTTGCCCGGAATGAATGTCGTACCTTAGGAGAACAGGGCCCTTTTTCCTTGTAGTGACAGAGGATGAGAGGTGACCTGACAGAGGTGAAGAAGATGAAGAGAATGATTGATCGCGTGGATAGTCTGAGTTTTTTCTCCCAGGGCCGAAATGGCTGACACAACAAGGTATAGTTTTAAAGTGCTTTGCAATATGTACATAAGAGATGCCAGGGGCAAGTTTTTCACTCAGAAAGTGGTGTGTGCATGGAATGCAGTGCCGGAGCCGGTAGTGGAAGCGGATTCAATAGGGCATTTTAAGAGTATTTTAGGCAGGTACATAAGTGTTAGAAATATAGAGGGCTATGCGCTCAGGAAAGTATAAGGAGTTTCTTGAGTATTTACATATTCGGCACAGCATTGTGGACCGAAAAGCCTGCAATATTGAGTATATGCAATATGTTTTATATTCCATCGTTAGAGTGAATCTACAACTAGAGTTCATATGCTTGGGGAGAAAGTTGAAATATGCAAGTAGTTTATGTAGTAAAAGTCATTCACTTGGAGGGTCGAGCGAGTGTGGAAGGAACTGCAAGAGTAAGTGGTATATACAGATTCAATTGTATCATTACAGTCAAAGTTGTGTAGGTACGTGGATGAGAGAGGGACGGAGGGTGAAGATAAGTGGGGTGAGGTGGAAGATCACAGAGGGATGACCTAGATGGACGGAAGAGCCTATTTCTCTGTAGTAATAATCTGTGACATCATGACTGTCTCTGTCCTATTTCCCCATTCAAACTCTTCTCATTTTGGTCACCAGTATAATTATTTGCAGAACAGAGGGTGTGTTCAAGATTACCTTTCAAGCTTATTTTATTCTGCTCCTGATACCTACACTACTCTGTGCCTATTGTGGAACTAGTACCGATGGGCAGCCCTCGGCTTATTGGAAAAACAAAGTCTCACCACTCTGCATCCAGTGTAGAACTTGTAGCAATGTGCAGCCCTCGGTTGACTGGAGAGAGTCTCACGTCTTTATCCATCGTGGAGCTGGTATCGATGTGCGATGTGTGGAACTGGTATCACCACTATGGGCTGACTCACCACTCTGTATCCATTGTGGAACACGTACTGATGCGTGGCCCTCGGCTTCTTTGAGAATATCTCAGCGCTGATAACACGCTTTTCCCGCTCAGACTTTGAATATGATTTGTGACGCTGACTGCGCTAGTATCTCCGTGTAATACACCTTTTCTTGTACATTGCTTTCTATCAGTAACTCGGAAACTGTTGACAATTGCTGCGACAGCAATTCATTTCAATTCCTACTCCGCCATTTCATTGTGCATTGCGCCATTAATCAATACATCCGGTTCATTGATCAACACATCAACGCTCATTCAAGTTTTGTTGATTTATGTGATATTTGTGTTGTTACCAAGGCATCATTTATTATCTGTCTCCAATTGCTCCTCCGATGGCAATGATTAACTTATCTTTTATCGGATTGCAGCCTTTCATGTGGCGAATAGGTAGAGTTAAAAAACACAGTGATGAACGTAGATGTATTTCTAGGCAAAGCAGGTTTCTGACTCACACGGGGACTCTGAGGTGTCGCGTTCCGCTGCAACTGTGGTCATTGGTCCAGACGCTGGAGATGCTGCCTGGACGAGCACTGTACACGTACACGTTCATTCACCAATGCAAAAAGCATGGATTTTGGATGGCGAATGCGAATCGATAGTGTTCCACAACGCGGTACCGGAATCTATATTGGGTCTCAGCCATGTGGAATGATGGAGGACGTGTTGATGCAGGTAGTTGTCTTGTAATGCTTGCAGTGATAATAATGCCAGAAAGGAGATTAGTACCGAGGGATAGTGGACAAGGGAGTGATGGAATACTTGCGGAACCCGCAGAAGGCGCTGACGGCTGTGTAGGGAATTCTATCGTCGTACGATTCCCGTTGAAGACGGAGTAAGTTACGGAGGAGTAATGCTAGAGTTGTGTTAGGTACAAAACATGAAAATCTTGTTTTCCTTTCTCTCCAGCTATAGGAAGGATGTGGAACCCATAGAAAGGGTGCAGAAGGGATTTTCAAAGATTTGCCTGGATTAGGGAGCATGCCTCAAGAAAAAAGTTTGAGTGAACTCGGCCTTTTTACATCGAGCGACGGACGATGAGAGGTGACCTGATAGAAGTGTATAAACGGATGAGAGGCATTGATCGTGTGAATAGTCAGAGGCTTCAGAGTCAGAGAATAACTGGATAACTGCAACTGGATATCAGAACATATTGGTTTTATATTTATTTGTCAATGCCCGCCCCCTTGCAGCAAATAAAATGTAAACACACAAATTACAAACTGCAGAATCAATACCTCAGATGTCTAATCATTAATGACATTTATAGTACCCTGCACAAATGGAGATAGCTATCTGTCAATTACTACTGTAAATTTGTCATCTGACAATAACAATTACTGCCACACACCGACAATGGCATTGCTGATCATGATGATGACGACATTGGTAATCCAGGCCGATCACTGCCCAGACTAATCATAATGTTGTCTCTGCCATGTACCTCTACCAGGTACAATTAGTTACGAATTGACATTGATTTAAGGTGACGAGGGAGAATTAATAAAACGTGGAGGGACAACTTTTGACCAATGACGTGAGTAAGGGTAGGGGACGAGCTGCCCCAGGATATGCTTGAGGTACACACTTTCCGAACATTCAAAATGTAATTGGACAGATCACGGATAGGAACGCTTGAACGGGATAAGGTTAAAAAGGGAACAAATGAGGATAGCTTAGATCAGTGGTTCCCAACCTTTTTTTGGCCATGCCCAACCTAATCACCTCTAAAATCATGATGCCCCCTGTGGTGATATATAATTCTAATGTTTCTACAGCATACAAAGACAGATACACCGTTTGAAAGAGATGACGCAATGTACATACCTTCACACCACCAAGAACCGAAAGCTACTGCAAAAAGCAGCATTGGCGCGACCTCGTACGAGTTTCTTACGCGTTTGGACTTGTTCATTCGTTCCTTCCTACATCAGTCAATTCATTAATTCAATTATGCAAGCCATTTGATGGTTGTAATGATGGTGATACACTATATATACAGTACATACGCAATTACACATGTACAGACACACAAGTATTTTTATGTATGCATACTGTATATACACATATGTATTAACTCGCACACACACTCATACTCACACAGACTTACTAGAAAAAATTCACTGTTAATAACTCATTCTCGAATTGCCCCCCTTAAAAATGAAATTACCCCCCTGTGGGGCGTACGCCCCACGTTGGGAACCACTGGCTTAGATGGTAAGAACAGCTTGGGCCTCCGTTTCTACATCCGTTTGCACAGACTATTTACTTTAAGAACTGGAACATTAATAGCTTCTGCGATTCTGTGCTTGAGTTGTGCTTCGTTTCCGATTTCGATGTCACTTGTGGCAGTTGGATTTCTGTGGTCTTTAACGAAGGGCAAATTATGCAAAATCACGTTTACAATTGAGGTTATTTTGCTTGTCGATATATACAAGGTCAGTTCGAAGTACTGGACTGATGCATCTAGATAAATCCTGCCCTCCTACCCTGTTTCTTGCATCCAAGGGAGTAGCATCTGTTGCCATACTACGGAACTCTTTGTTTCCACTGTGGTGTGGGATCATGTACGGCTTCTGGTGCAAAATAAAATATTTTAAAATCCATTTATTTTTTTGTCCTTTCTGATTCAACAGCTGTATGTCTTTACAATGGAATAACGCACCGTGGAAGTATTGACGTCCGTAAAAGCACTGATTTATCAGGATGATATGCAATCTGGTCATCAAGAACTTGAAGTAAATCATGGAAAGATAGATGGTAAAGAATACCTATCGGCCATTCAATGATCTGACCCATTGAATACTGGAGGGAAAACAATTGAAGAAAGCTAAACAAGCCAATGCGCATTTATGCCTACGCCACTTTGTCTTCCCACCACCTGTTTTATTTACCAACTTTTTGACAGAACAGGCTAACAAAAAATCAGATTTTTGACAAATTTCCCATTTTATTTAAAACTCGTAACAGAATAAAAACGACATATTGCATTCTTCCTTCTATGTTAAATGTGATCCTATCTGCCACGATATGCTTTCATCCATGTTCTGATACGTTGTGTGTGTAAATCAAAAATATCTAATGACATGAACATATATCCTCACAGATTTTGCTCAACTCCTGTTCAAATCAAAGGGAAACGTTTCATGTCATTTCATAAAATATTATGAGCTTCATTTCAAGGGTGGCCGTAAGAGAGAGACGTCTTCTCTATTTATCGCGCTTTCCGTTCAATCTGCCAGGAAATGCAGAGGAGGCCTGAGCCAAAATCAGAGCAGCGGAGCGGATTCAGCGGGGAACGATAACTTCCATAACAGATCGAAAAATAATAAAGCAGAATAACCCCAGAAGCCAGAAAGCAAGGGGCACGGGAAATTAAACGCCATTTGCAACCAGCTAAACGTTATGCAGGTCGAGTGAAATCCGAAAACTACTGGTTGAGGCCGACTGTTTCGATGAGTGAACAAGGATGGTGGTTGAGAACAGGGTTTATGTAGGCTGCAGGTAATGTGTATGGAACGACTGGCAGATGAGGTGGACACAAGGATATGACAGCGTGTGCAGCCTGATAGAAGCTCCAGCACCACCACCGTACATGGCCAGTCCCCGACGGCCTTAGCCAATCCGGAGTGGTACGGTAAAACTCAATGATGAATGGTTTATCAAAAAAATACTGCTATGAAGGAGGAGGTCACGGGTTCTGCAAGCGAGACAGACGACACTGATTACGAAAAGCTCATGAATCATTTACTTACCAACAGCAAGAACTCTGACAATCCCTGCAGTAGAAAGACAAATCCTGATTTCCTTGGAGAACGTCCTTTATCTGTTTGTATTTCAACCTCTGCCAATAATCTGCCAATTTAAATAGGATTTCGAATTTAATCTGGATGTCAGGTGTTTTGCAGCATTTGCCGCGTTCACACGACTAAAAATTATCTTTGGTCATTTTTTTGCATTTGTTTAAATATTTTTGTACATAGGATGAAGTTTTGGCATCGGGTTGTGCTCCGAAAATCGCAAGAAGGATCCCGGAATAACAGGAATGTGAATTCTCGTAACCTGGATATTATAAGCAGAAGACAATCCATAATATTGCTCTTCACTCTATCGGGCAACTTTATGTTACTCAGGTTGACAGCATCTGGGAATCATTTTATCCAGCTTTTCGCCATGTATTCAGGTGGCGACATCACCTGTTGTACACGTGTCATTGAACAAATTGGAAACCTGCTCACGCAAATCACTTCCGGTGCAAACATCGGGAGGTAAGCATTCACCTACACGAAATTCAGAGAAGAGCCAAACACTTGATAATGTCTCCTTGCAGGATTATTCTGACATTGACCAAGTATAATGCATTTCAATCCATATCGCAGTGTCTTCGGAAGTGCTCGGTTTCATTTCATGCCCGCTGCTACAACTTGCACCATTCTATCAGGAATCCCGATTGTTACTGAGAAAAAAAGAGTCACATCTAACAAGGTGATTAATGTCCTCCTGGCCTGTTGCAGAATCTATTGTCTGTATCGAGTGATTATACTTAGTTTAATGAATGAGGAAAAGCGTTTCAATGAGCAGAATCGAAGGGAAGTGAATGCTAAGAAAAATCTTTCATCCGCGGCACCGTGGATCATAGACAGAAACTGAAGTCAGAGTTAAGAGACTAGGTAGACGTGTGTTTTACCTTAGTTTCTTGGAAAACCACAACATTTAACAGTCAGCAGTCCAATTGTTCCCCATTTAATATCTAAGTTTCTATATAACGTACAACATCAAATTCTTGTTCTTCAATCATCCAGGTAAACAGAAGCGTACGCCAAACGACGAGAGACAGTACAACCTTTGGAACCCGAAAGCGTCCCCCTACTCGCCCCTCACACGCACAAGAAGCAGCAAAGTATTGACCGTCCCCTCCACCAGTTATTACAGCAAAACGCACCGTCTCCCTCCCTCTGACAACGAAGCAATAGCAAAGCCCCGGGAAAGCATTATCTGCGGTAAAAGAAAATTACTCAAGTTCAAAAGGATAACTCAACATAGCTCAGGAGTTCCTTCCACACATGCGCACACTCTCTGTCTCCATTCTCTGTCTATTTGCATCACCTCCACGATTCTCCTTAGCACAGGGGTAGACACTGCGCTCCATCTAAATTGGAAAGCCAAAACATTTTCCTGGTACAATATCTGCCCGACGTGCAAATCGGTGCAGAAATTTATTATTATTAATTTTCTTTTATTGTTTTCTCAGCTCAGCAAACCAAAGCACGTGCATTTCTCAATTGCTAGAAGCAGGTGTAAAGCTCGGCAAATCCATAGTGGTCTTAGGGAGTCATCCTGGAAAAAAGTCTCGGTTCATTCTGATAGTTTTATTTTTGGTTGTTACTATTTTCAATGTCAATATACAACGATACTTCAACAGATGTCCAAGGAATTTCATAAATATTGGGTATAGTTTATATATATATATATATTACAAATTTCTATTAACAATGAGTGTGGGACAGAGTCAAAGTCTTCCTTGTAGAGAATGTAGAAACACAAAACATTTCTGCATTACCGCTGGGCTTAATTTACAATTATGGAATCTATTATCAGTTGTTCTTTAGTTGTGAAATACATGATTTTACAATTTTAAATATTCAGTCGATTGCAAACAAGATATATGAGCATATTTTGATGAATCATGTGTGATTTCCCCTTTGGGTAAGATATATGTTTTACCATCTTTTGAAATGTAGTCACTTTTTCAGGATATTTAAGAAAACCTTTGACTTGCGTTAATAGGTTCAGATGTAGGCAAATATATTTAATATCAATATTTAAGAATGTTATCACTGCAAGTACATTTTCACTTCTAGGTATACTCTATAACTTCTTTCAACATATCCATTGTAACCAGTTATGCGCATTTCTCCATTCCTGTGTGTGCGTTCTGTCTCTCCCTAATCCTGCTTACTTCTTGATTTTGCGTAATGCTGTTTGACCGGATATTAGAAGAAAAAAAATATCTCTGTGTTTATTCAGTTTCAATGCTGGTAATCGTAACGTTTTGGTTCATCGTATTTAGTTTCGATATCGTCCCTAAATCATTGACACTGGTTTTGAACTGATAACTCTGTTTACTTCGTCTGGTGCACCTCATGTTCGCTTTCTTCTACTTTTGTATGCACCAGGTTTCAGGTTTAATGTATTACAATTTCCAAAATGCTTTTCTTATTTTAATCTTCTAATGACGTTATATTTGCTTAGTTTTTTTTTCCTTAGCCTTTTCCTTAACTTTCTTTATTGTGTTCTGCAGTTTATACTCTATTAGGGGGTCTACATTTTTAACGTTTCAATTATGTTGCTTCCTCCCTTCTGCCATTTTGGTGTACTCATTTCATTACTTCGTTTTGAGTTCTGATAAATGAGTGCCTCTAATTTGGGGTTATTGTACAGTACCGGCGTTAATGCTGCGCATTAGGTAACTGTGTGTTGTTCTTCAAATATGTCAAGTTTTCCGGTACGTTGTGGCAATATAATATTATTGAGAGTACTTAATAATTTTTGCAAATTAAAATGTCGTATTTTGTTCACATATGCAAGATCTGTTGTTGGGTCTCGCGTAATATTACATATTAAGATCACTCTGTCTTTCCTCTAAGCTTCATCTGCAGTTAGCAAAGGTTCCTCGTATGTGTTGTTGCTGTTGGAATAATTGTATTTTTTTTCATCAGTGCTTTGGTAGGTTGCAATTCATTATTTTCTTGAATAGCATTGTCATGGTCTTTGGGTTGGCTTCTTACTAGCTCTTGTGCAATTTCATATTTATCTGGTTTAACATGTCTATAGCAATTAAATTATTTTAAAATTATTTTTACTTCACGTTGATGTGATATTCTTTGTGTATTTGCTTGCATGAAGGAATATTCTTCGTTAAATTGTTGATGGAGTCTATACTGACAGATCAGTCTCAAATTCCATTAAAGCAGTCCCATAAACATTCTGCAAATTCTCTCTCTTGAGGTCCACGTCTGTCCTGGCTTTTCCGATCCACTGTCACCGTATTTCCTTGGACGTTCAGCTCGCAATGGCAGCCATCCTTAAGCGAAGTTTCAGAGATGGCCATAACGTCATATTTGCCAACCTTTAACTGAATTTTAAGATCGTCCATTTCATTCTTTATGCTGCGTGCTTTCAAATATAACACTTTCAGACCAGTATTTGTTGTTTTCTGTTTTCACTGCACCGCGGCTCTATTGCCCTGTAACTCATGCCACTGGCTGTGATGAAGCCTTTTCTCCTGCCTGTTGTTCCTATAATTTCTGTTGCACGCTATCCTTGCTTTCTTTCTGTTTTCCTCTTCCTCAGCCCTATCACCCCGGTTCCCATCCCCTCTGAAATTCAGTTAAACTCTGCCGAGCAGATCCATTTAATGTTCCTTCTAAGATATTGGCCCCTTTGGGTTCTGTTGTAACCGGTCCTTTTTGCTCAGGTCGTGTCTCTCCCAGAAGAGGCCCCAATGATCCAGGAATCTGAAGCCCTGCCCCCTACAACAGTCTCTCAGCCACACATTAATTCGGCTGACCATGCTATTCATGGATTGCTGAACGTTTTACAAGCAGCAATCCTGAGATTACTACCCTCGAGGTGCTGCTTTTCAGCTTCTTATCTAACTGCCTGAATTCTTTCTTTTTCTTCTGCCCTTTCCTACATTGGTCATTGGCACTGACGTTACCAAGACTTCTGGCTGGTCGCCCTCTCCCTTCAGATAGCTTTCCACCCGATCCGAGACACCCCGTGCCCTGGCACCTGGTAGACAACACACCATAGGGCAATCTCTATCAGGCTGACAGAATCTCCTGTCTGTACCCCTTACTATGGAATCCCCTATGACTAAGGCATTCCTCATCTTCCTCTGTCCCTTCTGCACCACCGAACCAGGCTCAGTGCTAGGGATCTGCTCTCCGTGGCCGTCCTCTGTCAGGTTACCCCCTCAACTGTTCCGAAAATAGATAACGATTACAGAGGCGAATGGCCACAGGGCCGTTTTCAACTATCTGAGCTCGTTCCCTCGTTTTCCTCTCTTCGCTGACCGTCACCCACTTACCTAACTCCTGCAGCCTCATGGTGACTAACTCCATGAATCTGCTCTCTATCTCCTGTTCACTCTCCCGAAAAAGTGAAGGTCATTGAGCCGCAGCATCACATGCCTAACTCATTCTCTCAGGAGCTTCATCTCGGTGCATCCGGCGCAGATGTGGCCAGCTGAGAGACTGAAAGATTCCCAGAATTCCCGATCAACACCCAGAGCAAAATACTAACCCTACCGACATGCTCTCTATTCCTCAAAATAAATGAAATAAAAAGCCAAAAAATGAAGTTCACTGGCCCATTTAACTCGCAAAGCCGAAACCGAAGCCGAGAATCGAATCGAAGACTGCGTGTAATCGTAGGTCAGGATCTTCAAAGCAACCTTCAAAAAGGAAAAATAAAAGAAGAGATATAAATCATAGAAATAGAGCTGTTTCCGAAAATGCAAGCAAATGATTCGACCTCCTAAACTTTCTTGTGAGCTCAAACCGCGTGCTGTCGGTCTAGAATTAACAGCGTTGACGTTGTAACGAGTATCACACGTGATCATGCAAAACCGATATGGTCAGGACACTTGGTCCGTTAACCAGCGAGCTATGCAACCGGAGTCAATAGGTTAAATGTCTGCTACGACCTTACCAAATTTTGGACATTTCTGAGCGACGGTTCAAGCTGTTATCGCTTTCATTGGTATGAAGCCAAACACTATTCAACGCCTGAAGTATACAATGCGCTCTCGGTTGCGTCCGGAATAAAGTGGCAGCTTCAAAAATGAGTTTTCAATCAGGGCCAACTCAGCGTCAATTAACTAAGCCCAAATACCTACCAAGGTGAAAATAAAATGCAATATGCGGAGAGGTTGCATAAACTTATTCATGACTTTTCTTCACCAATAACATTAATATAATTGAGTATATTCATTATTTCTCGTTTGTGTTGACAAATCGGTGAAATCGGAAAAAAAGAGTGACACAAATTTAACGTCGGACATCAGTGAGTATGTTTTTGCTCCTGTGTTAGTTTTTCTCTCTGAAATTCCGAACCTTCTCTGCCCCTTTATGCTTTATTACGAAGGGAAGAGAGAGAGTGAGAGTGAGTGTGGGTGAGTGCGAGCGAGAGAGAGAGAGAGAGAGAGAGAGAGAGAGAGAGAGAGAGAGAGACTGTGCTGTGTTGAATTAACATTTTTAACGATTTTTTTCTTGTACTACAGATCATCTTTCCCTTGGTTGGTAGGGACGGTGCCTGTGCGTTTTGCTGCAATAACTGGTGTAGGGGAAGGGTCAATGCTTTGCTAAAGCTGTGCGTGTGGGGGGTGAATAGGGGTACACTTTCGGGAATTTTTTTACTGTCTTCATCCTTTGGCGTATGCTTCTGTTTCCTTGGTTGTCTGCGACGAACAAGAATTTGATGTTGTATATTTTATAGCATCTCTGATATTAATATAGTCACACTTGAAAAAAACGTTATTTACATTCCATGGAATGATGTGAAATATTTACCCTTGATTTGAACAGTAGTGGAGTAAATGCTCCTGTTATTAGGTGTTTTTTTGAATTAACAGAAAACATCTCAGAACACGAATGAAAGCGTAACATGGCAGATATGATCACATTTAATATAGAAATAATGCAATATGTCGTACTTTTTTCGAATACGACCTTCAAAGAAAACAGGAAATTAGTCAATAATTTCATGTGTGATTAGTTTTTACGACTAAGAATGGCTAACAAAAACTGATGGCAGGAAGATAGATTGGCGTTAGCATAAATGTGCTCTGGCGGGTTCAGCTGTCGAAATGTAGTTTCCTTCCAGTATTCACGGGTCAGGTCACTGAATGGCCACTTCAATACCTCCACGGTGAGTTATTTCATTGCAAATACCCGCAACTGTAAGGTCAGAAAGGAAAAAAAAATGAAATGGTTTTAAAAATGTTTTATTTACAACAGAACTCATACAGGATCCCGCACGACAGTTGTTTTTTTTCACCTGATACTGCAACACTGGATGCAACGTAGGGTGTGAGGACAGGTTTTATCCAGATCTATCAGTCCTGCTCTTCGAATTGGCCTTGTATAGAGTGACAAGCAACATAACCTGAGTTGTATACTATGTGATTTTGTATAATTTGCCCTCCATGAAAGATCACAGAAATCCAACCGCCGCAGATGCTAGAAATCGAAAATGAAGCACAACTCAGTTAGAGAAAAGCCGAAGGTATTAATGTACCATTTCTTAAAGTTAACAGTCTTAGTTAAAGAACGTATAAATGGCAAACCAAGAAATTCCTACCATTTAAGCTATCTTCATTTGCTCCCTTTTGGACCTTATCCCATTAAAATATTCAGATCCATGGACTGTCCAATTAAATTTTGAATGTTGTGAAAGTGCATACGTCAAGCACATCCTCTGTATCTCTTTCCATATACTTACCAGTTAATTGGTCAAAGTGATCCATCCACTTCCACTTCTCTGAACACTTTAAAGCAGTGTAAATGATCTTCTAAACTGTTTGTCGCTGGTAAGTCTGCAGAGACAACAGTATTATTAGTCCGGTCAGTGATGAGCATGATTAACAATGTCGTCATCATCATGGTCAGCAGTGACATTGTCAGTGTGTGCGCAGCAATTGTTCTGGACAATCGGCAATTAAAATATTCTTCATGACAGGAAATCGCAGTAAAGTTCAGTTGTACAATATAAAGCTCTACCCCTCATTGAGTGATATAGGTAAAACACTTTTCAATTCCCAGATCATTATTTCTCGCCACTGAAAACAAGTGGTACATGCTTATGCAACTTCCGATTCTGTTTCCACGGATCCGCATCTGAGTCCAGATTTAAATTTGAACGGATAGGTCACAACAATGTTTGTGGGAGGACTTCATTGTAACTGTACCAAATTCCGTTTAACCCTTACAAATGAAAATATGCGCACGAAGCTGGGAAATGAAAGGAGGAAAAGGCAAAGAGCTGAAACAGAAGGGTATCCCTTCCACCTGTTCTCATCTCTCACCTTGTAGAGCTTGTGCATATTCATCCGGATGTATTTCAGGTTACTGCTCATCCTGCAGAGAAATTTGATTTTGTTCATTGCAATGTATTGTCTCATTCGAATAATATTTAGAAATTATTTCAAAATCTTTTAAACGGTCTGAATTTTAATGTACACAAATATATAACTGAGCGTATCTCGTAATTCTGCAAGTGACGAACCATAACGGGTTAACTACACGTCAACTTGACTGTAGTTAATCTGACTAGTGATGTACAATAATTCTCTCTTGTTGTTCTAAACCATCTGCTTGAAACAACAGAAAGCTTACACACTTATTCGCAGTATACAGCACATTTTTGTTTTTCAGAAGCTAAGAATGCCCAACGTATGTTTGCACGTATGGAGGGGGTATTTTAACAATCATACTCACTAATTTATTCCTGGTATGAGATATCAGAGGAAACCATATCGGTTGTGTAAAGGTGTTGAAAGCTCGGCATTCTCATGTTCCCCGGTGGTTTCCATTATCTGAACCTACTCAACACAAGCTGCACCTATTTTCGTCATTGCTGTTCTATCTCCGGGAACCCAGTGAATGATGTCCGGATTTCATCGTGCAGACTGACTGAGTGCATCAGGATTTGCATATACACAACAGCGAAATTCATTTAGATACATTAAAATAAAAAAAATGTGCTGGTGCTTCGTAATATAAACACGGCTCAATGTGATGATAGAAAAGAAAGAATGAATATTTCCCCTTATCCACTGTGTCACACCTGATATGAATACGAAAATATCAACAAAAGCCGAGGTTCTTTATGTCTTTATGTCCACTGATGTTTCAGTCACTCGTTGGTTCATTGACCGTACAACTCTGTCCTCTGAACGATAAGTTGCACGGAGATTCTGTCCACATTATATAGCCATCATCTATTGTGCAGGGTGCTGTAAATGGTATTAGTATTTGCACATTTGAGATATTGATTCTGCGGTTTGTAATTTGTGCTATCAATATTGCATTTGCTGCAAGGGAGCGGGCATTGCCATATATAAATACACAACCAATATGTTCTGATATCCAGCGACGGTGTGATCACTGATTGCAGGGCATCATCACTAACAGTGTGATTGTGTCGCAGTGCATTTGTTTATAAAGAAGGATAATGATATGGTTTTCTGATCATACAAACTGTTTTCGTTGTGTTCGTAATGAGGTTGGACAAACAATGCAATTGCTAGTTTACTTGTAGATGGTTTGAATTAGTAGTGATTTTCTCTGTGTGAGAGATCGTGGGACAGAATGAGCGAATGATAATAACATTCTGGTATGGATGGAACCTGACAAACAAACACAATATTATGTTGTCGGTGGCATGTCAGACTAAGCACTGATAACACCAGCGTTGTCAGTGATGTGCCTGTTGAGCTGTGACAGTCCAGTTAATTGCAAGGATGGAAGTCACACCACGTCGCTCCTCACAGCTCAGAAAGGGAATTAAATTCTCGTAAATGTAATCCTTCTCAATCAGTTTATGTATATATCTGTCTATTTATGCGGCTATTTGTCTATTTATATGCGCACATTGGCAATAAACAGAAAACCTCTTTCTTTGAAATAACCATGATGACAATTTTTTATGGAATATTCAGAATCCTGACTAGAAAACAGATGTATACTTTAAATGATTGCGAAAATCGTGCCAAGTATAATCCTGAAAGAATATCAGTGCGTTATGTCCTAGCGGATTCGTTTGTTGTTTTGCATACAATCATATCATATTAAATCATATTTAATTATTGTTTAGCAATGTTCATTGCCCGTCGTTTCCGACGATGGTGTAAAATCTGAAGGAAGAATTTCATAGTGAAAAAGACAAATATCGCATAAGTCAACAAAACTAGTACGACCGTTGACGTATTGATAGATAAACCGGATGTATTGATTAATGGCGCAGTTGACAATAAAATGGCGGAAGAGGAATTGAAATGAATTGTCGCAACAAATGTCAACGGTTTCCGATTTACTGATAGAAAACAATTTACGAGAAACGGAGAATCACACGGTGAAATTAGCGCAGTCAGACTCACAAATCGTATTCAAATTGTCAAAGTGAAAAATGTTTTATCAGCGCTGGGATTTTCTAAAAGAAACCGAGATGCACGCATCAGTATGAGTTTACCCACAGTGATGATACGAGTTCCGCACATCGATATCAGCTCCAATATGGATACAGAAGTGAAATTTCCTCCCGGCAACCGAGGGCTGCACATTGGTACAGGGTTTACAATGGATGCAGAATGGTGAGACTTTATTTTTCAAATAAGTCAAGGGCCTCTAATCGGTACGATTTCCGCAAGAGTCACAGGGTAGTTACCGGCAGCCCATTCCACGCACTCACCACTGTCTGAGTAAAAAAAACCTTACACCTGGCATCTCCTCTATACCTACTTCCAGAGCAGAAGGAAATGAGATTGAAGGAGGAGCTTGAACACATCCCCTGTTCTGCACAGACTGAGATGGGTAGTGAAAAATGAGAAGACACCAAATGAAGAAATGAGATAGGGATAGTCATGTAGACGCAGAATATTACTGCAGAAAAATAGGATCTTCCGTCCATCTAGGTCATCCCTCTTTCATTTTCCGTCTCGCCGCATTTAGAAACACAGAGACATAGAAAATGATCATAGAAAATGTACAGCACAATACAGGCCCTTCGGCCCACAAAGTTGTGCCAACATTTCCCTACCTTAGAATTTACTAGGCTTACCTATAGCCCTGTATTTTACGAAGCTCCATGTACCTATCTAAAATTTTCATAAAAGACCCTATCGTTTCCGACTCCACCACCGTTACCGGCAGCCCACTCCACGCACTCACCACTCTCTGAGTAAAAAAACTTACACCTGGCATCTCCTCTGTACCTACTTCACAGCATCCTAAATCTGTGTCCTCTTGTGGCAACCATTTCCGCCCTAAGGAAAAGCCTCTGACTATCCACACGATCAATATCTCTCAACAGCTTGTGCATCTCAATCAGGTCACAACTCATCCTCCGTCGCCACAAGGAGAAAAGGCCGAGTTCACGCAATCTATTTTCATAAAGCATGCTCCCCAATCCAGGCAATATCCTTGTTAATCTCCTCTGCACCTTTTCTATGGTTACCACATCCTTGCTGTAGTCAGGCGAACAGAACTGAGCGCAGTACTCCAAGTGGGGTCTAACCAGAGTCCTATATACGGCAACATTACCTGTTGACGAAGGCCAATTCTCCATACGCCTTCATAACCACAGAGCCAACCTGAGCAGCTGCTTTGAGCTTCCTATGCCCCAAGATCACTCTGATCATCCACACTGTCAAATGTCTTATCATTAATAATATATTCAGCTAATTATATTTGACCTACTAAAATGAACCACTTCACACTTATCTGGGTTGAACTCCATCTGCTGCTTCTCAGTCCAGTTTTGCATCCTATCAATGTTCCGCTGAAAGCTCTGACAGCCCTGCACACTATCCACAACAACTTCAGCCTTTGTGTCATCAGCAAACTTACTAACACATCCCTCCACTTTCCCTTCCAGGTTTTGTATTAAAATTCACGAAGAGTAAATGTTCCTGAACAAATCTCTCCTGAGGCACCCCACTGGTGACCGACCTCCATGCAGAATACAACCCGTCTACAACCACTCTTTGCCTTCAGTGGGAAAACCAGTTCTGGATCCACTACTGCCCTTCTTTCATCAATGTGTTTAGTCACATCCACAAAAAAAAATCGATCAGGCTCGTAAGGCTCGACATGCCCTTAACAAATCATTGCTGCCTACTCCTAATTATATTACACTTCTCCAAATGTTCATAAATCCTGCCTCTCAGGATCTTCTCCATCAACTTACCTACCACTGAGGTATGACTCACTGGTCTATAATTTCCTGGGCTATCTCTACTCTCTTTCTTGAATAAAGCAACAGCATTCGCAACACACCAATCTTCCGGAACCTCTCCTGTCCCCACTGATGATGCAAATATCATCGCTAGAGGTTCATGAATCACAGCCATTGCCTCCCACAGTAGCCGAGTGTACATCTCATCCGGTCCTGTACCTACACTGAAATGATACAATTGAATCCGCATCTGCCAGTTACGCTTGCAGTTCCTTCCACACTCTTGCGAACCTCAGAGTGAATAACATCTACTACATACAGTTCTTGCATATTTCAACTTCTTTCCCAGGCCTATGAACTCCAGTAGTAGATTCACTTAAAGGACAGAACATAGAACCTAGAGATCTACAGCAGATTACAGGCCCTTCCGTCCACATGCTGTGCGGACCATGTAACCTACTCTAGAAACTATTCGAACTTTCCCTCTATTTTTCTATGTTCCATGTACCTGTCAAAAAGGCTCTTAAAATACCGTATTGTATCCGCTTCCACCACTGTCGCCGGCAGTGCATTCCATGCGCACACCACTCACTGTGTGAAAACCTTACCCCGGTAAACCCTCTGTACCTCACAACGCAGACTACTTCATACTTGTCTGTATTAAATGTGATCTGCCACTATTCAGCCCACTTCCCAGCCAATCAACATCAAGCTACAAGCTTGGATCGAGTTCCTAGCGGGAACAACGCCTCCAACCTAGGAATGTTCCTGTTTTAGTTATCTACTTCGACATCTAAGTCAATAGCATACATGATGAATAACAACGGGCCTAACACCAATCCCTGCACTACACTCGTCAGAGTCACAGAATCAACCATCCCCTCTCTGTTAATCGAGATAAGAACGTTCATCAATCCGTCCACAAGCCTCAGCTAAATTCGTGTGGGCACGTAACCTTTTATTTTATCATCAAAGGTCCCTGGAATATTGCTCTAGACCTCGTTTATATGCTCAGAAGAACAAACGTACAATGTGTTTTATTGTGATACATTTCACCGTGTGATACTCTTTCGTCGTTCAAATGACTCGAAATGACTAGAAAAAGCAACAGAAAAATATGATCCTATCTTCCCCCACAATAAAGTGTACTCCACTTGCCCTGCCAAACTAATGTCCCGCCCTCAATGTCAGAAGCGAATGTGCTTCGCTGAATTGGACAAAATAAATCTGTTTGAAGTTGATTGTCCATGTTGATTGTTCAGGTTGATCGCTTACTTCCGAAAGAACACTGTTCAGAAAATGTCCCATTTTAGCAGTTGACGTCAGATGTCCTGGAAATTACATTGGCAACGTTCATATTATCTTCTGTTTAAAAGTTAACACTTTGCAACTTCCTTTGGGGATACGAATTCATGGCACGGTACCAGAGTGAGAAAAAAACACTTTCATGTGTTTGTGCAGGTGTTCGCCCCTAATGTGCCTGATTTGATAACCACACTAGTTGCCTCAGTGGAATTGCTCTCACTTGTACATAACTCTGTAAAATCAGTCACCAGTCCTTATGAGCAGTTGGATCGTTCCGTACAACTGAACGCTGCCTCTAACGGATTATGGGATATCCAGCCATTTACTACATCGTGAGCGTTTTCTATCCTACAATCGTAGCGATTGGTGTCCCTGGTAAGATACTGGAGCTGGTCACTCTACGTATGGTGCCGCCGTCATCTTGCTTTTGTCCCGCCGCACTGTTTGGAATTTTACTGAGCACAGAGGCTGCCTTCGTCTGACTTGTCTTTCCAGAATTGATGATTCAAGTATCTGTTTTTTTAAAATTCCGATTCCATTTTTTATTGTGTGATAATTTTTTTTTGTCAATTACGTTAATGTCGATATTGCTATCCTTCCATAGTTTACCCTTGCTTGACAGTGGTCGCATTTCCAGATCAGAAGCTTTTTCAATTGACTGGCCAGGCGAATATTGGTACACAGGTCTGCTCTTCCATAAGCCGCTAAATTATAATTTATGCATTATATTTCATTCTTTCACTACAAATAGCCCCTTCAGCTATTTTACCTCAAATAATGGAAATGTTGCTGTTTATGGAGCGATCGACCTTCACCGGTATGTGACTCGTGGAAATCAGATGTCCGGTTCTAATCTGACGGAAAATTGCCAACCCACTGCTAATTCTGTCCATTTTTGTCCCCCCGGTGTGCACGGACAGACTCCGCACAAATTGCATTTCTGCTTTTCACTTCCAAAATAAATTCATACCCTGCGCAATTGAATGTGGACATTCAGGCATTTGCATGTAATGATAATTCTCCGTTGATATTTTTTCTCTCCAAATTTATTGCAGTTAACTTAACGGCGATTGTGATCCTTTCTCGGGGAAAATGCGGACTCTCCAAATGCATCACCCGTTACCTGGTTGGAATGGCAACAGCGGATATGATGGTGGTGATAGTTTTTGCTTTAGTGGATCAGACCAACAATATCTATATTTATTCCAAATCGCTGCTCATCACTCCTGTATGCGCAGTGACACTTGTGTTATTTGTTATGACGAGGGACTGTTCTGTTTGGTTTACAGTCAGTTTTACCGTCGATCGTTTCATCGCAATATGCTGTCGAAAGCTGCGGGAACGATACTGCACCGAGAGAACAGCAACGGTGATTATGGTGACCGTGGTTATAGTGAGTTGCGGGAAAAGTGCCCCGTTTTACTTTGCTGTTGAACCCTACGTCATTATTGACAGTATACCGTGGCGTTGCGCTCTCACACATGAATATGCTACTTTACCCCTGTGGAAAGGAATGGAATTACTAGATGGCATTTTAACACCGTTGCTACCAATCGGCTTAATTCTTATGTTCAATGGCTTAACAGTAAGACATATAATTGCGGCAAATAGAGTCCGCAGAGGGCTTCGAAAGAGCAGCGATAATCTGAAAGATACCGAGTTGGAAAACCGCAGAAAATCGATGATTTTGTTGTTTGCAATTTCTGCTAATTTCATATTATTTTGGATGCCCTATACAGCTCATTCCCTGAAATGGCAAGCGGAAAATTACTATTACCTGGACAGATATTTCAGTTCCCCAGTATATATACTACAACAATCTGCGTACATGTTGCAAACTCTCAGTATGTGCACCAATACTTGTATCTATACACTGACACAGAGGAAATTCAGACAAGAGCTGAAGGATGGAATGAAGTACGCTGTTACGTTAAATGGCCATCTTTGTAGATAACGCCCACTCCAATTGAAATTCAGCGGTGTTTTATAATAAAACGTTTTAAAAAATCAGTGGACTTGGCGAATATGTCATACATTCAAACAATCATGTGCCTGGTCATCCTGAAATGAACACATTCCAAGCTATCGCAGAGACTTGACAAGCATCCGGGAAACGTTACCGCAGCATCAAAGCCAGAGTCCCCCAGGCCATCAGAATGATTAACTCACGCTGAATGGAGTGCGTTTCGATGTTACATTGACTGTTTTATTTATTATAAATTACTAAGATTTCACATTGCACATTTAGACGGAGATGTAACCTGAACATTTTTATTCCTCATGTATGTGAAGGAAATAAAGTCAATTCAGTCACAAGGGGAGGAATGACTTTCGGACTTTTCGGGGCTCAGATATTTCAAAATGTTCATAGTCGGGTAAAATAGAGTAAAGGGAAAGTCTTTGAAACACAGGGAGAGTGTGATAGTGCCACAGCTGCGGAAAGGAAGGGCACTGTGTTGGGATTGTATGTTAGTAGACTGTGAGTGGAACTCAGAAGTAGAAAGGAAACAAACACTCGTTTGAGAGTATTCTGTACAGAGTTCCCATCACAAAAACGAAAACAACACACAGAGACTGTAACATATCGGGACATAAATTTCTCGCGGGTGCTTATATTGACATGGCTGTTTGTCACAGGCAACTTAAACGCCACTTGTATTCCTTGGCAATTCCTCTGTTTAAAAAGGTTTAGATGTAACAGAATTTCTCAGTTTTGTACAGGAAGGAGACCTGGCCCAAGTAGCGGGCAGGCGTACAAGTGAACAGTTCATCTTGTGATAATACTAGAAAGTGAAATGGGTCAGGTAACTGATCACGCTGCATGTCAGCATTTCAGTACGATAGAATGAAGCTATTCGACATTCCTTACACTGGGGTAGCAGCAGACAATATGGACTTAATTGATACTATTGGACAGGAGCGTTGCCACCGAATTAGGGTAGCGATTTCTTCCTTCAAATGCATACAAGAAATATGGAGATTGGTAATGGAGCACTTGATTGGGGTTCGGCATTGACTCCTTTCATTGAGGCGGGGATTGGATGGCCCCGTAAAGTAATCGTGGTTGATAAGAGATATTAAAAACTCTTCAAGAAGAAGAAAGAAATATACTTAAGGTTTTGAAAGAAACGATCAGCCAGGGCTATGGGAAGTCACAATGTAGCCAGGAGGGATTTAATAATGGACTTAGAATAATTAAAAGGGGAGTTTAGAACCGGGTCACGTCACAGATCTCTCAGTGGATGAGCATCAGGGGGACAGTGACCACCGCTCCCTGGTCTTTAGCATTATTATGGAAAAGGATAGATTTAGAAAGGACAGGAAAAAATAATTGGGGAAGGGCAAATTATGAGGCTATGAGGCTAGAACTTGCGAGTGTGAATTGTGATGATGTTTATTTTCAGGGAAATGTACTATGGACATATGGTCCTGTTTAGAGATCTCTTGCAGGATATTACGTATCAATTTGTCAAGGTGAGGAAGATAAAGAATTTTAGGGTGAAGGAACCATGGGTAACAAGTGAGGTGGAACACCTAGTCAGGTGGAAGAAGGCAGCATACATGAGGTTTAGGAAGCAAGGATCAGATAAGTCTATTGAGTAATATAGGGTATCAAAAAGAGCTTTGGAAGGGAATGAGGAATGCAAGAAGGAGGCATGAGAAGATCGTGGTGGAGGGAGTAAATTCGGATTGGAGGATTGTGACTAGTGGTGTTCCATAAGGTTCGGTTCTGGTACCTCTACTTTTCGTGATATTTACTACCTGGATTTGGAGGTAGAAGTGTGGGTTGGCAAGTTTGCTGACGACACAAAGGTTGGTGATGTTGTAGATAGTGCAGAGGATTGTCGAAGATTGCAGAGAGACATTGATAGGATGCAGAAATGGGCTGACAAGTGGCTGATGGAGATCAATCCAGAGAAGTGTGAGGTGGTACACTTTGGAAGGACAAATTCGAAGGCAGAGTACAAAGTAAATGGCAGGATACTTGGTTGTGTGCAGGACACGAGGGATCTGGGGGTACATGTCCCCATGTACATGTTAAGAAAGCTTATCGGGTGTCAGCTTTCTAAAGTCGAAGGTTAGAGTTTAAGATTCGCGAGGTATTCATGCAGCTCTAGTTAGGCCACACTTGGAGTACTGTGTCCAGTTCTGGTCGCCTCACTATAGGAAGGATGTGGAAGCATTGGAAAGGGTACAGAGGAGATTTACCAGGATGCTGCCTGGTTTAGAGAGTGTGGAATATGATCAAAGATTGAGGGAGCTTACTCTTTGGAGAGAAGGATGATGAGAGGGGACATGACAGAAGTATACAAGATATTAAGAGGAATAGATAGAGTGAACAGCCAGCGCCTCTTCCCCAGGGCACCACTGCTCAAAACAAGAGGACATGGCTTTAAGGGTCGGAAAGTTCAAGGGTGATGTTAGAGGACACCACAGAAAAGATGCAGAGGAGATTTACAAGGGTGTTGCCTGGTTTGGAGGACATGCCTTATGAGATTAATTTGGGTGAACTCTGCCATTTCTCCTTTCAGCGATGGAGGATGACAGGTGCCTTGATAGATTTGTATAACATAATGTGAGGCATTGATTGTATGGACAGTCAGGGGATTTTTTCCAGGGCTGAAATGGCTAACACAATAGAGAACAATTTTAAGGTGCTTCGAAGAAGGTACAGAAGAGATGTTAGAGGTATGTGGAGGCGGATATGATTACGATCGTTTAAGAGACTTTCGGATAGTTACATGGAGCTTAGAAACATAGAGGTCTATGGGTAACAACATCTAAATTCTAAGCAAAGTACATGTTTGGCACAGCTTTGCGGGCGGAATTGCCTGTATTATGCTATAGGCTATCTATGTTTCTATGTACTACGGTGGGAATACCCGTGGGATGGGGAAATATTGCAATGCAGAGGGAATTGTGGTCGAAGATGTGATAGAGGATTAGGATTAATGCAATAATAGTCTGAGTAGACATTTACCCTATGTGGATCTGCCGAGTACCAGAGGCTGTTCGTTACAGGAGATGGGCTATAATTTCAATCCAGATTTTCGTTGTCAATTTTTTTTTCAGGTGGGGCTAGAGGAATGTCGTTGTGTTAGCAGCTCTCAGGGAGGCACATACTGCAAATGCTCAGGAAAAGTAAATATATGAACACAGTATAGGTGAAACGTATTATGTTCTCTAAGTATGTGATTATCAATTTAAATTATTTCCCTCTCTAATGTTCTATTGTTTAGGGCTCTGGCGGCAACTCAGCGCATTATGGCAACTAACCCCCCCCCCCCCCATGGGGTATGTCCAGAAATCACACTGCCTTATTGAAGCAATGATACAATCAACAAACTCATCCCAGACCTTTAGTCTGCCGATTCCTCAGGGCAGAAGATAGATCCGCCTGAAAGCAGAACCACCAGGTTCATGGACAGACTCAGTTTCTCTGTCTTCAGCTCATTGAAGGGTCGCCCGCAGCGATCAGCTGCTCCCTGGTAGTAAGAAATCTATGGTTAGGAAGGCATGCCACCGCATCAATCGTGGGAAAGTGTTTAGGAGCCGAGACGGATTGTTGCAGCTATAGAGGACCCTGGCCAGACCCCACTTGGAGTACACTGCTCAGTCCTGGTCGCCTCACCACAGGAAGGATGCTAAAACCACAGAAAGCGTGCACAGGAGATTTACAAGGTTGGTACATGGTTTGCAGGTTGAGGAAACTCGGCCTTTTTTTCCTTAGAGAGACGGAGGATGAGAGGTTAACTAGTAGAGGTGTTTTGACGGAAAGTGGTATTGATCGTGTGGATAGTCAGAGGCTTTTTCCCAGGGCTCAAATGACTAACACGAGAGGGCAATTTTAAGGTACTTGGAAGTAGGTACAGAGGAGATGTCAGTGTTAAGTTTATTTTTTTTACGCAGGCAGTGGTGAGTGTGTGGAATCGGCTGCTGGCGACGGTTGTGGAGGCGGATACGATACGGTCGTTAAAGAGACTTCTGGATAGGTAAATGGAGCTTAGAAAAATAGACGGTTATGTGTGACCCTAGGTAAGTTTTAATGTAAGGATATTGTCGGCACAGTTTTGTGGACCGAAGAGTCTGTATTGTGCTGTAGGCTTTCTATGTTTCTATGAATAGTAAAATTATAGTCGGTGAAATTGACTTATAGCGTAGCAGAGAAATAGGTGGCATATAAATGTAACAGTACAAGGCAGTGTAAGTCTATAACAACCGACACAAGCCACAGACTGTAGGCGAAAGTTGACTGTTGACAACTCTTGCCTGGACACTAATGTGGCAAGAACTTCATGGAACTCCAGGACGGACACTCGCCATTGTACATAAAAGGTAATTGCAGACATGCACACTGCAAAGGGTTTACCGCAGTCTGTCTATGCACAACGCATGCGGGACGGAGAGGGAAGGGGAAAAGTAGCTGAAAAATAGTACAAACATAATATAAACTGGATCGTGTTGTATTCGCTCTAGAACATAGGACTCCTCTGTTGGCATCAGCCTCTACTAAGATAAAGTTTTTCTTTCGTTGTTATCCGGTAAATGCCAAACTCCTTGTAGACCTTTCCATTCAGTACTCCTGACCACGCAGTCCACCTCGTTCTGACCTTGCACTTTATTATCTACCTGTATTGAATTCCTCCTTGGCTAAGGTGCAAATCACTGTGCCAAAAAGTAAAACACAGCACAATACATTTACAGCACCTGTAAGACAGTAGTAAAAATGCAATCACAGAAAAGAAACATAACGTAGCCCAATTCGCTTTATCCCTGTAGATTTATGTCTGTAAGAACAGGTACTCAGAGTCCGACCATCATCCGCCTGTGCAACAGCAGACGAACGCAATCACATTTGTTTCAAACAGAATTAACACTGGGGGCACCGAGGTGAAGAGCCAGCGTCCAACTCAGCAACAACTGCATCGATCTCTCAGTTCACTGCTTTCTCTCACGCCGCCTTTCGCTGTTGTTACCTGGTCAGCTTCAACTGGCGACACCGTGGCTGCTTTAACCCAAAAGAGAAGTTGAGGTTCACTGATCGCATTTTTTTTTTTGCAGGAATAGGTGCGATTAATAAAGTAGTTAATAGTTTTGTTTTTCTCTTCAGCAAGTCGTCGCTGTACTTCCCTAGAAAAATCCTAAGTTATAAAAAAAAGCAGAATGGGTTGACAAGAATATCGCCGGAAAAACTGGCTATTGGAATGGTTGCGTGTTTGCATTGTTGAATCGGATGGCCTCCGATTACGCGCTCACACAGATAAGTTTCACCTGCGCTGTTATCGGTCAAGATTTCTGCACCGACCTACATTGTGACAAGTCGTGCAACACAGTTAATCCGGAAGATTATGTTCTGCAGTCGGTGGACTAGAGTTATGAAGTGGAGGAGGGAGATCAAATGCAAAGCTGTGAAACTTCGGGTGGAATGTTTTTTTTATGCTGGTGCGATACTGAATATTTAGTGTCGGAAGTTTCATAACTTATGGTGATATAGATGAAGACCTATTCGAATTATAGATATTTAGTCGCGTGTTTTAGTGTTTGCCTGTCAAAATAATAGTAATAATAATCTTTAACATGCACATTCGTAATCAGTTTCGTCTCTTTACTTTTACATTCACTTCATTTACCTAGTACTGTGTTCCGACACAGTGTGCAAAATGGGTGTTGATTTCTTCTGGTGATAAAACTCCACTACAGTGCCCTTAACCTTCGCCGTTCCGGAGAAAACAGAACATGTTTATTCAACGTCTCCTTTTGACAGCCACCGTCTTATCTGATCGATATTTTCTTCACCCTTTCCTAATCTTCCACTGATCTCCTGCAATGAGGCAGCGAGTGCTGCATGCAATACTCGAAATACGGCCTAAACAGTGTTTTACAAATTTTCAAAACAGCTTTACAACCCTTGAAGTCAGTGCTCGGAAGTGTAAAGACAAGCATGCCATATGGCTTCTACACCAGCTTATTAACCTGCATAAAATCGTATTCCATCTCAAAGGTCGAGATGATCATCTCATGATGACCTTGTCAAAACCTTACTTTAATCAACATAATCAATGAAGATTTGACCAGCGATCAATCCGGACATCGGAAGTTTGGAGAAGAGGGTTTCAACAGGTCCATCGTCCGAGAAGAAAATGCAGAACTAGATCGCGGGAGCATGTCAAAACTTTGACCAAAGTCCAATCTGGACATCGAGTCTTTGGAAAAGAGGGAACTCCAACCAGATTGACCGCAAGAAGATAAAAACCAGGAGCGGTTACCGGCAGTTGAATGGCGTTTTGAATAGCGGCCAATAGACGATTGGGATTAATTAAAAAGAGTTGATTAAAGGAAGTCAGGGGTAAGTGCAGCAGAAATCGTGTGACCGGAGATAGAGTGGTGGTCTTAAGGCTTTAGCTCTTCGAGCCTTCAGCGAAGAGAAACTTGACTCAGAGAAAGCAAAAGAAAGAACAGCTGATTTGTTTCCTCTTTTTTATATCTCCTCAGCTCGGCAGAGATGACAGGCGGATAGTGCAATGCTCCTCTTGTGCGATTTTGGAAGACAGGAATATCCCCGATTTGCTAACCACTACAACTGCGAGATGTGCATTCAGCTGCTGCTTCTAGCAAAGTGCATTTAGGAGTTGAAGATGGTGCAAGATCAAATCCGGATCATTCAGGAGGCTGAAGGTCAAACGTATCAGTATTATAGTGGAGTAAAGGGAATTACAGAGGCATGAGTGAGGAGTTGGCTAGAAGTGCAATGGCAGGGATGACAGCTGAACTGCAATAGATGGAATATCTGGAAGCAAATCGGTGGAAACAGGATATATACATCCCAAATAGGAAGGAATATTCTAAAGAAGCGATAAAGAAAAGTCATTTAAGAGACTTTTGGATAGGTACATGGAACTTAGGAAAATAGAGGACTATGGTTAAGCCTAGTGTTTTCTAAGGTAGGGACATGTTCAGCACAAATTTGTGGGCTGAAGGGCCTGTATTATGCTGTATGTTTTCCATGTTTCTATATGTTTCTAAAATCCCGGAGAGCTGCCTTCATGGCATGTGACAGACTGCTAACAGAGCTGCTAGAGGAAACCTCATATTTGCGCTCAAAAGGGTGAATGTCGCTTCCTCTCAACAATTTCAGAAAGACCTGTCCAACAGCGATGATCATACTATGTGGATGGGCATCAAGGGCATTACAGACTACACAAGGAAAACCAGCCACGGCAGTAGCAGTGATGCCTCATTCTATGATGCTCTAGATCACTTCATTGCAGGCAACAGAACGTTGACCACAATATCCATCAGCACCACCCACAGCTGAGCAGCTAAACAGAATCCCAGCCTAAGACTCAGAGAGTATGCAGACCAAATCACTAACGATTGCGCCAATATCTTCAACGCTTTGATCTTCATCCAATCTACCATCCGCTGCAGCAGTAACGCCAATCATCATGAAGTGCTTTGTTCGGACGCTCGTTGAACATATTTAAAACTGCATTCCCGCCACAATGGACACACACCAATATGCTCTACGACTGATGCTAAATACGGTCTTTAGTTTGAAAAGCAGGGGAGATGTGTAAATAAAATAAGGAGGAGAAATATATTGGTTGCTGCCTCCCCTGTCTTGAAATGAAATTGGGTGAGAAAAGATGGGCGACTTGAGTCCAAAGATGATTGGGAGCTTAAATTGCATGGGTTGGAAAACCAGATATAAAACATGAATTTAAATTATTTCAAGATTGAAACTGGAAATAAGAGCAGGTATTACCCTTTGTGTATTTACAGATTTAATTCAATATGACGAGAATAATGCATTTTATGGTGATAGAATTGACCATGACTGGGGTCATGATTGGTTGTGCTGCCGAAACATTACTGCCGATGAAATTGTCAGCAACAACGTCGTTATATGAAGACTGTTCGGTGATCAAAAGAAACATTTCTCAACGGATACGGGTAATACGGGCGCATGTGGAAGAAATGGAAGACTCGAATTTGTATTATGCTGGGGTAGCTGGTTTGATGTGTGTGGATAAAGCATTAAACATTCCATAGGGTACTGGGTACTTGTGATGATGATAAAGGGAGGTTGCATGTGGGTGACATCAGCTATGACTTATACCAAAGGATGGAAAGAGTATCCTTTGGAAAGTCACAATGTTGCATTTGTGGATGTGACTTTAAATTTGACTATTGGAGGACAAACTTTGCCTAAACCAGCAGTGGAGAAGGTAATGGAGGAATGTCTTTCTATCCAACGAACTGATACGGATCGATATTTGTGGGACTATGTTACAACTGAGTTGCCACCGATTCCTCGTTTGAATGCAGACTGGACACGAGTGGTGGAGGAGGCAAAGGAAATAATTCGTCAGTGGGCTGAACATTCAAAAGTTATTAAGACACATGCAGAGAAGGCAAATGAAATGTTGAGTGATTTAGAGTTTTGGGGTAAATTTTGGAATTGGGGATCAAATGTTCAAATAAATCCATGGTTGAGAATAATCTCACATGTTGCAGTAATATTAATTTTCTGTACACTGATGATTGTATTATTTAATGTGTATCAACTCAGAAGATGGAAGGCTGAAATTATGCAAAAGGTAGAGGGGAATGATTTTGCACTACTGAAAAAAACGATGGCTAGTATAAAAATTGTATGAATTTAGTAAGTAAAAGTTATAATGTAAGTGTAGCACACCTGCTGGAGATCCATGGCAATCCAGTGGATTTTCAATAGAACAGAGGAGGATAGTGATCCTAAGATAAATTTTTGAATCAAGAGGAGGGATATGTTGGCCAGAAAGAATGACAATCTTCAAATCAGTGAATTCAAATGAATCAAGGGCAGTGGAAACAGTCTTTGTTCTTGCAGTGTGCTTGGGGAATGGAGGCTGCCATTTTGTGAAGACACTCGATTCTCCATTTTGTGAGCCTGACATGCTGGACTTGATTAGTGTTTTAAAGAAGACACAAAGACTAGGTAATCTGCTGGACTGGAGGTAATTTCCAAATAAGGAGTTGTTTGTGAGGTGCTCTTTGGTTGGCTATAACATGCAGACTTGTGAATGCCTGAGGTGATTCGAGCTCATTGCTGACAGAGAACAAAGAGCCATGAGTCAGTATCTATCCCTTGCTGGGGAGAGGACAATAGATGGATGCTGCTTTGGACCAGAGCCAATGACCAGGTGTTAAAGGTCAGACACATGAGCTGCGGCCAATGACACGGGAATGCGACATTTGAATTGAAAAGCAATGGATATAAAAGTGGATGCTTTGTGTGCGCCGGTGGCGGTAACTTCGAAGAATAACCATCGCAGACACAAGCGAGAAGAACCCTGCGTGAAGCACGTGGAGAGTGAGTCGGGACCACGAGGAACAAGGAGCGCCTGACCACCGTAAATTCCTCCGCCCGCGTAATACTTTTGTTATTCTTTGACTATCCAGGAGAGTCAGGGGTACTTAGCAGGTGTGCGCACAAGGTATTTAGTGTATGAATTCACATATTTGTCAGTTTGAACAATAATTCCACATTGGTGGGTCCCAATATAAATTCAGCCACCGTATTGTGGAACACTGTCGCTTCGCATTCACCCTCTAAAATCCATGCTTTCTGCATTAGCGAATGAACGTGTGAACATCCTCCGCTGTTCCTATCAAGGTGGATCTGCGTCTGGTCTATAAGAATGGAACCAAGTGAATTCCAGGTAGATTGGCAGAATATGGTTCATACTGCCTAGCAAAAAGATGCACAGATTCACGTCGAAGACTTGCTCTATGACTCGCCTCCTAAAATATCCTACTTTTTTTTTCCACAGATGTCACGGAACAAGAGTATGATGGAATATTCCACACTTAAAACTTCAGCAAGTCAATAGGAATGTTGATGCCATCCAGTGAAGGACCCCGCTTCATCACATTTCATTCTGCAGTGTGTACGTGGACAGTGCTTGTCCAGGCAGCACCTCCAGCGTCTGAGCATTGACCACATTTGCCGGGAAACATAACCACCTCAGAGTTCCCGTGAGAGTCAGAAACCTGCTTTGCCGAGAAATGCATCTCCTTCCGTCACTGTTCTTCTCTCCGTCTTCCCGTTCGCTACTTGAAAGGCTGCAATCCTAAAAATCATTGCCATCGGTGGCGCAACTGGAGACAGATAACAAATGACGACTTGGTAAGAACACAAATATCACAGAAATCAACAAATCAAATCTTTTTACGAGCGTGGATGAATTGATGAATGAAACGGATGTATTGATTACTGGCGCAGTTGACAATGAAATGGCGGAGTTGGAATTGAAGTGAATTGCTGTCGCAACAAATTGCAGCTGTTTCAGAACTACTGATAAAAAACAATTTAAAAGAAAAGGTGAATCAAACGGTGAGGACAGCGCAGTCAGCGCAATCGCATTCAAAGTGTGAAAGTGGAAAAGCGTTTGATCAGCACTGAGATCGTCTAAAATAAGCCGAGAGCCACGCATCAGTTAGAGTTCCACAATGGGTACAGAGTGGTGAGTCACCCCATAGTGATAATAACAGTCCCGCACATCGCACATCGATACCAGTTCCACAATGGATACAGAGTGGTGAGTCAGCCCATGGTGATAATAACAGTCCCACACATCGCACATCGATACCAGTTCCACAATGGGTACAGAGTGGTGAGTCAGCCCACGGTGATAATAACAGTCCCACACATCGCACATCGATACCAGTTCCACAATGGGTACAGAGTGGTGAGTCAGCCCACGGTGATAATAACAGTCCCGCACATCGCACATCGATACCAGTTCCACAATGGGTACAGAGTGGTGAGTCAGCCCTCGGTGATAATAACAGTCCCGCACATCGCACATCGATACCAGTTCCACGATAGAATCAGGCTTTGAAAAACTATGATTGCAAACGTGATGGAACATCATGGAACAGCGTGGCTTGCAGCTTTGCCTTTTGCCTTGATGATAATATGGAATACATTAGCCTATTCAACAGGTTACTCACCTTATAAACCTATTACTGAAAGGGACATAAAAGGTTTGTGGATTAAATTTGTCAGACAGGAAATCGATGGGATTTTGTCAGGAAAGTGGGTACAAAAATGAGAGAAATGGCAATCCACAAAAACTGGGAGATGAAACAACAGAGCCTACTTTGAGTCACAGGTCAGTCTGGATTCTAAATTCTTCAGGACAAAGCGTGATGATTAGAATACAGCAACCTTCTCTTTTTTTCAATCGAAGCTTTTGCGGGGTCTAGGAAATTATAGGCAAAACAAGAACATCAGTGGACAAAGTACAAACCGTGGGTGGTACCATATCAACGAGCTGAAATTTCTGGTGGAGATGTACATGATAGCACTGATGTGGATGAGTTGAGGATGGAAAAAGTGATCCAAGAAGTTTGAGGCAGGTCCTATCAATGGGGTAATTGTCAGTTCCCTCACCCTGAGAGCAGGACCGTTCGTCAAAAAAATCAAAGGGAAAGGAAAATATCGGAGAGCCTGTTCCCCCTTTTCCGAAACAGAATTGGGTGAGCAAAAATAAATGCCTTGAGTCCAAAGAGAGTCCGTATTCGATGGTCTAGAAAGAAAAATAGAAATAATTTAAGATTAATAGATTAACATTGGAGACCTGCTCTGTGACTTGCCTTCTACCATGTCCTACTTTGTGTCCACGGATGACACGGAACAACAGTCTGATGGAATATTCCACACTTAAATCTTCAGCCAGTCAAGAGGAATGTTGATGCCTTCCGGTGAAGGACCCCGCTTCATCACATCTCAATCTGCAGTGTGTACGTGGACAGTGCTCATCCAGACAGCACCTCCAGCGTCTGAGCATTGACCACATTTGCCGGGAAACATCACCACCTCAGAGTCCCCGTGAGAGTCAGAAACCTGCTTTGCCGAGAAATGCATCTCCGTCCGTCACTGTTCTTCACCCCGTCTTCCCGTTCGCGACTTGAAAGGCTGCAATCCTAAAAACCATTGCCATCGGAGGCGCAACTGGAGACGAATAACAAATGACGCCTTGGTAAGAACACAAATATCGCAGAAATCAACAAATCAAACCTTGATACGAGCGTTGATGTATTGATGAATGAAACGGCTGTATTGATTACTGGCGCAGTTGATGGTGGAGTAGGAATTGAAGTGAATTGCTGTCGCAGCAAATGGCAGCTGTTTCCGAACTACTGATAAAAACATTTAAAAGAAAAGGTGAATCACACGGTGAGGACAGCGCAGTCAGCGCAATCGTATTCAAAGTGTGAAAGTGGAAAAGCGTTTGATCAGCGCTGAGATCGCCTAATATAAGCCGAGAGCCACACATCAGTACGAGTTCCACGATGGGGTGAGTCAGCCCACGGTGATAATAACAGTCCCGCACATCGCACATCGATACCACTTCCACAATGGGTACAGAGTGGTGAGTCAGCCCACAGTGATAATAACAGTCCCGCACATCGCACATCGATACCACTTCCACAATGGGTACAGAGTGGTGAGTCAGCCCACAGTGATAATAACAGTCCCGCACATCGCACATCGATACCACTTCCACAATGAATACAGAGTGGTGAGTCAGCCCACAGTGATAATAACAGTCCCGCACATCGCACATCGATACCAGTTCCACGATGGATACAGAGAGGCGAGTCATCCTCCAGTGAGCCGTGGGCCGCACATCGACACCAGTTACACGATAGATACACACGTGAGGCTTTCTCCAGGCAACCGAGGGCTACATATTGGTACCAGATCCACACTGGATGCAGAATGGTGAGACTTTGTTCTTCCGATAAGCCGCGGACCGCCAATCGGTCCGAGTTCCACAAATGACACGGAGAGGTTTGTTCCACAAAAGCAGAAGAAACTGAGATTGAAATGTGAGTTTGAACACACCCTCTGTTCTACACATACGAAACTGGGGTCGAGTTGGAAAATGAGAAGGCACTGAATGGAGAAATGGAACAGAGATAGTCATGGTCACAGATTATTACTACAGAGAAATAGGCTCTTCGGTGCATCTAGCTCATCCCTCTATGATCTTCTGCTTTGCCCTATTTATCTGCATCCTCCGCTCTCTCTCATCCACGTACCGACACAACCTTAACTGAAATGATACAATTGAATCCGAATCTACCAGTTAGGCTTGCAGTTCCTTCCACACGCGCTCGACCCTCGGAGTGAGTAACTACATAGACTTCTTGCATACTTTAACGTTCTCCCCAAGCCCATGTGCTGTAGTTGTAGATTCATCAAAGGATTAACATAGAACATCTCAATTTACAGCATATTAACGGCCCTTCGGTCCGCAGTTCTCTGCCGAATATGTAACCCACTCTAGAAACTCGCTAGACTTTCTAGAGCGCTTCGCCCTTTATTTTTGTAAGCTCCATGTACCTGTTTAAAAGGCTCTTTAAAGACCCAATTTTATCCGCTTTCACCAGCGCCGCACCGCAGGGCACTCCTTGCACACACCACTCTCTTTGTGAGAAACATACCGCTGGTATATTCTCTGTACCTATGTCCAAGCATCTTAAAACTCTACCCCCTTGTGTCAGCCATTTCAGCCCTGAGGAAATAAAAAGAACCTCTGACTATGCACACGATCAATGCTTCTCATCATCTTATACACCTCTTTCAGGTCACCTCTCATCCTCCGTTACTACATGGAGGAAAGGCAAAGTACACATAGTCTGTTCACCTAAGGTACTCCCTCCAATCCAGGAAACATCCTTGTAAATCTCCTCAGTACTAACTGCCTAGTATCCACACACCCTCTCTATAGTGTCTGTAGTATTGACCCTGGGTGGGGAAAATCTGCCTGCATTCACCCTGTTTATTTCCCGAACTCTTCCTTGCAAATTATTGAAGCTTATTAATATTTGAAAACTGTACGGAGGTGGCCAGAGGAGTCCACGATATTCTATCTGTGGCCTCACCAACGTGTTGTGCAGATTCAACATAACGTCCCAACTCGCGTACTCAGTGATCTCATTGTGAAGGCCTATGGGATCAGAGCTCAATACGATCCGATCTGCTCGTGACGCCGATTTGCTGTAATTATCGATCTCTATCGCCAGGTCTCTTTTTTTTTTAATGCAGCGCACTATAGTCTACATATTCAATACGTGCTTCGAAATCTGTTGTACCTTTCCGCACAACGCAGATCATCTCACAATTGCGTGTATTAAATACCACCTCCTTTATTCAGCCAAATGGAAAAAGTAAAAGTAATGGCAAAAAATAATTTCCTAGCCAGTCACATTAAGCTACAAGCTTGGATAGAGTTCCTGGCTGGAACAATGTTCCCAACCTAGGAGTTGTCATAAAATTATTCTGATTCAGATATCTACATCGACATCTATGTTATTAGCATACATGATAAATAACAACCGGCCTAACACCAATCCCTGCTGTAGACTTGTCAGAATCAAAGAATCAACTATCGACTCTCTGCTATTCCAGAAAAGAACGTTCATCAAACCGTCCTAAAGCCGTTTCTAAATTCGCGTGGGGGCAAACCTTCTTCTTAGAAAGGTCCCTGGAATATTACATTCGATCTCTTCTATATGCTCAGAAGAACATACGTACAATGTGTTTTATTTTGATGCATGTCATCAGGTGATACTCTGACTTTCAGCATTCAAATGTCACGAAATGACGAGAATAAGCGACAGAAACAAATGATCAAACACGAGGAAATCTGCAGATGCTGGAAATTTAAACAACAACACACACAAAATGTTGGTGGAACACAGCAGGCCAGGCAGCATCTATAGGGAGAAGCGCTGTCGACGTTTCCGGCCGAGAAAAAAAAAGATCCTATCTTCCCTCGCAATAAAATGTGCCACATTTCCCCTGCCAAGCTAATGTCCCGCCCTCAATGTCAGAAGCAAATGTGGTCCGCTGAATGGGACAAAATCATTTTGTTTGAAGTTGATTGTCCATGTTGATTGTTCACGATTATTATCTATGTTAGAAACAACACTTATCATAAAGTGGCCCATTTCAGCAGCTGACGTCAGCTGTCTTGGGAAGTACATTGGCAACGTTCATATTATCTTTTGTTTAAAAGTTAATAACTTGTAACGTCCCTTGGGGATACGAATTCATGGCATTGTAATAGAGTGAGAAAAACACTTTCATTTACTGTTTTTGTAGCTACTTGTCACTAATGCGACAGACATCATAACCACACTAATTGCCTCAGTGGAATTGCTCTCACTTGTATATAACTCTGTAACACCAGTGAGCACTTGGATCGTTCCGTACAACTGAACGCTGCCTCTGACGGAATATGGGATCTCCAGCGATTTACTACATCGCGTGCGTTTTCTATCCTACAATCGTAGCGATCGGTATCCCTGGTAAGGTACTGGAGCTGGTCACTCAGTGTATGGTTCCATCGTCATTTTGCTTTTGTCCCGCCGCACTGTTTGGAACTTTACTGAGCACAGATGGTATTTTCGTCTGAAATTTGTTTCCAGAATTGAAGAATCAAGTACAGGAAAGTTTCTTATTCAGATTCCATATCTTTTTGCTTTATGCTTATTATTTCGTTTTGTCAATTGTGTTGGTGCTGATATTGCCATAGTTCTATAGCTTCACTTGTTCGGCTTTCTGAATCGACAGTGGTCGCTTTTCCTGATCCAAAGTTGTTTCAATTGACCTGCAGTCGAATAAACATAACCACTAAATTATAACTTATGCATTAATCTCAGAATTTCACTACAATTAATCCCTTCAGTTACTTCACCTCAAGTAATGGAAATGGTGTTGCATATGGAGCGATCGACCTTCACTGGTACGTGAGACGTGAATATCAGAAGCCCGGCTCTAATCTTTCAGAAAGTCGCCAACCCACTGCTAATTCTGTCTATTATTGTCCAGCCAGAGTGCACGGGAAGATTCCGCACAAATTAGATTTATTGTTTTCACTTTAAAAAAAAACATACCATTGGAAAAAAATGGTGGGACTTCAGACAAATGCAGCTAACGATAATTCTGTTTTTTTATCATTCTCCAAATTTCCTGTAGTTAATTTAATAGCAATTGTGATCCTACCACGGGGAAAATGCGGACTCTCCAAATGTATCACCCGTTACCTGGTTGGAATGGCAACAGCGGATATGATGGTGATTATCGTTCATGCTTTACTGGAACAGACCAACAATATCTACATTTATTCTAGATATCTGCTCATCACTCCTGTATGCGCTCTGATACTTACATTATTTGCTATCACGAGAGACTGTTCTGTTTGGTTTACGGTCAGTTTTACCTTCGATCGTTTCATCGCAATATGTTCTCGAAAGCTCGGGGAACGATACTGCACTGAGAGAACAGCAACGGTGGTTATGGTGACCGTGGTTATAGTGAGCTGCGGGAAATGTGTCCCGTATTACTTTGCTGTTGAACCTTACGTCATTATTGACAACATACCGTGGCGTTGCGCCTTCTCACAAGGATACGCTACTTTACCCGAGTGGAAAGGATACGAAATGTTGGATAGCGCTGTTACACCTTTGCTACCAATCGGCTTAATTCTTGTCTTCAATGGTTTAACAGTACGACATATAATTGCGGCAAATAGAGTCCGCCGAGGGCTTCGGAAGAGCAGCGATAATCTGAAAGATACCGAGGTAGAAAACCGCAGAAAATCGATGATATTATTGTTTGCAATTTCTACTAATTTCATATTACTTTGGATCCCCTATGTAGCTCATTCCCTAAAATGGCAAGCGGAAAATTATTTTTATCAGGACAGATATTTGAGCTCCCCGGTGTATATCCTACAGCAATGCGGGTTCATGTTGCAAACTCTCAGCATGTGCACTAATACTTGTATCTATACACTGACCCAGAGGAAATTCAGACAAGAGCTGAGGAATGGAATGAAGAATGTGTTCACGTTAAATGGCCGTCTGTGTAGATAGTTGTGTAATAATTGGTATTCAGCGGAGTTTTAGATTACATCAGTAGATTTGGCAAAATTCATAAAATCAAACAATCATGTGTCTGGTCATCCTAAAATGAATGATCTCCGAACTATCGCAGGGACTTCATAATCATCCGTGAATCGATACCGCAGAATACAAGACAGGACCAGCAGGCTCCGGGACAACTTCATCAACCAGGCTACCAAACTGATTAACTCACGCTGGTTTGAGTGCTTTTCTATGTTACATTGACTGTTCTATTTATTATAAATTATTATAAATTACTGTGAGTGCAAATTACACATTTAGACGGAGACATAACCTAAAAGTTTTTATTCCTCATATATGTGAAGGATGTAGGATATTAAGTCAATTCAACCACAAGGGTAGGAATGACTTCCGGACTCTTCGGGGTGCGATGTTTCAAAACGCTCATCGTCGGGTAAAAGGGAATAAAGGAAAAACATTTTAAATACAGAGAGAGTGTGATAGTATCACAACTGCAGAAAAGGGAGGACACTATGATGGGACTGTATGTTAATAGACTGTGAGTAGTACTCAGAAGTACGAAGGAAACAAACAGTCGTTTGAGAGTAAACACGAGGAAATCTGCAGATGCTGCAGTCCTGACGAAGGGTCTCGGCCCGAAACGTCGACATCGCTTCTCCCTATAGATGCTACCTAGCCTGCTGTGTTCTACCAGCATTTTGTGTGTGTTCTCGTTTGAGAGTATTTGGTACAGAACTCCCATCACAAAACGAATACAACGCTCAGAGACAGTGACAGATCGGGAGATAAATTTTGCACAGCTGCCATATTAACACGGCTGTTGTCACAGGCAACTTCATGGGAACTTCCTCGCATTAAGAGGTTTAGACGTGACAGAGTCTCTCAGTTGTGCCCAGGAAGGAGTCCTGGCACAATAAACGGGCAGGCTGTGGAGCGAACAATCCATCCTAGAACTGGTACTGGAAAGTGAGATCGGTCAGTTGACAGGTCTCTCCGCGGGTCAGTATTTCAGAACGATACAGCACAGCTATTCCACATTTACTAATACCTTCCTCTAGCATAGTACGGATTTTTTTAAATTGATGCTATTAGGTAGGATCTTGGTAGGCGAATTTGGGAAGTGATGGTACAACAGAAATGTGGAAATTGTTAATGGAGAACTAGACTGTATTCAGTATAGGCTACTTCCATTGAGGAGGCGAGTGGATGACCGTGTAACGTAACCCCGGTTGATAAGAGATATGAAACACCTCTTCAAGAAGAAGAAATAAATATTCTAAAGGTTTTGGAAGAAAGGATCAGGCAAGGCTATAGAAAGTCACATTGTTGCCAGGAGGGTATTATCAATGGAATTAGAAGTGTTAGAAAGGGACATGAGAAGGCCTCGTAGAGCCGCATTAAGGTAGGTGGCAAACAGAGGGATGAGAGTGGGAGAGATCAGCGACAAAAGAGCAAGCGTGTGTTTGGAGTGCAAGGAGACATTGAAGGTCTTTAATGATACTTTACTTCGATATCTCCCAGTGAGAGCGACATTGATGAATGTGGATACAGCGAAAAAGGGCAGTTGTACTGCGACATGCAGACGCTTAGAAATACGAGCTGCAAATTGGGAAAACAGTAAAATAAATCTTTCCCCGTTGAAAGAAGGGATGTAATCCAGGCAATTAGAGAAAGCGAGCGAAGGTTTTGCTGGGATTTTGGACATGACATTTGCGCCAACACTGCCCACGGAGAATAACAAATGCTATTTCTTTGTTCAAGAAATACAATGTAGTCCTGAGAATTACAGGCAAATGACTCTTCGGTCAGTCGTGGGCAAGCTATTGGACAGGTTCTCAGAGTCACAATTTATGAGTCTCTGGAGACGAGTATCCTGGTTGGGGAATGTCAGCATAGTTTTCTGAGGGCAGGTCGTCCCTTTGGAGCCAATACGGATTCCATGAAAAAGTGAAATGTAGGCAGATGAAGTCAGAACAGTCGATCTGAGGTATATTAATTATCAAGCTATTTTACTGAGTTCCCTATGGTACAGGCATTCGGAACGTCACTAGGCCTGGGATCCTGTGATACATGGATGCATAGATTCAGAACTGGCTAACCAAGGGAAGGCCGATTTAGCAGTGGGTGGGGATGTTCCGCAAGGAAGGTATAATCTTTAGTCCACTCTACTACTATATCGAGACTCTGCTATTACAATGTTCTGAGAGAACGAGATTAATGAGACCGTCCTGCAGCACTTGGATAACTTACTGAGTTTGGGCTGATGATGAAAACAAAAATACTGAATCCAGACTGAAACCGCAAGCTCTCTAAACCGACATCCTCTTAATTCATTACAGGGCAGATGCTACGATTACATTAAAACAATATTTTCCAATAGAACCGTGCAACTCAGAACAAACATTTTAAATTATTCAGCAGCATCCTTTAGTACTCCCGAAATAAACCAGTTTTCCAAAATGCGAATTTCAAATTCTCAACTCAAGTACATACGATTTGTCTTAATATAAATTTACCTTTGAACAGCGGGTTTACCCAAACTAGAATATATAAACTAATATATTGATCATTTCAACCTTAATTTCACATGGCCAGTGTGGAATCCGTGTCTCACTCTGAAATCAATACCACAGCAAACAACCAAAATAATGCAATCGAAATACGTAGGTAAGGCAAAGCAAATTCTCAGCTCGACGTTTCTTCCTTCAAACTGTGGTCGGTTTCTGGCGTATATAGAATAAACATTTAATTCTTCGAGTGAAACTCTTTGTCAAATATTATAAACAACAAAAAAAAACCAGATGCGGGTGATGGCGCCCCGCTCCCCCAGACTAAGACTTTATATATGTCGAAAAAAGAAGCTTTCTCTGATATTCACATGTTCCTGGAAATTTATTTTAACCAATGAAGCAGACATTAGCAGGCAGTTAGATCGTATCCTGAAAGAAAGGATTAATTCAGGTATATTAATGGAGAATGTGTGGAGCAGGTTAAGACCTACAAGTATCTGGGAGTACAGTTAGACGAGAAGCTAGACTGGACTGCCAACACAGATGCCTTGTGCAGGAAGGCACAGAGTCGACTGTACTTCCTTAGAAGGTTGGCGTCATTCAATGTCTGTAGTGAGATGCTGAAGATGTTCTATAGGTCAGTTGTGGAGAGCGCCCTCTTCTTTGTGGTGGCGTGTTGGGGAGGAAGAATTAAGAAGAGGGACGCCTCACGTCTTAATAAGCTGGTAAGGAAGGCGGGCTCTGTCGTGGGCAAAGTACTGGAGAGTTTAACATCGGTAGCTGAGCGAAGGGCGCTGAGTAGGCTACGATCAATTATGGAAAACTCTGAACATCCTCTACATAGCACCATCCAGAGACAGAGAAGCAGTTTCAGCGACAGGTTACTATCGATGCAATGCTCCTCAGACAGGATGAAGAGGTCAATACTCCCCAATGCCATTAGGCTTTACAATTCAACCGCCAGGACTTAAGAACTTTTTAAAAGCTATTATTAATGCTTTTTGAGATAGTGATTTAGATGCATATCATATTTTTTACTGAGTTAAGTATTGCATGTTATTAGTTTTGCTACAACAAGTGTATGGGACATTGGAAAAAAGTTGAATTTCCCCATGGGGATGAATAAAGTATCTACTATCTATCTATCTATCTGTCATTTTCAATACAATCCTAACACTCACAAGACTAGTCTTCCGTTGATTCGCGCACGCATTACCTCTGTTTCTCTTTGAACTGAACTTATAAATGTCCGGTTCTTGTGCAATATTTCACATTCTCAATAGATTCAAACTTTAAACTATCGCAGAACATTAAATACTAACAGCTAACAAATAAACTATGATTAGTATCATAAAACATTTTAGAAGTCCTTTCCTGTCTAAAGTAGAGGGAAGCTTCAATTTATGTACCTTCCGCAAGTTAGCATTCAAAATATTAAAATCATCACGTAACCACGTGACCAAATCTCTAACGCCTTAAACGTACTCTCACCTCCAATCATGACCAAAGATAGGACTGAGACTAAGTAAACGATTTGCTGCATACTATCCGTCTCAATCATCGTCATTACCACCGTTAAAGTAACAGATTTGGACTGTACTGTGAACTTTATCACACGCACCTCCAATTGGTTAGTATAGTCTTTAACGCCTTAGCGATGGAGTGAAAGTATATTCGTTTAGTGTGATACGTCCTTTATAATCGGAGGGCGGAACTGAGGATGATGGCGCCTAATAGAGACTGCATTTCTTGCATCTTCTGAAACAGGTCCATTTCAACCTTTAATATCATTTTTTCCTCCATTTCAGCGTTCTTTTGAAGACTGTGGACTGGAGTTACACGCCATAGAAACATATAAAACTATGAAACCGGTAGATAAGATAGACAGTGAATTGTTTCCACTGGTAGATGAGACTAGCCTTGGGGATGTAGCCTCACGATTTAGGTTGTGGGCGGAGATGAGGAACTGATTTCCCAGTGAGTGGCGAATCTGGGGTATTCTCTGCCCAGATGAAGCAGAGCAGGCTACACCAGTAGGGGAATTAACAGTTATTGAGAAATACACGTAGGTGGAGATCACTCCATGATCAGATCGAGTATACATTTCTCATCACTGTTTGTTCATAGCGAGTCAAGAAATCTAGGAGGGTGCACACAGGTTCAGACAATCAAAGTTATTTGTCGGTAAATAGCGATGTCTTGCTTAAATTTAGAGAAGATTCGTTGTTCAATTTCTGAACCTACACAAGACTCTCTAACATTGTGGGGACCATTTGTAGATTATATTAAACACCTTGATTTGCTATTAAACACAGATGTTGGCTAGTAATAAGTTTTATTATAGAATAAGCATTTTTTTCCTTTTTTTCCTTCTTTACCAAACAGCTTTTTTTTATAGTGGTTTTAGATTTTTTTGTATAATAAAATTATCACTTTTCAATTTTACGATTAAATTTAATTTACATGAATATGTGGTATTGAGACTATAATTGTGATTTCAATATATTGTAATTGATATATGATATATATCCTCTTGTACTCGGTCTTCCTTTATATAAGAAATCAATAAAAATATTAAAAAAGAAAACAAAAAGAAAGAAAAAAGCCGTTGCACTGGGCAGTTCCACTCTCACGCTCTCAAAAGTCTTGTTCTATTGGCATGAAAGAACGTCAAGATTGGGGAAGTCCTCGGCTGCAGCGTTTAACCATGACGCCTTCTGTGCCTTGTTTTGCCATTCGCTCTCCATGAAGGTTTCTGCACCGCCTTCTTCATAAATGCATCTTGTAGTTGCTCTCATCCGCCGAGTCCGGGAACTAGCTTCAAATGCTTGAGTAAGCAAACTCACGAGGGTTCACGTTTCCTGACTACCCTCACCTGGTTGAGCTCGCATGTCGAAGCGCCGTACTGGGGGTTGCCACTCTCAGATGCAAACAGTTACCTGGAGCGACCGGTAGGAGCTGGATGTCAGGAGGGGCCTAAAAGTGGACGAGCTGCCTCTGGGTAGAGTACAACAGGCCCGCCACCAGAGGTGCAAATAAGTAACTGTTTATAACATTTTAAAATGTAGAGGCTTGGAGATTTTATTTTGTCACGAAACTTCAGGAACACATATACATTTATTACATTTTACCCGTTTAAAAAAAAAACTCCCTGTCATTAACACAGAGCCACTGTGCTCTGTAAAGATCAGATTTGTTACGTATTTAGTGCAAGTATTACATGCTATGAAAGTTATTATTTATTATTATTTCTCAAATTATCAGCTTCAGTTTCGTGACAAAATAAAATCACCAAGACTTTCATTTTAAAATGTTATAAATAGTTAAACGGCTGGTAGCGCAGTGTCATCCGGGCGAGATGTCCCGAGTTGAATCGAGCCGACATGCCTGCACGCTCTCCATCTTTGCTGGGTTAAGAGCTAGTGACCTCTTAAAAAAACTCACGCGGCCAACCAAACCACTGCTGTAACTTGACTCGTACACGATTTCCCAATACAACATGGAAGGAAATCGTCTGCTAAATCGAAAATTCCAGATGCGACATCCCTTTCGTAATATGAAGTTAACGTATATGTGTTCCTGAAGATGGGAGATCCACGATACACTGAGCCGTTAGTAATTCAATGCGGGTTGTAGTTGATGATATTTAGCATGATAAATATTTGCGATATTTCGTTGACCAGCACAATAACAACATTTTCAGGATGACAACGGCAGGAGAGACGCAATCTGGAATTTTGTAGTAGAGTTGGCTGAACAACACTTTCCAGCGAGTGAATAGCCCTGTGTCCTTAAATAACTCCAATTGAAGATCCTGATCAACCATCCTCACACGCTTGAAATTTGGTGAAGTTTCCTGCATTCTCATTTAAATCAGATAGTAATTATGATTATATTGCAAGTTTTATTGCTTGATTTTGCAACCATTTGCCTGACCCTTGATTGACTGAACGATCTTATAACCCTGAAACGGGTGAATATTTCTCGACATCTATGTCTCACTTTCTGGAGAATTTACACTTACCTTCCTCCAGCGTCATAGAAACATAGAAAACCGGCCCTTGCTCCCACAAGGCTCTGCGGAATATGTCCTTACATTGGAAACAGCTCTCTATTTTTCTAAGCTCCATGTACCTGTCCAGGAGTCTCTGAAAAGACCCTACCGTATCTGCCTCCACCGCCGTCACCGGCAGCCCGTTCCACGCTATCAGCATCACTGTGGGGAAAAAAAAACTTACCGCTAACATCTCCTCAGACCCTAGTTCCAAGCACCTTAAAACTGTGCCCTCTCGTGCTAGCCATTTCAGTCCTGGGGAAAAAAGCCTCTGATTATCCACAGGATCAATGCCTCTCATCATTTCATACACTATATCAGATCACCGCACACCCTCGATTGCTCCAAATAAAAATGTCCGAGTTCACCAACGTATTCTGAAAACGCATGCTCCCTAATCCAGGTAACATCTTTGGAAATTCCCTCTGCACACTTTCTATGGTTTCCACATCCTTCCTATAGATGGATAAAAAAGAAAGATCTTCATGTTGTCACCTAACACACCTCCAGCCTTCCTCCTTAGTAACTTCCTCCGTCCGCAACGGGGATACAATTCTCTACACACCCCCAGCCCTTTCTGCAGGTATCATGTCACTCCCTTGTTCACTATCCCTCCAGACTAATCTCTTTCCTGGCACTTATCAGTGCAAGCGTTACATGTTCCCTAACTTCATCTGCAAGTCCTTCTTCATTCCAGATTTTTCAGGCCCTATATACAGTAGATTTCGGTACCTCTTTGTCGAACAGTATCGCTTCACATTCACCCTCTAAAAATCCATGCCTTTTGACATTGGCACATGAATGTGGAAAGATTCTCCAGGGTTCCTATCCAGACGGATCTGCGGCAGGTCTATAAGAACGGAGCCCAGTGAATCCCAGGTAGGCTGGCAAAATTAGTTTCTAACTGCCTTGAAACAGGATGCATAGATTGACGTTGGAGACTTGGTCTGTGACTCGCCTCCTAAAATATCCTACCTTGTGTCCACAGATTACACGGAACAAGTGTACGATGGGATGTACCACACTTAAATCTTCAGCAACTCAATTGGACTATTGATGCCTTCCAGCAAAGGACCCCGCTTCATCACATTTCATTCTGCAGTGTTTAACGAAACTGGTGTCGAGGTGGAAAACGAGAAGGTACTGAATGGAGAAATGGAAAAGAGATAGTCATGGTCACAGATTATTACTACAGAGAAATAGGCTCTTCGGTGCATCTAGCTCATCCCTCTATGATCTTCTGCTTTGCCCTATTTATCTGCATCCTCCGCTCTCTATCATCCACGTACCGACACAAGCTTAACTGACATGATACAATTGAATCCGAATCTACCAGTTAGGCTTGCAGTTCCTTCCACACGCGCTCGACCCTCGGAGTGAATAACATCTGCTGCAGGCACTTCTTGCATACTTTAACTTTCTCCCCAAGTCTAATTATAGATTCACTCAAAGGATAGAACATAGAAATCTACAGCATATCACAAGCCCGTCGGTCCACAATGCTGTGCCGACCATGTAACCCACTCTAGAAACTCCCTAGACTTTCCCGAGCGTATCGCCCTCTATTTTTGTCAGCTCCGTGTACTTGTCTAAAAGTCTCTTGAAAGACCCAATTGTATCCGCTTTCACCGCCGCTGCCGCAATGCATTCCATGCACACACGACTCTTTGTGAAAACTTTCCCTGGTATCTTCTCTGTACCATTCCCTAGCATCTTAAGCGTGTGTCCTCTTGTGCTAGCCATCTCAGCCCTGAGGGAAGAAAATAACCTCTTACTAAGCACACGATCAATGTCTCTCATCATCTTATACTCCTCTATCAGGTAATCTCTCAACCTCTTTCACTACATAGAGAAAAGGCCAAATACACACAAACTGTTCACCTACGGTACGCCCTCAAACCCGGGAAACATCCTTGTAAATCTACTCTGCACTCGATTTCTGGTATCCACACCCCTTCTCTATAGTGTCTGTAGTATTGACCCTGGATGGGGAATATCTGGCAGCATTCACTCTTTTAATTTCCCGAACTTTTCCTTGCAAATTAATGAAGTTCATTGTTATTTCAGAACCGAAAGTAGGTGGACAGAGAAACCCACGATATTCCATCTGTGGCCTCACCAACGTGTTGTGCAGATTCAGCATAACGGCCCAACTCGTGTACTCCGTGATCTGATTATGAGGGTCAATGTGATGAAAGCTCAGCCTGAGCCGATCAGCTCGTGACGCCGATTTGCTGTAATTATCGATCTGTATCTCCAGGTCACATTTTAAATACTGCACACTAAAGTCCACCCAATCAGTATGTGCGCCTTGACATGTTGCATCTTTTCTCACAACGCAGACCATGTTTTCACCACGTGTTTGTCTGTATTAAATTCCACCTGCATTTTTTAGCCCATTTCCCAGCCAGTCAACATCAAGCTCTCAGCTTAGATAGAAAACAAAAAGCGCACTGCCAGATGCTGTGGTCAAATAAAGACGTACAAAAGAAGTTGGATGAACTTGGATAGAGTTCCTGGCTAAAACAATGCTCCCAACCGAGGAGCCCTCCTAAATTATTCTGATTCAGATATCTACTTCGACATCAAAGTCATTAGCATGCATGATAAATAACAACCGGACTAACACCAATCCCTGTTGCAGCCTTCTCAGAATCAAAGAATCAACCATCGACTCTCTGTTATTCCAGAAAAGGACGTTCATCAGTCCGTCCACAAGCCGCATTTAAATTTGTATGGGTGCATAACTTTTTTCTTAGAAAGGTCACTGGAATATTACTTTTGATATCTTTTGTATGCTGAGAAGAACATACGTACAGCGAGTTCTGTCTTGATGCATGTCATCAGGAGATACTGTGACTTTTTTCATACAAATGACTCTAAACGACTGAAAAAAAATGATCCTATCTTCCCCCTCAATAAAATGTGCTACATTTCACCTGCCAAGCTAATGACCCGCCATCAATGTCAGAAGCGAATGTGATCCGCTGAGTGGGACAAAATAAATCTGTTTGAAGTTGATTGTCCATGTTGACTGTTCAGGATGATTGTCTAGGTTAGAAACAACACCGATCATAAATTGGCCCATTTCAACAGCTGACGTCAGATGTCTTGGAAAGTACATTAGCTACTTGCATACTATATTTTGTTTAAAAGTTAATAACTTGTAACATCCCTTGGCGATACCAATTCATGGCATGGTAATAGAGTGAGAAATACTCTTTAATGTCTGTGTTTGTGTAGCTGGTTGTCCCTAATGAGAAGAATGATGACCACACTAATTGCTTCAGTGGAATTGTTCGCACTTGTATATAACTCCGTAAAACTAGTCACCAGTCCATATGATCAGTTGGATGGCTCCGTACACCTGAACGCTGCCTCTAACGGATTATGGGATAGCTAGCGATTTACTACATCGCGGGCGTTTTCTACCCTGCAACTGTAGCGATTGGTATCCCTGGTAATGGTCACTCAATGTATGGTGCCGTCGTCATTTTCCTTTTGTTCTGTCACACTGCTTGGACTTCTACTGAGGACAGATGCTATCTTCGTCTGAAATCTGTTTCAAGAATTAAAGATTCAAGCATGTGATACTTTCTTTATTCAGATTCCATATATTTTCATTTTATTTCTTTTAGTCAATTGCGTTGATGCCGATATTGCCATAGTTCCGTAGCTTCCTGAACCGACAGTGATCACTTTCCTTGATCCGAAGTATTTCAGCTGATAGGTCAGTCGAATAAACATATACCACTAAACTATAACTGACGTTGGTGCCGCTATTGCCATAGTTCCATAGTTTCAACTTGCTCAGCATTCTAAATCGATAGAAGTCGCATTTCCAGGTAGGAAAAAAAATGCCATTGGAAAAATGGTGGGAGTTCTGAAATACGCAGCCAACGATAAGACTGTGTTGTCTTTTTTTTTTCATTCTCCAAATTTCATGCAGTTAATTTAACGGCGATTATGATCCGACTAAGGGGAACATGTGGACTCTCCAAATGCATCACCCGTTACCTGGTTGGAATGGCAACAGCGGATCTGATGGTGGTTATCGTTGCTGCTTTAGTGGAACAGATCAACAATATTTACATTTATTCCAGATTCCTGCTCATCACTCCTGTATGCGCCGTGACGAGTGTATTATTTATTATGACGAGGGACTTTTCTGTTTGGTTTAGGGTCAGTTTTACCTTCGAGCGTTTCATTGCAATATGTTGTCGAAAACTCGGGGAACAGTACTACACTGAGAGAACAGCAACGGTGATTATGGTGACTGTGGTTATAGTGAGCTGCGGGAGAAGTGTCCCCATTTACTTTGCCATTGAACCTTACGTCATTATTGACAACATACCGTGGCGTTGCGCCTTCTCACATGAATACGCTTCTTTACTCGTGTGGAAAGGATACGAATTGCTGGATAGCATTGTTACACCTTTGCTACCAATCGGCTTAATTCTTGTCTTCAATGGGTTAACAGTCAGACATATAATTGCGGCAAATAGAATCCGCAGAGGGCTTCGGAAGAGCAGCGATAATCAGAAAGATACAGAGGTAGAAAACCGCAGAAAATCGATGATATTATTGTTTGCAATTTCTGCTAATTTCATATTACCTTGGATGCCCTATGTAGCTCATTCCCTAAAATGGCAATTGGAAAAGTAATTTTATCAGGACAGATATTTGAGTTCCCCGGCATATATACTATAGCAATTTGGGTTCACGTTGCAAACTCTCAGTATGTGCAGTAATACTTGTATCTATACACTGACACAGAGGAAATTCAGACAAGAGCTGAAGGGTGGAATGATGTATGTGTTTACGTTAAATGGCCATCTGTGTAGATAATTGTGTAATAATTGGTATTCATAAGAGTTTTAAATTACATCGGGTGGTTTGGCAAAATGTCATAAAATCAAACAATCATGTCCCTGGTCATCCTGAAATGAATGGTTTCCAAACAATCGCAGAGACTTAATAATCATCCGTTAAACGGTATCGCAGAATAAAAGCCAGGACCAGCAGGCTTCTGGACAGCTTTATCAACCAGGCTACCAAACTGATTAACTCACGCTAATTTGAGTGTTGTTCTATGTCACATTGACTGTTCTATTTATTATAAATTATTATAAATTAATGCGATTGCACATTGCACATTTAGACGGAGACGTAACCTAAAGGTTTTATTCCTCATGTATGTGAAGGATGTAGGAATTCAAGTCAATTCAGTCACTGGGAGGTGGGCGTGAAATGACTTCCGGACTCTTCGGGGTGCGATGTTTCAGCGATAAAAGTGCAAGCGTGTGTCAGGAGGACAAGGAGACAATGAAGGCCCTTAATGATACTTTGCTTCGATATTTCCTTCCTTTCTTCCTTCCTACCTTCCTTCCTTCCTTTCTTTCTTTCTCTTTCTTTCTTTCTTTCTTTCTTTCTTTCTTTCTTTCTTTCTTTCTTTCTTTCTTTCTTTCTTTCTTTCTTTCTTTCTTTCTTTCTTTCCTTCTTTCTTTCTTTCTTTCTTTCTTTCTTTTTCCAATATTTTTATTAATTTCAAATGCAGCATTCATGAGGATATTTATTATAAATGAAAATAAGATATCGACAAATGCACTATAACTAGATCACAGCGATATAATCACAGTAACCCATATTCATGATCCATGAAATACAATAAATTGACTCATGAAATACAATAGTATGGTTAATTTAATTATTAAAATGTAAATCCACTACCAAGACAAAACTGGTTGGTGAAAAAAAGGAGTACGTTGCCATACAGTGTTTTATAATAATAGTTGCCCAGATCATTATTTTAATAACAGTAACAATTCAAATTTAAAAAAAAAATAAATTCAGAAAGGGTTAACGTTTGAAAATCTTGGTTGGAATTAGAAATCGAACAACGAATCTTCTCCAAATTTAAAAAAAATGACATAATATCACATTAAGCATTTGTATGGGGGGGGGCGCAACCTCCTCTTGAAGCAAGATCACCCTCCTAGCCATTAGAGAAATAAAGGCCTGTACCCGCAAATGAGAAGGCTCCAAAATTATATTTCTTTCCTCAACAATATCAAATAAAGCAGTCAAAGGATTGGGCTTAAAATTAACTTTTAAAAGTACATTTTGAAGGCCCTTAATGATACTTTGCTTCGGTATTCTCCAGTGAGTGCGACATTGTTGAATGTGGATACAGCGAGAAAGGGAAGCTGTACTGGGACATGCCGACTCTTAGAATTACGAGCTGGAAACTGGCAAAACATTAAAATAAATCTTTCCCCGCTGCTTTAATGATGTAATCCAGGTGAATGGAGAAAGTGAGCGAAGGAATTGTTGGGCTTTTGGACACAACATTTGCGTCATCACTGGCCACAGAGAATGGCAAATATTATTTCTTTATTCAAGAAATGTAAAGTAGCCCTGAGAATTACAGGCCAGTGTGTTTGCGGTCAGTAGTGGGCAAGCTATTGGAAAGGTTCTTAGAGACAGAACGTATGAGTATCTGGAGAAACCTATCCTGTTTGTGTAGAGTCAGCGTAGTTTTCAGAGGGCAGGTCGTCCCTTATGTGCCAGTATGAATTCCATGAAAAAGTGAAAAGTAAGCAGAAGAAGTCAGAACAGTCGACCTGAGGTATATTAATTGCTAAGGTGTTTGACTGGGTTTCCTCTGGTGCACGCATTCAGAACGTCAGTTGGCCTGGGATCTAGTGAAACCTGGCTGCATAGATTTAGAACCGGCTAACGAATGGAGAGCCGATTTGGCAGTGGATGGAGATGTTCCGGCAGGAAGGTATAATATTTAGTTCACTCTCCAACGATATCTAGACTCTGCTCTTATACTGTTCTGAGAGACTGACATTACTGTGACGTCCTGCAGCAGTTGAATATTTTACTGAGTTAGGGCGGATGACGAAAGCAAAAAATACTGAATCCAAACTGAAACGTACAACTCGAACCACATCATTATGTTTGCCTATGACACGACCGTGGTGGGTCTCATCAGCAAGAATGACGAGATAGCTTACAGAGAGGAGGTTCAGCTGCTAACGGACTGGTGCAGAGCCAACACCCTGGCTCTGAATGTGAACAAAACAAAAGAGATGGGTGTTGACTTCAGGAGGACACGGACCGTCCACTCCCTACTGAACATCGACGGCTACTCCGCAGAGATCGTTAAAAGCATCAACTTTTACCTGGTCACCTGGCGAAGAATTCACCTGGTACCTCAACACCAGCTCCATAGCAAAGAAAGCCCAACAACGTCTCTGCATTCTGTGAAGACTGAAAAAGTCCATCTCCTAACCCCCATCCTCAACACATTCTGCAGGGGTTGTATTGAGAGCATCCTGAGCAGCTGCATCACTGCCTGGTTCGCTAATTGCACCATCTCGGATCGCAGGAACCTGCAGCGGATAGTGAGGTCAGCTGAGAAGATCATCGGGGTCTCTCTTCCCGCCATTACGGAAATCTACACTACACGCTGCATTCGCAAAGCAAACAGCATTATAACGGACCCCACGGACCCCTCATTCAAACTCTTCCCCCTCCTGCCGTCTGGTAAAAGTCACCGAAACATTCGGGCTTTCGCGACCAGACTATGCAACTGTTTCTTCCCCCAGGCTATCCGACACTTCGATACCCAGAGCCTGGACTGACACCTTACTGCCCCATTGTCCTGTTTATTATTTATTGTAATGCCTGCTCTGTTTTGTGCACTTTATGTCTGTAAAGTGGGTATGTCTGTAGTCTAGTGTAGTTGTTTTTTTTTCTCTCTCGCTCTGTTGTTCTTTACGTAGTTCAGTCTAGTTTTTGTACTGTGTCATGTAACACCATGGTCCAGAAAAGCGTTGTCTCATTTTTACTATGTACTGCACCAGCAGTTATGGTCGAAATGACAAGAAAAGTGACTTGACTTGTCTTGACTTGACTTCTTGAACTGCACGCTCACTAAACTGAAATCCTGTTTATTCTTTACAGGGCAGATGCTATGATTACGTCAAAACAGTATTTTCCATTACAACCGTGCAACTCAGAACCAGCATTTCAAATTATTCAACAACATCCTTTTGTACTCCCGAAGTAAACCAGCCTCCCAGAATGCGAATTTCAAATTCGCAATTCAAGTACATACGAATTTGTCTTAATGCCAATTTACGTTTGAACAACGGGCTTATCCTAACTGGAATAGATAAATTAATTTCTCGATCACTTTAACCTTGATTTCACATGGCTGGTATGGAATTCGTGTGTCACTCTGAAATCAATACCAAAGCAAACAAACAAAAGAACACAATCTTAATACATAGGCAAGGCAAAGCAAATTCTAAGCCCAACGGTTCTTCCTTCCAAATTGTCGTCAGTTACCGGCGTATATAGAATAATCATTTAATTCCTAGAGAGAAAATCCTTACCAAATGTTCTACAGAACAAAGGGAAGCCAGATGTGATGATTGTGGCCCCCATGCACTAAGACTTTATACATGTCGAAAAAAGCAGTCTCTGATATTCACATGTTCCTGGAAATTTATTTTAACCAATGAAGCAGACATTAGCAGACAGTTATTCTGAAAGAAAGGATAAATTTAAATATCTTTTCAATACAATCATGACATTCACATGACTAGCTTTCCGTTGATTCGCGCAAGCATTACCTTTGTTTCTCTTTGAACTGAACTCACAAATGTCCAGTCCGTGTGCAATATTTTACATGCTCAATGCGATCACACTTGAAACTATTGCGGAGCATGACATACTAACAGCTAACACATAATCTATGATTAGAATTATAAAATATTTACCAAATCCTTTCGAGTCTACAGCAAAGGGACGCTTGTATTTATGTACCGTCCGCAAGTTAGCATTCAAAATATTGAAATCAGGACGCCAGCACGTGACCGAATCTCTAAAGTTTTAAACATTCTCTTAACTCCTCTCACTGACCAAAGATAGGCCTGAGACTAAGTGAACGATTTGTTGCACAATATCAGTCTCAATAATCATCATTAGCACCGTTAAAGTAACAGATTTGGACTCTACTGGAACCTTTGTAACACGCACCTCCAATTGGTTACTACAGTCTTTAACGCCTTAGCGATGGAGTGAAAGTATATTCCTTTAGTGTGATACCTCCTTTATAATCGGAGGGCGGAGCTGAGGATGATGGCCCCTAATAGAGACTGCATTTCTTGCATCTGCTGAAACAGGTCCATTTCTATCTTTAATATCATTTTTTCTTCCTTTTCAGCGTTCCTTTGAAGTCTGTGGACTGGAGTTACACGCCATAGAAACATATAAAACTATGGAACCGATAGATAAGATAGACAGTCAATTGTTTCCACTGGTAGATGAGACTAGCCTTGGGGACGTAGCCTCACGATTTAGGTTGTGGACGGAGATGAGGAGGAACTGCTTTTCCCAGAGAGTGGCGATTCTGGGGTATTCACTGTACAATGAAGCAGATCAGGCTATCCTAGTAGGGGAATTAACGGTTATTGAGAAAGGAAATGTAGGTGGAGATGACTCCATTGTCAGATCGGGTAATACTTTTCCCATTAGTGTCTGTTCATAGAGTCAAGGATTCTTGAAGGGTGCACACAGGTAGATAGGTGGATATTGCGTAGAAGCTCTGCAAGTCCAAAGGACCTGGATCTGTGTAATTGGAGTGGATACCTTCAGAAACAACTGTTAGGAAATGGAAAATTGCCGCAATATGTGGAGTCTGTCGGTCACCCTGGCTGTGGAGGGAAAACTGCTGGGAATGCTGTTATCGATCTACTGTCAGAGAGGTGACAGCAGGAGGAGCAAATCGAATCACACTGCTAAGGGCACATCAACTTAAGGAAATTGTTATATATATATCGGTGCATGTGTTGTCAAGACGATCCTTGAGAGCTTTTCCAATCTACCAACCATCAGAGAGCACTACGTGGCCTAGATGCCTCCGAGGAGAGGAAATTAACTATAATGTGCTTGCATCCAAATATGCACTGAGATTTACGAGATATACAACGACATGATGGAGAAACACGTAAATGTTTGAAGAACGCAATAACCATTATTATGGGTCATGACAAAGGGTCAAAGGGTCATGACACACTGGGCAAAAGTCACCACAGGAGAGATGAACATCACACTGCATTTACATCCACTTAATGGACTGTGTTCCCAGGTAAGTGTGGAGCAGCATTAGAGCTGGACCATTTATGAACAGAAATCTCAAATAGATCGTTGAGGACAGCTGCGTCTCACAGAACCGATGAATCTAAAACGGTACTGGAACCTACACATACCGAGCCATGGGTGCTGAAGAAGATGAGTAGAGCGTGGGAAAAGGAGACACACAGACCAGTAAAACTCCCAATGGGAAGGTGATGCATGTTAAATATCAGTCTATCTGGAACAATGAGTGTAGGGGAACTTCCTGCCATACTATCAAAGGGCAAATTATGGCAGAGGAAATGGAACACGGCTGGGAACAGGGAGAACTAAAGGTGGAGTAATTAAATGGTGCAACTATGGTCAAGGGGGGAACATTAAGAGAGAATGCCCAATCCTGAGACATGAAAGATCAGAGCAATCTGTTCACATTTGAAGGGGCCAGAAAGACCTATAACACATAGTAACATGGTGGAAGCACCATCATCCAGGGAATTGTACGCTGAGTCTCAATAACGGTATCAGGCCTCACCAACATGGGTGTGTGAAAAAAATTGGGATGAAACAGGAAGACCTCTAGTTAGTGGAAAGTTTTCAATCCGCCCTGTTCCCTTTTTATGGACACTGCTATAACGTCAACACCATTATTTTAAAAAAAAACAATCTTCAAGATGCAATATAATGTCATCTTACGAGGATTCACAGGACATTCACAAGTGGGACATATGAGTTCACCATTGGAAATCAGAATAAGAAACATGGCGTTGAAATATTCAGTAGTGTTGGTGAAATAACTCAGGCAGCGGCAACAGATAATGGGGAGTGATAAAAGCCTGCTTTGTTTTGACCCAGTTAATTGCATGGTTTCGAAGGTGCAAATGACATGAATTCATACATAATTCATGGGTCCCAGTAGCAGAACATGAGGACAGAATACGCACAATGTGGACAAAACCGGAGGAGGTGAGCAATGATCAAAAGGTGCAGCAAATTATTGCATAGAGCTCAAACGCATTTACAAGGCACAAGCATGAATGCGGAAAGACGGCTGACAGCTTCTGCGTTCAAGGACGGCTGACAGTTTCTGCATTCAAGTTCCAGTCCCCAAAACACAGAAGCAATATGGGTGTCCAAACAAAAACACACAGGAAGAAGTAGGTAAGGTAATACAGAGTTTGCTGCAATAAGGAGCACTGAGGACGGTGGCCTCCACTAATAACTCACCTTATGGCCAGTGAAGAAACCAGCTGGTAGCTGGAGGTTCACAATAGGCTTTTGAAAGCTGAATAAAGGAACTCTTTAACAGTCCCAAATGTTGCAACTAGTCGCAATACAGTGGTCAAACAGAATGAAAGACCGTAATGGCTGACATATTCACACATAAATAATGGATTTTGGTCTATCCTATTAGACTACAATTTGCATTTACCTTTCAGTGGATTGTCCTACAGCACGGTTTCCATAATTCCCAGTCTCTATTTCACCAGCTCTTAGGGGAAGATTTAAAACGGTTTTCAAAGCTCGAGTGCTTGGTACAAAATGTAGGTTATCTACTAATGGAGACTGAAACCAAGCAGGAACATTATAGAACCATAGAACCATAGAACACTACAACGGAGTGTAGTCCCTTCAGCCCTCCATGTTGTGCCGACCCATATAATCATTAAAAAGGTACTAAACTCACAATACCCCAAAACCCTCCATTTTTCTTTCATCCATGTGCCTGTCCAAGAGGGTCTTAAATAACCCTAATGTTTTAGCCTCAACCACCATCCCTGGCAAGTCATTATAGGCACTCACAACCCTCTGTCCAAAAATCTTACCCTAAACTTCCCTCTCTTAATTATGTACATATGCCTTCTGGTGTTTGCTATTGGTGCCCTGGGAATCAGGTACCCACTATCCAACATATCTATGCCTCTCATAATCTTGTAGACCTCTATCAAGTCCCCACTCATTCTTCTACGCTCCGAAGATAAAAGTCCCAGCTCTGCTAACCTTGCTTCTTATGACTTGTTCTCCAAACCAGGCAACATCGTGGTAAATCTCTTCTGCACCCTCTCCATAGATTCCACATCCCTCCTATAATGAGTAGACCAGAATTGAACCCATACTCTAAGTGCGATCTCACCGATTTGTAGTGTTGCAACATGACCTCTCTACCTTGAACTAATGCCCCTGTTAATGAAGCCTAGCATCCCACAGGCCGTATTAACTACACTATCAACCTGTGCAGCGACCTTAGTGGTTGTATGGATTTGAACCACAAGGTTCCTTTGTTCATCCACACTATTAACTAACTGACCATTAACCCAATACTCAGTCTTCTGGTTTATCCTTCCAAACTGCATAACCTCAAAATTGACCGGATTGAACTCCATCTGCCATTTTTCTGTCCATCTCTGCAGCCTGTCGATATCCTCTTGTAACCTTCGACAACCTACAACTCCATCGACAACTCCTCCAATCTTCGTGTCATCCGCAGACTTACTCACCCATCCTTCCGCCTCTACATCCAGGTCATTTATAAAAATCACAAATAACTAGGGTCCTAGGACAGATCCCTGCGGCACTCCACTAGTCACCGACATTCAGGCAAAATACTTTTCTTCCACAACTACACTCTGCTTTCTACCTTTAAACCAATGTTTTTATCCAAACAGCCAAGGTTCCACTTATTCCATGCCTCATAACTTTTTGGATGAGTCTCTCATGAGGGACTTTGTCAAATGCTTTGCTAAAGCCCATGTAGACCACATCCATTGCCCTACTCTCATCAATTTATTTTGTTACCTCTTCAAAAATACTCAATCAGGCTCGTGAGGCACTACCTTCCCTTCACAAAGTCATGTTGACTATGCATGAGTAGACTGCACTTCTCCAAATGCTCGTAGATCCTATCCTTAAGAATTCTTTCCAGTAGTTTGCAGATCACCGACGTAAGACTCACCGATCTATAGTTCCCAGGTTTCTCCTATTACCTTTTTTAAACAATGGAACTACATTTGCCATTCTCCAGTCCTCCGGCGTTTCCCCTGCAGCCAAAGAGGATTCAAAGATCATAGCTAATGTTCCTGTCATCTCTTCTCTCAATTCCGACAACAACCTGGGGTGTATCATATCCCGCCCTGGGGATTTATCAATCTTATTGTTCTTAAGAAGATCCAGCTCGTCTTTTTCCTTAATCTCCACATTGTCCCGCTCTACTTCGAGCTCATTCTGATCAAGATCCTTTTCACTTGTGAATACTGAAGCAAAGTATTCATTTAGGACCTCCCCGACCTCCTCCGCCTCCAGGCACATGTTTCCTTCTTTGTCCTTTAGCGCTCCCACCTTCGTTCTCGTCATCCTTCTATTCTTCACATACGCATAGAACACCTTGGGGTTCTCCTTCATATCGTGTTCAAGGTAAGGCAAATCCACTTACATAAGTTAGTTTCAGTCCTTATTTCATTCTTTCCTGATGCGGTTCGTCTGTGCCCCTGCTCGTTAGTGTACCTTGTGATGAGTCAACCGTGTGAAAACAACACAATGTATAAACTCATGCAATATGGTTACTTGGTTCAGTTGTAGTTCGGATTAATCTTAGGAATTGGGAAGACATTTCATGCAGGTTACTTTGCCGTGGAATTCTTCTTGTGTTAACCGGGTTGGTTTGAGTTCTCAGAAACTCTTGATCTCCTGGTATTTTTGCGCACAGTAGTGTCAAGAGTTTATAGAGAATGGTGCAAAACCAAAACTTCCAGTGAACCGTCGTTCTGTGGGCGAAAATCACCGTTTTAATATTGAACGTTATAGTCGAATGGCCAACCCGGTTCAATCTGATAAGGCAACGGATATCCCAAGCTACAATGGAGTGCGTAAGGAAGCATCTCTGAACATGCAACACATCGAAACTTGAAGTCGATGGTCTTCAGCAGCAGCAGACCATGAACATGCAGTCAGTGGTTACTATACTAAGTAGAACAGGTATCTAATAACGAGGACACTGAATGTGGGACCGATTGCTATAACACTTGGATATTTTGACGGCAGCATGGCACAGGGAATTTGACGTGTTGTCAATTTATTAACAAAATTTCACTGTGAGTACTTCTAAGCTCACAACAGCGGAAAGAGCCATCTAAATTCACTCTTGTTCCGCACGTATAAATATTGAATAAGAGTGAATAGAAGGAAATAGTTGACTTCTCAGCCGGTGGTGTAATCGCACCAGCACTGGACTTCGAGGCGAGAGGTCCCGGGTTCGAACCCGGATGGCTCGGTGGAGGCTGTCCGTCCGTTCTGGATTAAGCGTCGAGCTAGCAACTTGGCCCGGAAAAAGAAAAGCAGACCAACCGGTAATATACAAGCAAGATTGCCGCCCCTTGCGCCACGAGGTGCGGATAGGAATAATAATAAAAATGATCTTCTGCTCGAATCACAGAATAAGAGAATTAATTATATATGCACTTTTAATTTTAATTAAGCGTGCTGCAGCGCAATTTATTGCACGATATTTGTATTTTATAAACATTTAAATACCGTTATGATTGTACGCGATATTTGAAAGGTCATGGCTGGAATCCTGCACACAATTATTGTCTTCATACAAAAGGTTCATTAATTGCAATGCTGGATGTGCAAGAAAGTGGCGCAAAAATCCTGCTGATTTTATCCACCACCTTATTCGGACGCATCGCGTTGGAAATGTGTGTTCGTACTGTGTATTTAGAACGAATTATTGGAATACTGCATTGAAGAACGAAGTGGGGCACAGGACATTTTAAATTAGAGATTTTACATATGACAATGGTAGAAGATTGACCAAGAACCAAACTAATCATGGTTGATGCCGTATTCACATTCACTGTCATTACCGTGGTCACGGAAGATCAACAGCACGAGGACAAGATTGGCGAAAAGTAATGGGAAATCAGAAAAGTTTAAGTTGTCAGATCAACTACAGGTATCATTTAAACAGGTTGAGTGAACTCGCCCTTTTCTCCTTGGAGCGACGGAGGATGAGAGGCGACCTGATAGAGGTGTATAAGATGATGCGAGTCATTGATTGTGTGAATAGTCAGAAGCTTTTTCTCAGGGCTGAAATGGTTGCAACAGGAGGACGCAGATTTAAGGTGCTGGGGAGTAGGTGCCGAGTGGATGTCAGGGGTAAGTTCTTTACTCAGAGAGTAGTGAGTGCTTGGAATGAGTTGCCGGTTGTGGTGGTGGAGGCGGATACCATCGGGTCTTTTAAGAGACTTTTGGATAGGTACATGGAGCTTAGAAGATAGAGAGCTATGGGTAAGCCTGGTAATTTCTAAGGTAGGGACATGTTCAGCACAACTTTGTGAACCGAATGGCAATTTATTTTGAGAAGTTAATATTCTCTATGAGGAATGTAAAGCTTATTGTTAAGTCAATAAATGAGCAGTGAAGTCAATCTGAATAAAATACTTGTAAAGTTATGAGGATAAACGACATTTATTTAGACAGCAAAAAGCGAAGAAAACTTCCTGCAAAAAAGACAGAGAGACAGAGACTGTAAGTGAAGTTACTGGAAGTTACGGGACAACACGTCACATGGAGTCGGCGATCGTCATTTCAAAGTATATAGGTGGTACACTGAATTCCGACCTGAGTCAGGGGACATTTGGAAGGAAAGTGAAACTGTGAACACTACGGCGTCATCACACATTCAGGGAATCTGAAATCATGAAATGCAGCTGTTAAACCAGCATAAATTATTGGGACGGAGCTTAAACCTATTTGCAAGATGTAATCGCGAGTCCACAGCAAAGCCAAATACAATAAGGATTAGATGAAAAACACCAGAAATATCCTGACTTGAAAAAGGAAATTGAAAGACTGTGGTACATGAACAGTGTGTAAATTGTCCCAGTTTTAATATCTACAAATTGTTTTATTCCCAACTGACTGCACAATAACATTAAGCAATTAGATCTACACGACAGTATTCATGTAAATCTCCAGAAAGCCAGAAAACCTAACTGCACTGGAACTGTCCGAAAGCTTATCGCCATTGAGAAGTAAGTCTGCTCGTCTATCTCCACACGGCGAGGTTGACCAGTTTTAGCTGAGAAATAATAATAATAATAATAATAATAATAATAATAATAATAATAATAATAATAATAATAATAATAATAATAATAATAATAATAATAATAATAATAATAAGATTCTATTAGAGTGAAATGCAGTAGATGCAACATGCACATTGCTCGGATGGGAATTTATTAGAAATCAGGAAGTGAGATGGCATTTCTTTCATTAAGGTGGTGGCGGCTGGGGAGGGGGCAGTTCATAGAAAACTGCATATTTACAAAGAGTATATATGAGTTCTGCCGTGTTAAGCATTTCTCCATAACAGGTTTATCTCATGTGAAAGACTAGTGCAAGGTTTACTGAGAGCACGTTCAGTCTGCTAATTTTCCTTTTTCATTTCATTCTTATGCAAAAGATTAAGTAATGAATGAGGGGCATTCCCGCCAGTTTGGTCTTGAACGTCCTTAGATTCGGACCGGTTCTGTCAGTATCGAATGGGCCGTGGCGGTGACGAGAGCGGAAATATGGTGAAAACAAGGAACAGTCAGGTTAATAATTGGAAGGAGGTGGGTGTCGCGTTTAGTGGGCACCGAACAGTCTGCTCCTGTGCTGTGACTCTTATTGTTATTCACCCCCCGCTGCTACGTTATCCGAGGACCGCCAGTTCAGCAGTGTCAAAATGGATAACACTGCGACCAACAGTGAGAAGAACTTAGGCACTTGGTCTTTTAACCAGATGAATAATTGATATGAGCGGATATTTCGTTATGCTAATGAACTGTTCTCTGAACTTGGATTGAGTTATCACATAAATAAACGTGTTTATGCAGCAGCTTAATAATATCAGCATGAAACCGGATTGATCAGCTATGTATTCCGAATCGTTGTGATTATTTGTATTAAATCCAACAGTGGTGTTATAAAGGAATTCGCCAACCATTACCGACCACAGGATGATGAAGCTTCCGGAGATGGTGAAAAGTAAGATCACAGACCTCCTCCTACTCTCCATCTCCGGATCTGTACGGTTCTCCGTCTTGTTCTGTCCCCTCAACCGTTTACGGACTCGACTAGTGACTAAAACGTGTCTCACTGTCAGACCATTGAACAGTAGTATTAACACGAAGGGGAGTAATGGCGTTAGAAAGTAGGCAAACCATCGAAATCCCACCATTGAGAAGTAAGTCTGGGGGGACGTCACGTGATGACGTAGGATCGAGACGCTGGAACCCAGCCCTCCCGTAAAAAATCAATAAATTAATACTTAAATGAAGAAGAACTAGCCAATACTTTCATAAGGTTACTTATAAATTACTCTGGATTGTTTCAAGCTATGCCTCATAGACAGAGGACGAAGAAAAATACTACCGCGAAGACAGCTGAAGTTCGAAAAGAATCAAGGCCTACTTCTACCGAAGAACCGCGGACTCAGGTACAACACGCTACTGGCGAAATGGAACAGGAAACTGCAGCAACATCGGCCATTTCGAAAGGAAAAGATCAACGAGAACTGCGCAAGCTTACAGGAGTGAGCATGCGCGAACGAGAACAGCAAAAACTACAAATCCCAACAGCGACTTCAACTGAAAGTGACAGCGACTCTGATAGAGAATCAGACTCTCTGGAACAATTAGGTAAAGACGGAGATGAGAAGTCCTTTGAAAATATATACAAGATTTTGAGGCAAATAATGCATAAATTAAATGCATTAAAAGCATTAAAAGTAATTAAAAGTAACCAAAAAGTAATGAAAGAAAAAATGATGAGTATGGAGGCTATGTTTGATAATATGACAAAGAAACAAGAAAAAATGGAAAAGAAAATTACAGATTTGGAAATGAAAATGGAAGACATGGATGGAAGAATGAAGGAAATGGAAGTAGATAATATTGCCTGGACATCAGAAAGAAAACAACTCGTGGAAAAAATTGATAAACTTGAAAATTTTAATAGACGCAACAATATTAAAATTGTTGGACTTAAAGAAGGCATCGAAGGAGAAGACCCAATAAATTTTTTTCAAAAATGGATTCCTGAAAAATTGGAAATGGGGGAAGAATTTTCAATTGAGATTGAAAGGGCACACAGAGCTTTAAGACCAAGATCTCAAGATGAACAAAATCCGCGATCAATTTTGATAAGATGTTTAAGATACCAGGATAAAGAAAAGATTTTGAGGGCGGCTGCCCAAGGTGCCAAAAGAAGAAAGGGTCCATTGATGATAGCAGAGAAACCAGTTTTTTTTTATCCTGATATAAGTTATAACCTTTTGAAGAGAAAGAAAGAATTTAATTCAGCAAAAAAAATTTTATGGGAAAAAGGTTATAAATTTTTAATGCGCCACCCAGCAACACTGATAGTTTTTCTGGAAGAGGGAAAATTTTTTTTTTCCGATTATCGAGATGCGGAGGTGTTCGCACAAGAACTTCCATCTACTCGCTAATTCAACGTAGAGACTTATAAATGTAATGGTTAAAGACGAAGATAGAGACAGCGAATGGAATTGATGGACATTTAAGGACGATACAAGGGAGAAAAGTAAAATTTTAGAAATGTTAATTGATAAGAATGTGTTTTTTTTCTTTCCTTTTCTTATATATATACTTTTTACGTTGCGGGGGGGATGGGGAACTTTGAATCGGTTACTACGGGATTCACGTGTGTAATCATGGCGATTGCCATGACCCGTACAACAGAGGGGGGTAATGTTGTGTTTTTTTTCTTTCACAACATTAGTAGGGGGGTATTTTGTTTTTTTCCTTATACTCTATTTTTCTTTTACTTTTTTGCCTGGACATAGCAACATGGAGACTTCTAAAAGGATTTCCCAAGATACCATGAAAGTTGAAAGATTAGGTATTATTATAGATTGGAGTAACATAATTAAAAATAATGACTAACTTATTGAATTTTTTAAGTTTTAATGTTAATGGGCTTAATGGACCAGTAAAAAGAAAAAGAATTTTAACATATATTAAAAAAATGAAAATAGACATAGCTTTCTTACAAGAAACTCATTTAACGGACATAGAACATCAGAAATTAAAAAGAGACTGGGTTGGAAATGTTATTGCAGCTTCATTTAATTCAAAGGCGAGAGGAGTTGCAATATTGGTTAATAAAAACTTACCAATTAAAATACAAAATGTATTAATTGATTCGGCAGGAAGATATTTAATTATACATTGTCAAATTTTTTCAGAACTATGGACACTTATGAATATTTATGCACCAAATGAAAACGATGTAAAATTTATACAGGAGGTTTTTCTGAATTTGGCTAATGCACATGATAAAATATTAATAGGTGGAGATTTTAATTTTTGTCTAGATCCAGTTTTAGATAGATCAATAAAGGCTATTACAAAATCAAAAGTAGTAAAATTAACTCTATCATTGATGAAAGATCTAAATTTGATTGATATATGGAGAAGAATCAATCCAAAAGAAAGAGATTATTCATTTTATTCAAATAGACATAAAACATATTCAAGGATAGATTTTTTCTTATTATCAACGAATATTCAAGATAGAGTGAAAAATGTGGAATATAAAGCAAGAATATTGTCTGATCACTCTCCTTTAATAATGACAATGATTATGATAGATAAAGAGGAATCAATTTATAGATGGAGATTTAACTCAATTTTACTAAAACGACAGGATTTTTGTGATTTTATGAAAAAACAGATTCAGTTCTTTTTAGATACAAATTTACATTCAGTTGATGATAAATTCATACTGTGGGAAACAATGAAGGCATATTTGAGAGGTCAGATAATAAGTTATACTTCTAAAATTAAGAAGGAATATATGATAGAAATAGATCAATTGGAAAAAGAGATTATAAAATTAGAAAAAGAATCTCAAAGAAATATGACAGAAGAAAAACGAAGACAACTTATCAATAAGAAGTTAAAATACAATACACTCCAGACATATCGAACAGAAAAAGCAATTATGAGAACTAAACAGAGATATTATGAACTAGGTGAAAGATCACATAAGGTCCTTGCATGGCAATTAAAAACAGATCAGGTTTCCAAAACAATAAATGCAATCCGAACAAAAGTGAATAAGGTTACTTATAAGCCTCTAGAAATTAATGAGGCTTTTAAGAACTTTTATTCTGAGTTGTATAAATCAGAATCAAAAAACGATGATGCTAAGATAGAAAGATTTTTAGCACAAATAACTCTTCCAAAATTAGATATGGAAGAACAGAAGGGATTAGGTATGCCTTTTACAGTGAAGGAAGTTGAAGAAGCTCTAGGATCACTTCAAAGTAATAAATCCCCAGGAGAAGATGGTTTTCCGCCTGAATTTTATAAAAATTTTAAAGATTTATTAATTTCTCCTTTTATGGAGTTAATACATCAAGCGGAAAGAACACATAGACTTCCAGAATCTTTTTCAACAGCTGTTTTAATAGTGTTGCCAAAAAAAGATAGAGATCTTCTAAAACCAGCATCATATAGACCTATTTCTTTATTAAATACTGATTATAAAATAATAGCAAAAATCTTATCTAATAGATTATCTAAATGTTTACCAAAATTAGTGCATATGGATCAAACAGGATTTATCAAAAATAGACAATCGGCAGATAATGTAACCCGATTAATTAGTATAATCCATTTAGCGCAAAAGAGGGAGGAAATGAGTGTGGCAGTTGCTTTAGATGCAGAAAAAGCGTTTGATAGATTGGAATGGGATTTTTTATTCAAGGTATTGGAAAAATATGGATTAGGAACACCATTTATAAGATGGATTAATACCTTGAATACTAATCCCAAAGCTAAAGTAGTGACGAATGGTCAAATTTCGACACCATTTCAGTTAACAAGATCAACTAGGCAAGGTTGTCCATTATCACCTGCTTTGTTTGTGTTGGCAATAGAGCCATTAGCTGAATTAATTAGAATGGATCCAGATATTAAGGGTTTTAGAGTTAATCAGGAAGAATATAAGATTAATTTATTTGCTGATGATGTTCTACTTTATTTAACAGATCCATTACACTCATTGGGTAAATTATCTTATAGACTAGAAGAATATGGGAAAATATCAGGTTATAAAGTAAATTGGGATAAAAGCGAAATTTTACCTCTTACTAATGGAGATTATAGTCAATGTCGATTAATAACTCAATTTAGATGGCCGGTAAATGGTATAAAATATTTAGGTATAAGAATTGATAATGACATAAAAAACTTATATAAATTAAACTATTTACCACTTTTAAAAAAAATTCAGGAGGATCTTGATAAATGGATGGCATTACCAATAACATTAGTAGGTAGAGTAAATACTATAAAAATGAATATATTCCCTAGACTACAATATTTATTTCAATCATTACCAATACAATTACCCCAGAAGTTTTTTCAAGAGATAAATAAATATGTGAGGAAGTTTCTTTGGAAAGGTAAGATGTCAAGAATATCGTTGGAAAAATTGACATGGAAATTTGATCTAGGAGGGTTACAACTTCCAAATTTTAAGAACTATTATAAAGCAAATCAACTTAGATTTATTGCATCTTTTTTTGAGAAAGATAAACCGGCATGGATTAGAATAGAACTGGACAAAATAGGAGAAAACGTACCAGAAGATTTTATATATAAATGGGAATCTAAATGGATACGGGAAAAGAAAGAATCTCCTATATTAAAACATTTGATTGATTTATGGAATAAGATAAATGTTGATGATGAGACAAAAAAATCTTTATTAGCAAAGAGATCTTTAATTCAAAATAGACTTATTCCATTTACAATGGACAATCAACTTTTATATAATTGGTTTCAACAAGGGATTAAATATATAGGAGATTGTTTTGAAGGAGGTATATTAATGTCATTTGATCAACTAAAGAATAAATATAAAATATCAAATAACACTTTATTTTGTTACTTTCAATTAAGGGCTTATATAAGAGAAAAACTAGGTCAAACAATGTTATTGCCGAAATCTAAAGAAATAGAAATTTTAATTCAAAAAGGAAATATTAAAAAATTTATATCTTGTATGTATAATTCGATTCAAAACCAGGCAACTAAACAAGGAGTCCATAAGTCAAGACAAAAATGGGAAAGTGATTTGAATATTAAAATTGAAGAAACAAATTGGTCAAGACTGTGTCTTGACAGTATGACAAATACAATAAATGTTCGGTTAAGATTAGTGCAATATAATTTTTTACATCAATTATATATTACACCACAAAAAATAAATAAATTAAATCCAAGTTTATCTGATCAGTGTTTCCGATGTAACCAAGAAACTGGTACATTTTTACATTCTACATGGTCTTGCTCTAAAATTCAACCTTTTTGGACAAATTTAAGACTTTTATTGGAACAAATTACGGGAATAAAACTTCCTCATAATCCAATATTACTTTTACTAGGTGATATTGAAGGGACAAAACCAAAACTCAAACTTAATAAATATCAGAGAGAATTTATAAAAATTGCGCTGGCTGTAGCCAAAAAGGCTATTGCAATTACTTGGAAATCAGATACATATTTAAGTATAGATTGTTGGAAAAAAGAAATCTATGGCTGTATTCCATTAGAAAAAATTACTTATAACTTAAGAGATAAATATGAAACATTTTTGAAAATCTGGGGCCCTTATTTACAAAAGACAGGATTAAATATATAGGTGCTCTGAAGAGAAAATTAATGGCTACTTGGGGAAAGAAATAAATACATATACTAAAGTTATTAAGAACTCCATGGAGCATGTGGAGACCTACCAACAACCAGGCACTCTTTCTTTCTTTCTTTTCTTTCTTTCTTAATTTTTTTTATATAGGGTAGTTAGGGGGGAGGGATTAAGGGGAGGGGGGAAGGGTCACATATCCTTTTTTCTTCACTTGTAATCATTTAAAAATTTAAATAAAATTTAGAAGAAGAAGAGAAGTAAGTCTGCTCGTCTATCTCCACACGGCGAGTTTGACCAGTTTTAGCTGAGAAATAATAATAATAATAATAATAATAATAATAATAATAATAATAATAATAATAATAATAATAATAATAATAATAATAATAATAATAATATTCTATTAGAGTGAAATGCAGTAGATGCAACATGCACATTGCTCGGATGGGAATTTATTAGAAATCAGGAAGTGAGATGGCATTTCTTTCATTAAGGTGGTGGCGGCTGGGGAGGGGGCAGTTCATAGAAAACTGCATATTTACAAAGAGTATATATGAGTTCTGCCGTGTTAAGCATTTCTCCATAACAGGTTTATCTCATGTGAAAGACTAGTGCAAGGTTTACTGAGAGCACGTTCAGTCTGCTAATTTTCCTTTTTCATTTCATTCTTATGCAAAAGATTAAGTAATGAATGAGGGGCATTCCCGCCAGTTTGGTCTTGAACGTCCTTAGATTCGGACCGGTTCTGTCAGTATCGAATGGGCCGTGGCGGTGACGAGAGCGGAAATATGGTGAAAACAAGGAACAGTCAGGTTAATAATTGGAAGGAGGTGGGTGTCGCGTTTAGTGGGCACCGAACAGTCTGCTCCTGTGCTGTGACTCTTATTGTTATTCACCCCCCGCTGCTACGTTATCCGAGGACCGTCAGTTCAGCAGTGTCAAAATGGATAACACTGCGACCAACAGTGAGAAGAACTTAGGCACTTGGTCTTTTAACCAGATGAATAATTGATATGAGCGGATATTTCGTTATGCTAATGAACTGTTCTCTGAACTTGGATTGAGTTATCACATAAATAAACGTGTTTATGCAGCAGCTTAATAATATCAGCATGAAACCGGATTGATCAGCTATGTATTCCGAATCGTTGTGATTATTTGTATTAAATCCAACAGTGGTGTTATAAAGGAATTCGCCAACCATTACCGACCACAGGATGATGAAGCTTCCGGAGATGGTGAAAAGTAAGATCACAGACCTCCTCCTACTCTCCATCTCCGGATCTGTACGGTTCTCCGTCTTGTTCTGTCCCCTCAACCGTTTACGGACTCGACTAGTGACTAAAACGTGTCTCACTGTCAGACCATTGAACAGTAGTATTAACACGAAGGGGAGTAATGGCGTTAGAAAGTAGGCAAACCATCGAAATCCCACCCACCCGGGATCGGTAAAGTAACGAGACTTTATAGCACAGTTCCAGGGCACATCGTCAATCACTTTCACTGGACGAAATACAAAGAAGTAGGGCACGCATTTAGAACATTGGATTACGCCGATTGTTGTCACAACCACAGCCGCAGTTTTCCCGGTGCAATATTTTGTTTTCCACTTCTGGCAACAGATGGCGACAAACCGATCAAAGGTAAAAGTGACGGTGAACCAGACTGAACATTCCACAGCTGCTAATCCCACGGCATTGATTGCATTGCATACGGGGGTGATGTCCAGGAATGTCCCGGGGAAGTAGTCATAACGCATCCGCCATAGTATGACCTGAAAGATGATGGTTAGTAGATCTGCCGTTGCCATGGTCACCAGGTAGCGAGTGGTGCAGGTGGAGAGACCGCACTTTCCCCTGGACAGGATCACAATCGCCACTACATCCACTAGGGGAACAGCAAAAACAAAAACAATCAGTTAAATACTGTCTCGCCGCTCCCTATGTTTTAGGGAGGAAAAAATAGACAGCAATCAAACCCTGCAGACAACTCATTTCTGGAGATTTAAAAAAAGTGTAAAGCGCCAATCGCAATGGCCCTGGATGTGTGCACACTTGGTGAAATTGTAGTCACTCACGACCGGAGAATGAACAGTGTTTTGGAATGAGGGTCTGTCAACTAATCAGCGAGGAGATTTCGAGAAATCTATCTGAATCTCCGATTATCAGTTTTTTCACTGATGTGTAAAGCCTGGATAACTCGGCAAATTCCTCAGCGATGGTGATAGCCACTTCCCTGTCATCTATGTTCTGGCACTTACAGCATACAGCGAGGACTCCTTCTCTTCGGCTCCGTACAGTTACAATATCAAAGTTCCAAACAAAGTTATGTCCACTGCTCGTGCAATACATTGAAATTTAAATTTAAAACATTTTCCAACACCCGGGTCTTTACGGGTTGTAAAGACTCTGACTACACTGGATTATCAGAGTTTACTTTAACAGCGGCTTAACGTTTATAAATCAAAGCTGCCTACAATGAATCTAAAAAAAAAATGAAACCATCCCCCGATTTCCCACTAAACATCTGTTTCAAATTCCGGTGTACTTTCAGCCGAGACAATGAATTATACTGCAGGTAATTTCTGAACGAACATAGTTTTGTCACAATATCTGTAACACATTCACTGATACCCCGGCATCACAACGCTGTCGATAACTGAACGAGTCCAAAGACTGCGGACAGAGATTTGTAAATGTTGGTTCTCCTATGTTCTTACCAGGAACACCAATAACGACAACAATCATGTAATATATCTTCCTGACAATGTAGAATGTTTCCAGCATACTGTGTTAGATTTAGCCTGTATTCCAGCCGCCGCGATCTCGCTGTTGAAATTCTGAGCTGATGAATCTCCACGGTCATTCATTTATACTCGCTCCAGCACACTGAATACTCTATACTGCACAAGGCTGACGTGTCTTCCAACAGCTGGGGGATAAATAAACATGATGTAATTCAAGTTAATTCCCAATTGTGATGAGGTATGAATAGCAGGGCACAAAATTGCAAAATCTCAAATACAAAGAAATGACGACTGGAGAAGTCAGTGAATGCTGTTGCGAAACGCTCTCAGCTCACCTCTAGGTTTCATGATCGTTACTATTTTCTTGTCCATTCCTCGGCCCCATAGACTTCGTCATCATAAACCGATGTTATACTATCATTGGGCTGCTCTGTTTCCCACTGGTAACTGTGTCGGCTGTAGATCTTGCAACAGAAATATTTTTTAATAATGTTTGAACCCTACTGTAAGATGGTGAGGAGCCTTAAACTAACAAAGCGTCCAGTCTGACGAAGTTACTGAACGCATGCAAAACGTTCATCAAATTAAATGTAACACACACAAAATGGTGTAGGAACTCAACAAATCAGGCAACACCTATGGATAGGAACAAACTGTGCATGTTTCTGTCAGAGACTTCTTCAACATTAACTCTTCATCGATCCCCTCAGCTCCATCAACAAAAAGCGGAACTTCCCAATACAGTAGACAGCTATTTCACTTTATATCCTCATTCCCGGTCCGACATGTCGCTCCATGGCCTACTCTTCTGCCACTCTCACTTTGGAGCAGTAACAACTTCCGTCTTGGTAACGTCCAATATTATGACATGAACATGGATATATATATATTCCCGTATTTCCCCCTTTCCATTCCCTCTTCTTCATTCCCCCGCTCTGGCCTTATTCTCTTCTCCTAACCAACTTAACACCTGCACTTACAGCCCCTTTCGCCTATGATCCTCTCTCCTATTGGACTCGAGCCTCTCCAGCCCTTTGCATTTTCACATTAACCCCAGCCATTTATTTCGCTCCACTTCTGCATCCACCTGGGTCCGCATAACACCTTATAGATTGTCCTCCGAACCTTCTTATTCGCAAATCTTCCCCTTTCCTTTCCTGTCGAAAGGTCACGATCCGAAATATCGACTGTTCATTCATTTCCATAGATGCTACCTAACTTGCTGAGTTCATCCTGCATTCTGTATGCATATCAAATTGGTGCAGCCCCTCGCAAAGTAAATCAGCTCCCTACAAAGTTCACACAGGTATTTCAATCATTGTATACATGACCATTGAATTGATGCAAATACTTCAGTTGCTTCAGACAGAGTATCTGCATTCCTTACCTTTGTATCAACAATAACAGTATCAGATTTGCAAAATCGGTTGCGTTGTTGATAGTGATGTAGATAATGGCATTCACTTATTTGATAGATCTGAACTACGCTTTCGTTCTAAATCTATAACAATATTGTATATTCTGCGTTTTTCTTTTGTTTTTGCCGTGACGTGCTGCTTCGATGTATTTATGTATTGAATGGAGTGAACTAAACAAAACACACGAAGAACCTTGCAAGTGCCAGATGTTCCTGGCGGTAATAAGCCTAAGGGTCGTCAGTTATACTGTGAACTTTATCAATCTGTTAGTGGTCATTGAAGAGTAGCTAATGGTCAATATTGAGGTACGTGGCGATTACCTTACATGGATAAGTAGGTTCGGGAAATTGACAAAGTGGGATGGGGTTCTCTAGTGCTCATGTAGAGAAGGGCAAGGAAATGGTATTTCAAATGAATGAAAAATGGATAGTGTGTCGTTCAATACATTCCGAAAACCTGCCTTCATTCACAGGAGAGGTCATGATGCAGTGATATATAATTTTGGTCTGATTAGAGCATTGTGACGCTTAGACGTGATTGCAAAAGGGTTTCACAAGGAATTTGACGAACTTGAAACATTTCAGATACCAGCGGACAATCGATAATTCCATTCTGGAAACGGAGGAGGAAGAGGTTTTTCATAAAGAAGGTTAACATATATTAGAGCATACAGAAGTTCGGTGGTGGTTAACTATTTCTCCATACGTGGTGCATCTAATAGTAAGGTATAGGTTTATTGGAAGTGAAACTATTATGACACTTTGGCAGACAGTGTTGACTTTCTTCTGATGCCCGGGTTTGACGCAGCGATTTAGTTACCACTCGGCGACAGAGGCTACTGCACTTTAATTGTTCACAGTGATGCCTCTTCTACATTATAACAAAAACAACCGAGTTTGGTGCTCGGCCTCGGGAATACTTGCATACGGATCACGTGGTTGATCCTCTGCTCTCCACTATAGCTCATACTACTGACCTTCGGACTGTATCCCCTGTCTGCTGACTTCTGCACTGGCATCGTAAGGCAGAGCGTAAACGACATCTCATCATCCACTTGGCCGACTTGCAATAATTGGGAACAAACAACGATGTCTTTTGTTCTTACACTGGCAGATGTGATCTCTCGTTGCTTCTATGGTGATGCCCGTCCCTTTCTCTCATCCGATTAAGCCATCACTGGTCATGAATATCCATCCCTGACTAGGAATATCCATTACCGAGTAAGAATATCTAATCCTGAATAATAATCTCCACCCCGAGTCATTATCTCCAATGCTGCGATCACTGGAAAGAACACACACACACACACACACACACACACACACACACACACACACACACACACACACACACACACACACACACACACACACACACACACACACACACACACACACACTTTCCAGTTCTTGACTCTTGTCTTGCTCTTATTTACTGATTTGTAGATTACAGTTCTTTCTGGGCTGCTTCTCTATCTGTCTGTGTTTCTATCCGTCTGTCAGGCTCCCTGTTTCTTTCTCTGTTCGTCCCTTCAACCAAATGTCGTTCACCTGCTGCTGTGTCAGATATTGCGAATTTGATGTAGCGGAATTCAGAAGGAGATGATCAATGAGAAGCACTTCTGGAATTTTGGAAAAGATTTTGTCTTTCCAGTATTACTTCGAGGGCGTTTATAAAGGCCGACTGAATGTTATGATCCATTAACCAGTGAGTCGGTACTGCTTAATCTCTCACTTGTTCCAGATTTAAAGGTACTGATGATATATTGTTGGACGGACCTAGAGTGCAAAAGGTAAGTGAAGTTTCACGTGATCTGGCTGCGAAAATAAAGCACAGTGAGCCGATAATGAAATAAATTGAAAACTCAATTCCTCAGGCCTAATGTGGCGTCCGGACATACAAAGGAACGATGTAAAAAGAAAGATTCAAGAGAGGATGAAGATGAACAAGATGAAGATACAGTTCACAACCAGGGAAGAACTCCTGTGTCATTTTCCCAAAATAACAACAGCTGCAATACAAGTTTCGACACTCCACTTCCCCGGAGTATGGTTCGATACTGCTGTTGCTTTTAGATTCAGACAGCCAATTATCGCCTGCCACCTTTCCTCATGGAAAGTCTGTACTTAAAGGTCGCCTACTGACTGCTCAGGGCTCCATTGCGAGGAACATTAATCTCTACTGTGGTTCTCCAACATTCGTATCTCGCTGCTTACTTCGGACGAGATCATTTCCCATCTCCCGATCTCGCCAACTCCCCATCTCGCCACCTGGTGCAATAGCAGAACCACAATCTCCACCCCCCCCCCCCCCACCCCAAACCAGACATTGATGCAGCCTGTCAGAACGCTCTCCACGGTGCATCTATAGAACATTTTGAGTATTTTCCTTGACAGACCAAATCTCTTCATACTCCTAATGAAGTATTGCCATTGCCTTGCCTTCTTTATAATTGCATCGATATGTTGAGACGAGGTAGTCCTCAGAGATCTTGCTTATTCTCTCTACTTCTGATCCCTCTATGAGGAGTGGCATGTATTCCTTCGTTTTATCCTCACTGAAGTCCAAAATAAGTTATTTTGTCCTAATGACGGTCAGTGGAAGGTTGTTGCTGCGACGCCACTCAACTAGTTGGTATATTTCGCTCCTCTGAGCCATCCCAGCTGCATCTGCGGTTCCACCAACAATGTTTCCATCATCAACAAATTTATGGGTGGTGATTGATATTCACATTTGATGACTCGATATGCACATGGATGTAAGGAATATTGAGTGACATGAACATGGTAGGAAGGAGGGATTAAAGTTTTGTTTTGATTTGCTTTTTAGATGGTACGGCAATGCATTGTGAGCCGAACGGCTTTTCATGAACACTTCTATGATCTATTTCTTCTATTTTTTTTGCAACACTGCGCTCTCGTGGCGCAACCGGTTAGCGTGCGGTACTTACATGTCAGTACACGGCAGATAAATGCCGAGGCTGTGAGTTCGAGGCTCACCGAGCGCACTGGTGATTTTAAGGCTTGCGAAGCTCAGGTGACTGGGCGTCTCTCAAGCTGCGCATTCAACTGAAATGTTACATTTGATTTTGTGCTTGTGAGACACCCTGCTTATTATTGTATTTAACTTCGAAGGGATAACTCTTTGATTTTGATTTGAGCAGGAGAGTGTGAGTTTACAAGCGTTGCAGGAGATCCTCCCTTATTCACTGAAAAACATGTATGTGTGCACAGGGCTACAAGCATTCTCCCTCTTTGGTTCAACACGCGTAGCCTCACTTCCAGTTGCTGAACGTGTCTGAACAAGTGGTTTCCTTGTTGATTCAAGGCGTCACGTCTCCTCCATATTCCTGATTTCTCAGTTAAATTAACCAAATAGTGAAGCAGCGAACCCGACCTTTCCTGTAGCCATGCTTCAGAACCGCTCTAATTGCACCTCACCTTGGTTCGTTCTGCTGTCGATTAAACTCAATGTTTACTTGCATCGGCAAATTGTTTCAGGCACACGCCAGAAATATTAATCGTAGCCTCACTACCGTAAATGGTATCGGGATGCCGTTATCTCTCTCCCTCTCCTAACATGAAGCTGTATTTCAGGACAGATTTATAATTACTTCTCTCATGTCCCGTGTTCACCAAGCCTCTGTTAAAGAGACGACACCTCCCCCGATTCTGCTCAGCTTCTGTTTCCAATGGTAAGATCATTCCGGCTGCAATGAGATCTCTCCGCTGCGACCTCAGAGCTGATCGACTTGCCACTCCGTTCCTGAAGGTTGTTGTTACCAATATAATTTTCGGTCACAATAGGTCGTTTAATTGGCCGTTAATGTTTTGGTCAGGTTGCGATCCGCCGGATCAGATTGGAACATGATCATTAATGAAATATCAGTCTGATGGTGTGTCTGATGTCAGTGCGGACTCGATCGGACGATTGGCCGTGATTCATTACTCTACAGCTCTCATCGTCTCACAAGTATAACTGGCTTGAAACACGTCCTGTTGTCTATAAATGTATCGGCAGATAGTTCAGTCACTCACTTCAATTAACGTAATCTGAGATGAAGAGAACGTCCGAGACAGACAGGGTGAGAAATCTTCAAGGCATTGTTGAAATTAGTTCATTGGCCGGGGCGCCACCCTGTGGAGACTGCTCGAAGCGAGAGTAATGAAGATGTTTCAACCCCTTGCTTTGTTCTTGCAACATAGTTCAGTTACCTGTAACATGTCGCGCCCTGACCAGCACTCCACAGGAAATTGTTAATACATATTTAGGTGTATATGGCACCTAAATTTAATATTTGATGTTGAAAAATGGAGCGGAACGGTGGGCAATGTTTTGTTCTTATAGTTGTACTTCAGAGCAGGGCGGGGAGGGGATGCCTCGGGTCTTTGCTCAAGAGCGCAGAGCACTGAGCGCTTTGCAGGATTTCTGTGGTGTAGTGGTTATCACGTTCCCTTCACACGCGAAAGGTTCCCAGTTCAATCCCGGGCAGAAAGATTGTTTGGTCTCCACTGTTTGGGATGAACTTGAGACACAAATTTTCAGTTCGTGTTCAAGTTTACTGTCCCGGGCATCCAAGGTGTAAAGGTATTCGCTTTACTTCTAGCAGCACGTACTGCTTCAAACCTGACAAAGCTTCTTAATAAAGAAATAAGAATTAATGAAAAGTATTTTCAGGAGAAAATAAACGGATTTAAACATAAGGAGGTTCATGGATGACCCAGACTGCATAACGAGAGAATTAGCAACTCGAAGCAATTGTCACAGAGCTGAGGATGCATTGTGGTTTCAAACGAGCACAGAAACACAGAAAAGCTTCAGCACAAAGCAGGCGCTTCGGCCCGCAATGTTGTACCGAACATGTGTGTACTTCATGTAATTTACCTAGGGTTACCCATAGCTCTCTATTTTCTAAGCTCCATGTACCTGTCTAGTAGACACTTAAAAGACCCTATCCTATCTGCCTCCACCAACCCCGCCGGCAGCCCATTCCACTCACTCACCACTCTCTGCGTAAAACCTTACCCCTGACATCTCCTCTGTACCTACCCCCAGCACCTTAAAACTCTGCCCTCTTGTGCTAGCCATTTCAACCCGAGGGAAAAAAAAGCCTCTGACTATCCACACAATCAATGCCCCTCATTGTCTTATACACCTCTAACCCGTCGTTCCAAGGAGAAAAAGCCGATTTCACTCAACCTGTTCTCATAGGGCATGCTCCCCAATCCAGCCAACAACTTTGTAAATACTCTTTGCACCCTTTCTATAGTTTCCACATCCTTCCTGTAGTGAGGCGACCAGAACTGAGCACAGTACTCCAAGTGGCGTCTCACCACGGCCCTATGAATCTGTAACATTACCTCTCGGCACCAAAATACAATCCCATTGTTTAAGCGGAGATCGACAGGTTCTTGGTTATGAACCATGTCAAATATGACGGAAAGAAGGCAGGAGAAAGGCATTGAGAGGGATAATATATCAACCATGATGGAATGGACGGAATGGCAGAGTTCTGCCCCAATATCTTCTGGTATTATGACCAAAATTATTAAATTTAATAGAAAACATTGATTTGCATATCTCTCAGCCAAACTCTGTCTTTCGTGTGATATAAGGTGTAGGCTCGGAATTCTAATAAGTGATAACTTCAGTATATTATCATCCAGATAACCTTATCACGATAAGCATTGGATTTGGACGCATACGTACAAAGCACAATGGATTAGCAGTCCATTGCCTTAACCTCTCGGCCAGCTCGTCTGTTCTTCAACCGTTTGTGTTTTATTAATCTGAGTTTCTTTCCGAGCACTTTCAATCCCAGCTTATGTTTCACCCGTTTGCTCTCACATTCCAGTTCTATATTCCTTGGCTGCCATGGTTACTAGAATTCCTAGGCATGGCTAAGGAAGGCTTAGAGCTATATGCGCCAACCATAGGAGAATGGAAATATATTTTATAGGCACCTCGGACGCTCTGGTCGTGCTGCGTTAGAAGCTTTGGTTCCGTGCAGTTTAAACCCGAGAACCTGTGAGTATTTTCAGTTGTGTAATAAGTAGTGGGCAGGTGTGCAAATGTCTGGGGTCTATTTTAACAGGTTTATATTCAAACACAAATATTATAAAAAGTACCAAATTTCCCATGAATCAAGCATTTTAAAATGGAAGTATAAAAAAGGACATATAAATATTGTTTGTTGGATTGACTTAACTTTACTGATGACATCCTTCACATACACTACATGTACAAGTGGATAGTGAATATAACATAGAAATACAATTGTGTCAGCATGAATTAAGCAGTCAGATGCCCTGGTGGACGATCCTGTCCTGGAGCCGGTGGGTCAAGGGCTTTTATGCTACAGTACCGTTTTCCGGATCGTAGAAGCTGGAACAATTTGTGATTGCAGTGACTCGGACCCTTTTTACACACTTCTCTCAGTAAATGTCCTGAATATTGAGAAGCACACATCTATAGATTGGCTGTGCTGTCCCCAGCCAATTGGCTGCAGCGTCCTGCGACTGAGGGAAGTACAGTTCCCAAATAAAAGGCAGCAATGCAGCCAGTCAGTTTTCTCTGTGGAAGGTTCATAGGATCTGGGGGCCCACGCCAAATTTCTTCAACCGTCTGAGGTAAAAAAGCGGGCAGCCGGTATGTACAGACGACGTGAGATCTTCGCTAATGTTTATGCCGAGCAACTTAAAGCCGCTCACCCTCTCAAACCCAGGTAAGTTGGTGTCAATAGGGAAGAGCCTGTCATTTGCTTAGTTCAGCTGTAATTTTATTAGCATTTTAGATTTTAATTAAGTTGTGTTACGTTAGAAAATTAATTAAAGTGAAGCATTTAAAATTTGCCTGTTGCAAAAACGTATCGTTGCACCCAATACAGCAGCCTGTTATAATATTAATAATAACAATAATAATACTTTAGTGATCCCAAGTGGGAAATGCTTTCGTTACAGCAATAACTTATAAAAACACAATTAGCACTCTGCAGGCTTAACTAAGAATACATTACAGGATAATACAATACACAATAATAATGTGCGAAATAATAAAACCGAAACTATTGTACTACGATGTTGTCTCCTGTCGCACAGAGGTGAACTGTTGTAAATGTTTATTGCATTTGTTAGGAAATATTTTCTGTAAAATTCCTTGTAACAACAGTGCTGAATGATTCTGTTTGAAAGGATGTACCGATCCTCATTCAGTAGGTTATGGACAGGACGTGCCAGATTATCCATAATGTATAAGAGCTTGTTTAGTGAACTCCTCTCCACCCACTTCCTGTTATAACAAACAAGTTGGGCTGCATCCGAAACACAGAACGCCGCTCGACGAGATTAGCACTGAGTCAATCCTCTGAACTAATGATGTAAAAATAAAAAAAATAAAAATACAGGCAGAGAAACAGACAATCTTTAAAATGTTTTGCAGTGAGATATGTATTTCTGGCCTTCATGTGAAGCCACACATTTCTAGTCATCTCTGAAGTACATAACGTTAGAGTGACAGCCCACAGGTAAAAGGCCCAGAGCAATTGCGGAAAGCGTTTATTCCCGATTTCTGACCTCCGGACATTTTTCCTGAGAACATCCAATTTAAACAGCTGGTTTCCCGATCCTACCACATTTCAAAAGCAGTTGTGCGAAAAACAACAGCAGGCTTTCCAGCAAAGTGTCTCCTTTCACTGATCTAATTGTGTTTGTTTCCACTGCTGAAATATTTAACTAGTTCAGCGACTTGTCATTGTCTATTTTAGCTACCAACGTTTTAGTCTGCTGTGCTTTTTATATTAACCGATGTCTTCCAGGGAATTGAAATGATCAGTCCGAATCCACTGGTAGTCCCAGTAACGAGTTAACCATCGCAGGCACTGCTGCATTTCCGGTACTGTTGGCCATCGCTGGTTACCATCATTTTCACCAGATTTGAAAGTAATTTGTTGTGGCCAGTGATTCTCCCATATCAGTCAGGGCATGAAGCGCAGGTATTGCGATTTTACAGTACAGATCTAGATGACGCTGCTGAGACCGCATTTGCAATATTGCCTGTAGAGTGCCGTTGGCATTTGCTGTGTATTTGCTTTATTTCCAGCATTCGTAGATTTTGTCCTGTTTGTAATATTGTGTTCAGACTTAGTCGCATTTCAACAGGGAAGCTGCCAACAAAATGGAACGTCTGTAGTGCAGATCACCGAATATGAATTCGAGACACGAAGAACACGTCTTCTTGCACTGGAAAGGTCGGAGAGACGTTTAATAGTATGAGGTCGAGAGATAACGAAATTAGACGTTTCCGCAGGGATGGGGAATAAAGGTGCAGAGGTCACATATTAATGACGAGAGGGGAGGGATCTCATGGGAACTAGAGAGTAAACTTCTTCTGTCGTTGGCTGAAATGACCTGCCAAAGAATTTAGCGCAGTCACTTCGATCAACAGCATTTAGAAGGGGCATGGACGGTTACATTGTACAAAGGGGTCCGTGGATACCAAAACTTTGTGGAGGTACATTGGCCAAACCCAGCTAAATGAGACGATGCAAGCTGACAACACCCTGTTCAGTATGACCATTTGCGTTTTCTCGTGCTGTGTGTCTCTGTGTTTCTTGGACTTCATGAATCTACACATAGTATGAAGCTCTCTCATCGGGCTTGGATAGAAACTCAGATCTATAGCCCGCTCTGCTAACAGCCACTGGATTCAGCGGTGAGAAAGTCGATACCAGGGGATCATGGGTTTGCGACCGTGGTGGACTGTGCCCTCTTCATGGCGCAAATCTGGCCGGGAGGTTTTGAAGAACCGGCTGTTGCCTATGTAGTCCAAAGGAAGGAAAGCGCCGATACAGCCTGGCACCACTGTCGTCGCAGAGTCTGCCAGAGCGAATTATTGTAAACAACATCAAACGGCCTTTGCATTCCCAGTTGTAGATTTCTTCGGGTTTACTCCCGAAGACTTTCCCATGCGTGGGGATAGCCGCAAAGCAGTGGAGGTTTAAAATCAGTTTTTCTTCTCCTAGGCGGGCTGCCGTCAGAGGCGGACGAGCCCTACCTGCTCGAATAACAAATCTTACACCACATAAATCTATAAATAAAGTGTATTCACTTATTTCTTTTTTCAGCTATAGTAACCGGTTATTAAGAGGAAAATAAAATAAAAGAAAAGAAAAAAAAGAAACGCCATTGTAATTAATCCAGTCCAAATGTGCACATTGTTGGAGCTTCTATCTTCCAAAACCTGGTAGTGTACGAAATTCACGGCCCCGACCTCTCATCCCTAATCACCTGTACAACTTCGCATCTTGGACTCCTTCGTTTCGCGTAGCACCCCTTGCAATCGGGCATTCCCGTCGGATCGAATTCTACGGCCATCTCTACCGATCTTCTCCTCTCTCCTTATTTCGCCAAAAAAAGATCACGAGTCCCACCGGATTCCGACATGAATCTCTCTCCGACCAGCGCTCTGTAGACCCTTCTCCCAATTCCTGCCTAGCACAGCATCCCTAATTTGAACATCACGCCCCCTTATTATTATCTAAAAACCCAAACACTGTCCGCAGGACACTCTCTACACAAAGCTACTGAAATGCCCTACAGCATTAGCAGTACAAGTCTTAACTGGGGCAGTACATTATTCCCACATCCCCCAACAAAAGTAGTCATGTGCTCTTGACTTTGAAATTAATCGAAGCTTTGTTAATAATGCAGTAGATAGCATAACCAGGACATTATAATCTGAACATGCGGCTTCTGCAATATAGGCTCAGAGCCAATGCTTTGTTGTTCACTCTGTGTGAAACATTGTCATGACTCGTGTATCTTTCCAGAATTGATCCAGTGTTTCAAGCCGCACCGATTCTGAAGGGTTATTTCGACCCGCACGAAAAATGAACGATCGCTGCCGAGCACATCTTATTTTGGCCTCTGGTAACGTGGGGTTAAACTCAGCAACTAAGGAGATTTAACATTACTTCATTATTAAGTTCTGACACTAATATGGTTTCGCTCATAACCGACGACGGAATGGTCCATGGGGGAAAAGAGAGATGTTCATTTATAGAGAAAAAAAATGATGAAACCAAACGGTCCTTTCGGGTGGACGTGAGTCAGGGCATTTTAGTAAAATTCGGGTCTAAAATCTACTTTATCTGAATGGAATTCGTTAATGAAGGAAAGTAAAAATAATCGACGCAAATTCCCATTCGAACATTAGATCCTCTCACATCTCCTCGGTTTCCCAGACATCCGCCCTCCTGTACCCTCCCCCACCGCATCGTCGCGTCACATTAACAGTGAAACATCTCTTTTCGTTACCTGCCACGTCATGAGCCTTGACATCCAGCATATCTTTCTGCCCAATTTCCAGGTGAACTCACTAGGTGAGTCAACACTTCATCTCAAGCCTGTCGGGGGTCATCTAATGTATGTATTCGGCGTTCCCAACGTTGCCTCTTCTATAACAATGAGACAGGACGGAGATGAGTCAATCATTGTGCCAATCATGTTGGCTCATTCCGCGGCAAGAAGGATTTCCCTGCAGCGAAATATTTTAATTCGAATTCCCATTCCCGTTCCTACACGGCGGTCCATGGCCTTCACTGCTGCCAGAATGAGGCCATTCTCAGTTTAGAGGAGCAACATCTCATATTCTATCTGTGAAGCCTCTAAGATGTTGGCATGAACATCGAATTCTCCCATTTCCAGTAATTCTTTCCCTTCCATTTACTTCTTCCGTTCCTCCTCTTACCCCTTCTGTTCTCAAGGTCTGCCGATCACCTCCCGCTGATTCCACCCAACTTCCTTGACTCCTATAGCTCTCTCTCCTCTCCGATCCCATTCCTTCTTCTTCAGCATTTTGCCTTTTCCACTTACCACCTCCTACACTCACCTGGCCTCAACGCATTCTTGTTGGTAACAGTTTCCCTCCCGCCCACAACCCACCTTTTTTTTTAATCCTTGCTTTGTTAGCTGGACATCTAGCCCTGCCTTCCCTTTCAAATTCCGATGGAAGATCTGGGCTCGAAACGTCGACCATTTATTTCTTTCCGGAGATGCATCCTGACCTCTTGAATTCCACCAGCATTTTATGTATGAATCGGTATTACAGAATTTGAAAAACCTCTTGTGTTTCTTTTATATATAAAATCGTAACGGTTTCTAGCCAGCGACTCCGACTCATGTTTTGTATTTATATAAAGTACATTTACTCGATTTAGTTAAAGCCCTTCTGACTGAAATGGGATTATTATCGTTTCAAGGACGGTGTGATATCATGTCCGGAACTGAAGACGGAGAAAACAAATGGCTGGAGCTCTCTGTTGTCAAGCATATGATGCAGAATTGGGCTAAGAATTGGCAGATGGAGTACAACCCAGGTGAGGTGAAGTGGTTCATTTCGGGAAGTCAAGTTTGAAGACAGAATATAATATTAATGGTAAGATTTTTGGCAGTGTGGAGGATCAGCGTGGCCTTGGAGTCCGTGTCCAGAGGACACTCAAAACTGCTGCGAGCGTTGACAGTTAAGAAGGTGCATGGTGTGTTGGTGTTTATCAAAAGTGGGGTTGACTTCAAGAGCCATGTGGTAATGTTACAGCTAGAAAAGAACTTGGTCAGGCCCCACTTGGAGTATTGTGTTCATTCCTGGCCACCTCACCAGAGGAAGTATGTGGATTGTACAGAGAGTGTAGAAGAGATTTGCAATGATGTTGCCTGGATTGGAGACCGTTCCTTCCGAGAATAGGCTGAGTATACTTGACCTTATCTCTTTGGATCGACGAAGGATGAGACGTGATCTGACAGAGGTGTATAAGATGATGAGGGCCGTTGATGATGTGGATAGTCAGAGGCTATTTCCCAGGGCTGAAATGGCTAACAGGAGGGGCATAGTTATAAGGTGATTAGAAGTAGGTACAAGGGGGATGCCAGAGATTGTCACATAGAGAGTGGTGGGGGTATGTAATGTACACCCAGAGACAATAGTAGAGGCGGATTCAATAGTGTATTTTAAGAGACTCTTAGATAGGTTCAAGGAGCTTAGCAAAACAGAGGGCTATGTGGAAGTTCTAAACAGTTTCTGGAATAGGTTACATGGTCTGCACAACCTTGCGGACTGAAGGGCCTGTAATGAGCTGTATGTTTTTTTTTATGTTTCTATATTTCTTTCCTACATTTACGTTGCTGTTATATCTTATCGCTTACACATGTCTATCCCCTGGTGTGGAACGGCTTGACTAGTCAGTACTTCCCATCCGCAACTGAATAACATATGACTCCTTGGGGAATAAAATGCCACCGAAGTTGCTGTCACTTGAATTCTGGGTAATGGTGACGCATTTCCTCACCTGAACAAATGAACTGAACCAGGTGGAATGTCGGCAACTGTGACTGAACTTGTCTAGTTGCCTGTCATTTCCACACATCCATACATAGGGATTGTTTTGGACAAAATTTTGCCTTCCCGTACTGTCAATAACTGCGTATGGATCCTGATCAACAGATTCTATTTATCTTCCGCGGCAAGATCCGGTAGGAAGTGTGAACATTCGAGACGAATCTACTTATTTTTATCTCACCACAGAAATCGTCTGTTTTCTGTTTCCGGCATGGAAATACTCAGAACCGGCTGCGAGAGAGAAATAATCTTGTCACTGAATCTCGTAAAATGCATTATCCCAACCAGAGAGTATTGCGATCCTCCAATACCATTAACCGATAAGGGCATTTTTTTCGTATTTGACTTTACTTCTGTTTATATTCGTCGAGTTACAAATTTTAATGTTTTCTGTAATTTTCATGTTGCTCTTCCCGATTGAAGAAAAAATTTTGTAAAGTGGCACCAAAGGTGATAACGTGACTGTCTGTGGACCTACGGGGCACTTTGCTGTTCTCTGTCCTGGAAAAATGAAAATTCGGTGGAGATCTGATGGCTGTACAAAATTAAGTGAGGTCTTCTGAGGAGAAGGGAAAAGAAAACTGCACCTATTATCGAGGGAGCAGCAACCCCGAGCAGCAACTGAATGCACTCTCTGTTTTAACCGTTTCTCGCTTTCCCGTTTCTGCTGGATTTTTTTTTTCATTAACACATCTCCATTTCCTGTTTAACATGTCAGTTCTTTCCAAAATTCAGTTGAATAACCTGCTACTCTATTCCTGGGGAGAGTGAAATGTTACTGATATTTTCTGCGATGAGGAGCCCAAAATTGTTCACAATACTCCAGGTGAGGCCTCTCCAGTACCTTATAAAGCCTCAGCGTCACATCTCTGCTCTTGTATTCTAGACCTCTGGAAATGAAAGCTAAACTTGTATTTGCCTGCTCCACTACTGACTCAACTTTAAAATTTAGGTTCTTCCGCACAAGGAAACCCAAGTAAATTTCCATCTCAGATTTTCGGATTTTCTCCCCGTTTTGAAAATTGTCCGCACCTTTATTTCTACTAGCAAAATACATGAGCATGCATTTTCAAACACTGCATTTCAGTTGCCACTTTCCTACCCATTCTCCTAAACAGTGTAAGTCCTTGTTCATCCTACATGTTTCCTCAATACTACTTGCACCTCGACCAATCTTCGTATCATCTGCAAACCTGGCAAAAAAGCCATCTATTTCATCAACTAGATCATTTATTCGCAGCATAGAAAGAACTGGTTCCAACACCGACACTTGTGGAGCATTACTAGTTACTGGCAGTCAGTCAGATAAGGATCATTTTATCCCACTCTCTGCCCAATGCTCAAATCATTCCAGTAACTTCCGTGTAATACTATGGGCTTGTAACTTGATAAGCAGCCTCGTTTGTGGCATCTTGTCAAAGAACTTCTGAAAGTCCAAAGATACAGCATCTACTGCATCCCATTTATTTTTGTTGCTTTCAGTCTCCTCAAAGGATTCCAGTAGCTTCGTCAGGCAGGATTTTCCCTTCAGGAAACCATGCTGACTTGTCCTGATTGTCCTTGATTCGTGTTGAATTTAGGTAATGGATAAGGGAACCTTTCGTATTTGACTTTATTTTCCGTTAAGTTACTCGACTTGAACATTTCACTGCTTGTTAGACTTATTATGTTGCTGTTTTCGATTGAGGACGAAATTTACTGAAGTAAAGTTGAGGTGTGTGGACAGAAGGAACACTTTGTAATCGTTCAATTTGGAAGGCTGAAGGTTGCGTGGGGATTTCTTGTTGGCTGTACAAAAATCAGTAAGGGGTACTGAGAAAAGGGGTAAAGGGGAACCGCACCCCTTATCCAGGGAGCTGCAACCCATGGAAATAACGAAACACGAAAGTCAACGAGGAAAAATTTCAGCGGCGAGGGTGTGGAATTGAATGCATGGTTGGCCGTGGAGGAAGTTCGACAACCGTGTTCAATGGGAGTTTAAATAGGAAGGGCAAAGAGGGAGACAAGGTGTTCACTGCGGTATTTGTTCGGTACCAACTCAATGGGACGAATGGTCACCAGCGTTGTATCCATTCTCTGGCATTGCGACTAGATCATCACCGTCACTAATCATCAAGGGCAATTGGAAAGAGTGAAAGGTCACCCCATAAATTCGAAAGATCACAAGTGCTAATGGGCACGGCTTCGGTTTTCACTGTGTGCTACGGCTGCCGCTTGCGATTCCTTCCGCTTGGGTCATGAGCTACGTCAGAGATCCTGGCGGGGATAAGGCCGCTGTACTTTCTGTGCGGCAGGGGCGGACTGCGGGTCTGGGCTGGTGTAAGGGAGACTATGCTCACACCGAAATACATTTCTCTCTCTACTTTTATTTTAATTTTCATGCCGGATCCAGTTACAGAACAGCAACAGAGAAACATGTATCAATTGGATAGCTTGGGACAGCCTAGTCTGTTTGTTTCTGTTTCCACAACGCCGGGATAAGAGTCAAGGGGGTTTTCAGTACGGCTCCCAGCTGCTCCCGGAATTTAAACTGGGTCGCCACGTAAATGCAGGTGTTGCTGCAGCAGCTCAGATACATGAGCATGTATCCGGTTTCAGCGGCGATGACTTCCCCAGAGTTGTAATCTGCTCGCCGGTATACAGACATATTGCCGAATGCAGCCACTCCCAGCCAGAGGATCACATAGCTGCCCGAGACAGCGAAGAGCAGAGTTATTGACTTCTTCCTGTTTTTAATCTCCGGGTCGGCCTGATTCGCACCGTCTTTTCTCCGCAGAGCCCTCCGGGACTGATTAGCCGCGATGATTCGTTTCACTGTCAGGCAGTTAATCAGCAATATTGCAAGAATGCTAACCCACGGGACTAAAATGGGCGTCGCCATCATATACACCGCCCCGATCGGAGTGGAATAGAACCCCAGTCTGGGGCGGGTACCTAAGGATATATTGTTGATTATTTCTCTGGGTTCGTATGCGAATAGATTTGGAATGAACCAGAGGAAAACCAGAATGGAAACAATTGTTATAACAGTGAAGGCAGTGCGCACTGTGCAGTATTTCGATTTAATCCTCAGGCCACTGATGGCTACGAATCGGTTAAACGTGAAGAAGACGGTATAATTTACCGACAGTCCCACACTGACACTGCTAACGTACAGAGTGACGAGACGGACGGAAGTGTGGGATAAAAGCTGAACTCGAAGGCTCTGCATGAATATCTGATAAAGCATGACGTTGCACACCATGACCAGTAGATCGGCTGTTGCCATGGCCACCATGTAGACGGAGATACATTTTGAAAGGCCGCAGTTTCCTCTGGAGAGTATTGTGATGGTGAGGAGGTTCACTGAAAGAGAGACCGTCAACAATTAGAAATGAGGGATTGTGGGCAGACATGCACACAATGACCACGCTGGGGAAAAAAATCAACTTTCTTTTCACACTTAGGTAATCAAATCAAAACATGTCGTGAAATGTGTTAACTTTGCCGTAGCAGTCCAATCTAATGGACAATAATAGATTTAAAAACGGAGTTGCTGTAAATACTTCATTAATCTACGGTGATGCAGCCTGACAGAATGCTGTCCACGTTACATCTGTATTAATTTGCGAGTGTCTTAGAATTCCTAATGAATCATAACCGCTGTCCTGCCTTTTTTTTTTATCGCTGCATCAATATATGTTGGGACGAGGTTAGATCCTCAGAGATATTATCACCAAGGAGCTTGAAATTACTCACTCAGACAACTTCTGATCCCTCTGTGTGATTTGATGCCTTTTCCCTAGTCTTATCTTTTGTGAAGTCCACAAACAGACCTTTGGTCTTATTCCTGATGAAGGGTCTCGGCCCGAAACGTTGGCTACTCTTTTCTCACGGATGCTGCCTGACCTGCTGAGTTCTTCCAGTGTTGTGTACGTATTCTTTGATCCACAGCATCTGCAGTTCTATTTTTGTGTTTTGTCCTTTGGTCGTATTGACGTTGAATGTAAAGTTGTTGCTGCGACACCAGTCAACTAGCTGACAGATCTCGCACTCTCGTCATCAAATGAGATTTTGCCAACAAAGGTAATATCATCACTATTTAATTGATGGCGTTTGAGCTGTACCTAGCCACACAGTCATGGGTGTAGAGAGCGCGGAGCAGCGTTCTCAGCACGCATTCCTGAGGTACGCCAGTGCTGACTGTCAGCGAGTTTGAGATGTTATTTCCAATCGGCACAGATTGTGATCCTGCGGTTCGAAATTCAAGGATCCAGTTGCAAAGGGAGGTACAGAGGTTCTTCAGCTTTCCGATCGGGACTCAGGACTGATGATGTTAACTGCTGAGGTGCTGTCAATAGATAGCATCCTGACACAGGTATTGTTCAGGTGGTCTGAGACCGCTCGCAGATCTACTGACAATGTGTCTACCGTGGCGATAGAGAAATTGTTTTGTGTCCAGTTCTTTGCTGAGGCACGAGTTGATTGCAGCCACGACCAGCGTCTCGATCTATTTAATAACCGGAGGTGAGAGTGCTACTGGAAAAGTTGTTAAGTGCTCTTCTACGGCACTAGGGTAATGGTTGCTTTTATGAAGCAAGTGGGTAGTTCCAAGTGTAGCAATGAGGTGTTCAAAATGAAAGACTGCAATGAGCGGGTGGTGAATCTTTCACGAGATGCCAGCCTGGGACATGAAAACTTTTTATCGGAAAGTTCAATGACTAAGGGCAAAGCAGGCATTTCAACTCAACCCGGTACTTTTACTTTGGCCGATTCTCGAATTCTTTCAGATGCTGCATGTTAACAGGGTGGGAGGTGTGAAACCTTGACGGTTTGGGGTTTGGATTTGGGTATTTGATTCTTCACAATACTCCATGTGGGAATTTCAACTTTTTTACGAGGTCGAATTGCGAGCTCGACATCAACCCAGCACGGATGGAGAGCGCGCTCGGGAGCGGTCTGTCACTGGATCGAACTGGGGAACCTCCGCTCTCGAGCCCGGCGCTGAATCCACTGCGCCACCAGCCGACGGTGTTTGCATTCAAGGCAACGGGAAGAGGGATAAGATGCTTGTCGTTTCGCCATGTGCGTTTTGGACTTGTCTTTCTGATAATCCAACCAGAATTCATCAGGGAATATACTGCATGTGCCCTCTTGCCTTCTGTTACGCCTGTGAGAAAAAAAAATCTTAATCTTTCTCATATATATTTCCTTCATGATCTTAAATCGGGGCATTTCTCGGCATCCCTGTTTCCAAAGATAACAAGTCCAGGCTAGTTCATTCCCCCAGGTCAGAATTCCTCCACTCCAAGCAATGTACTGGTGATTCCCCACTGCTCTCGTCTTAGGACAGCCACTTACTTCCTGTTGAAGCGACCGGAATAAATCACCCCATTGATTCACAACGCTGCATCACAACCTGGGGAGATGAGGAATCTATGAATCTCCCTTGCACCAGCAGAATAAAATACCAGACAGCCCAGGTTAAAAATATAGCTGTCAGGAACTGGAAGATCACGGACAGGTATGGACAGACAAAACGTTTTCCTGGCCAGCTGGAAAATTTGTTCAAGACATGACGAGAGACAGACGCAGATTATCAATGGTTGACTGTGTAATTACACAGCTTTAATAAACACAATTGTCGACGATCGCTTCAATCTTTATCAGAGAGACGAACGTCATCACACTCATTACGTTGCTGTGGTAACATGACCGATCCGCATACGGTGTGAGGAGCTGAAGGTGGATGTTAGTGGTTAGTGTCGGCCCAGTATTCCAACGAGAAATCAAACGGGAGCTGAATATTTCTGCAGAGATAACGCGTTAACCCATCTGTTAATCTGTGACATAAATCAAAATTTCTACACTGGGGTACATGGATGGTAGGGATATGGTGGGCTATGGTCGCAGTAGGCAGTGAAATGGTTCGGCGCAGAGCAGTTGGGCTGAGGGGCCTCATTCGGTGCTATACTTTCCTATGACTCCGTGGCGATAAACACAAATCCTTACCATAACTTACCGGGAATGCAAAAGACGACAATGATGGGATAGTAAACGTCTTTTATCTTGTTAATCAGGGCCCTGCCCATTTCCTGCAGCGGTGCGTGATTGTCTTCGGTCCAAAATCAACGTTGCTTTAACAGTACGAGATCGGAAAAGGGATGCGTTCCAAATCTCTGTTCCTTTCAAGGTTCTTCCACGTGCAAGCTGCACAGCAATTTACGTCAGAGCAGTCCATTCATTTTTCATCGGATGGCGGGGGAAGTCATCACGCACTTTGTTTATATGAGATACTGTTAAGGTCGGCGTCACGCACCATGCCAGAATTCAGAGTGTAGTTGTGTCAGTAGCCACAAATATGGGTCAAAATTCAGAATGAATTGTACTTGCAGATCAAGCACATCGGCTTTGATCTCACTGGGTTGGAGAGTCAGTTGTTTTGGGTAACTTACTTATATTAAAGTACACTTACTACACAATTATAGCGCCATCTTGCGGTAAAAACGCACTCTGTTTTTGAACTATATTATCGGAGAGAAGGCTTGAGAATAGGGTTTAGGAAGATGATAAATGAGGTATAATTGAATAGCGGAAAAGTCTCGATGGAGGGAATGGCCTAATTTTGTCTGATCTTTTGATATTACACACCGTGACTGATCTTAGCATGTGTTAGCTTCAAAACTCAGGGTGCGCTGGTATAACACAACAGCGTCAGACGCTGTCACACGCTTATAGGATTACAAGATATGTTTGGGCCACTTGTCAAACACGGGGGCAAGAACTAAGGGATTTCAGGTCAGTGTTCAACAAAGGCGTCCGTCATGGGGATCGGTTCTCAGGGAAAAGTGGCTTTGGAGGCAAATTAACATTCACAGACCTCAGGCTATGGTGGTGTCGGAGATCACGCGTATTGGGTCAGCTCTTGGTGTGTAGTGGAGCATTTAGCTTCACTTGGAGTCATATGACATGGGGATAGGTTCAGGCGATAGGTACATGTGTGCATCTATTCTCAGTGTGATCTCGGTCAGTGGTTACACATATGCAATCAGATAGCAGCGAGTAGTGTAGTTAGCATTCGCAGACATCATGTCAAATATCATAAAATGGTGTGGCCAGAGATCCGAATACAGCGTGTTGTGGCGTCCGGGTTCATACAAAGGGGTTAGATAACAGGCTGCGGTAGCGTCAGTGTCACGTGCCCGAGTTTGCTCTCAGATTGTGGCTGTGTCAGGGGTCACGCACAATGTCACAAATCGGGGTGAATTTGGGTTGGTGGTATAAGCTCCTGGTTATCTCTGGGAGCGTGTCTCTGTCAGTCATCACCCGCCGGGCTCAGATCTCAGGAAGATCTAGGTCAGGTTTCACACATAGGAGTCAGTGTATTATAGTTTCCGAGCAGTCCAAGGTCGCTGCATTGATTGTATTGTGATCACAGTCACACATCCAAATCAGGGCTGAGGGCCTGGTGGGGTCAGCAGTCAACCACTTCTGTAAAATGAAAGGGTATGATGGAGTCTAACCTTCACATGTCAGGTTCCGGTCTCAGTAAACAGTGGTGTTTAGGATCAGATTCGTGGTGGCGTCTCAGTGTGAATGAGAGGCTGAATAAGAGTTGTCCGATCTGAGTAATGAATGGATGATATGTCTGGATGCCATGACAATGAAGGGCTTTCCCTGTAACTTGGTACAAATGATAACAATAAGCCAAACATGAAGCACATTTCCCCTCATCTTGACCAATCATCTTACCCTTTTTTATTCCTGTAAGCAGAACAAGTGTCATAGTCGCTCATTCTCCGCAATACAGGGCCACAACCCACCTTTGCAGGTCAGGTGACAGTGCACCGGTGAAACTATCCGGGTCACCTTCTGTAGCCAGTGCTCCCTGTGCGGCCTTCTGTACATCGGAGAGATTCGACGGAGAACAGGGATTCGCCTCAAAAAGCGAAATTTCCTAGTTCCCGTTTTACGAAAGGAAGGAGACCACACTCACGTTGGAGGAAAAACACCTCATTTTCCATCTACATCGCCTGAAGTGTGATTGCATTACGAATACATTTTTTTTCTAAATTATAATAATATTTCCTTCCACATTCTAACTTGTCCATTCCCACTTATTAGCCATGCTGATTTTCTCTCCTGCCCACCTCCTCTGCCTGGCGCCCATTCCTGTCCTATTTCTCATGCTTAGATTTTTTTTTCATTCCTCGGCTGATTCTTCCTTCTGCTCTTAATCGCTTCGAGTTATCACACCCAGATCTTTAATTTATCACCCATCACCGAACTACCACCCCTACATCTGATGTCACCTATCACCCTCTGCCTTGTAAACTCTTTATTCAGCCACTTCCCCCTCCCCATCTTCTTCGCCGATCCTTTTCAGTCCCGATGAAATTCTCGGCCCGACCTGTTCAGTGGTTTACTCCCCCTCCGTAAGTGCCGCCTGAGCTGTTGAGCTCGAGCAGCTTACTACGTGTTATTCTCGATGAAACAAAAGAAACAGGGTGTGTAGTGTATCAATGTCCCTGTCATCTTATCAATCTCGATCACAACACTTCGGCCGTTCGGGATAACAGTTTTACAAAGTTTCCAGTGAAGTGAGGACCTTGATCTGATGAAAGAACCTTCAGCAATCTGCAACAGGTAAAATCCCTTGCTCACAATATCCTGGCGGTAAACTTCGCATGTCTTTCCCAGTTCAAAAAGACTTCATCAGCTGGCAGAAAGTATTCACTAGCACTAGGATATATTTTCTGTACTCCAGGGCATGAAAATAAAGCGCACTCAAAATCGATCTGAAAGTTCATCCATCGTTCTTCTACAGGGTGGGTCTGTCTTCAAACTGCTTTTGTAATGGATATATCTGGATGGAAGTGGGCATTGATCAAACAATTCTGACAATAATATGTTCATTTTCCATTTCTGGCCACCAAGACAGATTCTTCAACTGCTCAATCGACTCCGTGATGACCAAAATTGCAATGTTACCAATAAAATTATCTTTTTTTTCCGTTGACCTTTTCGCGACACTTATTTGTAATTAGTATGTACAATCAGATTCCGTAACTGTATGTTCAAATATTTCCCATATTCTTCAGATTTCTCTCGATGCTCCACCTATGTTAACTCCGGTGTCATAGTCCCGACCGTTAATTCCCAATTTCCCCCTAATTTCCTTTGATAGCATTACACCTGGTTTTCATCAGGACCTGCAGCATTAGAACCTCGGCTTTGCACCGACCAGTTGCCAGAGCGATGGTTTTGCCACTGAGGTAATTAACGTTTCTCTGCCGCTTATGAGTTAAGAAAAGCATTGTCTCGCGCTTCCCTTTATACGCTTTGTGTCAAAATAAGTTCTTTTTGCATCCTGTTGTCCTGCTCTCCCTCCTGTTTGTCATTCAACGCTCACACCCGCGTCTGCATCCTAGCTCAGTCTCCGTGACTGTGTTCTGCGTTTGGGTTCCCCTTGCTTGTTGCAACAGAACGTTCTGGCCACTATGGACCCAGCGGACACAAATACCCTTCAACAAGCCATCGCCAGCCAGGGTTCCCTGCGGAAACAGCACGATCATCATAACTTCCATAACGTCCCTACTTGTCTCCCTTACCTTACACAATTCAATGTCCTTCTCCTTAGTGAATACCGAAGGAAAGAAATTGTTCAAAATCTCCCCCATGTCTTTTGAATCCACATATAGCTGTCCACTCTATTTCTCTAAGGGACAATTTTATTCCTCACTAACCTTTTGCAATTGAAATAACTGTAGAAAATCTTTGGATTTATTTTCACCTTACTTGCCAAAGCAACCTTGTATCTTCTTTTAGATTTCTTAATTTCTTTCTTAAGATTCTTTTTACATGTTTATATCCCTCGAGGACCTCATTTACTCCATGCTGCCTATATTTATTGTAGGTATCTCACTTTTTTTCCGAACCAAGTTTCCAATATCCCTTGAAATCCATGCTTCTCTCAAACTTTTAACATTTCCTCTCAACCTAACAGGAACATAAAGATTCTGTACCCTCAAAATTTCACCTTTAAATGATCTGCATTTCCCTATTACATCCTTCCCATAAAACACATTGTCCCACTCCACTCCTTCTAAATACTTTCGCATCTCCTCAAAGTTATCCTTTCTGCGGTCAAAAATCTCAACCCTATGTCCAGTCCTTTCCTTCTCCATAATTATATTGAAACTAATGGCATTGTGATCATTGGATCCGAAGTTCTCCCCAACACATACCTCCGTTACGTGTCCTATCTCATTCCCTCACAGGAGATCCAACATTGTCCCTTCTCTAGTCGGTACCTCGATGCATTGCTGCAAAATAAATTATCCTGCACACAAATTACAAACTGCGAACCATCCAGCCCTTTTACAGAATGGGCTTCCCTGTCTATGTGTGGAAAATTACGATCTCCCACTATCACAACCCTGTGCTTACAGCAAATATCTGCTATCTCCTTACAAATTTGCTCCTCCAATTTACGCTTCCCATTACGTGGTCTATGGTACACTCCTATAAATATTACTACACCTTTCCCATTCCTCAATTCCACCCAAATAGCTTCCGTAGACGAGCCCTCCAATTTATCCTGCCAGAGCACCGCTGTAATATTTTCTTTGACAAGTAAAGCAACACCTCCCCCTCTGGTCCCTCCGATTCTATCACACCTGATGCAACGAAATTCAGGTTGTCAACTATACCTCTCCTGCAACCATGTTTCACTAATAGCAACAACATTATATTTCCAGATATCAATCTACAATCTAAGCTCATTCACCTTTGTTACGATGCTCCACGCATTAAAATAAATAGATTTAAGAAATTCTCCACCTGTATCTCTCTGTTTATCACTAATGGTGCAAACAACTTCACTATTTTACTTTTCTTCTTTCTCCCATACATGTGCTCCTACACTCGGCTTCCCCTTCGCCATTGTATCCAATTTAAATTCACAAGTGCCTCTCAAGAAAACCTACCTGCAAAAATATTTTCCCCTCCAGTTCAGATGTCAATCGTCCTGTCTCCCCTGGAAAACTGCCCAGTTATCTCTAAATATAAAACCCTCCCTCCTGCACCATGTCTTCAGCCACGTGTTGATCTGCGCTAAATTACTATTTCTAAACCCAGCTGCACATGGCACTAGTAGCAATCCTGAGATTACTATCCTGGAAGTCCTGTCCTTTAACATGGCGCCTGACTGCTTAAACTCACTTTTCAGGACCTCATCTCTCTTCCTACCTACATCATTGGTCCCTACATGGACCACGACAACCGGCTGCTCACCCTATACTTAACCCAAAGCAGAACGACGACATTGCTCCCTGTTTACCGTTGTCCAGGTTCAGGGAAAGAAAGACTCCCGTTTACAATGACACTGTTTAAGATCAGTACTGATTTGCAGTTAAGCGACTGCAAGGGTCAGGCGTCTCCCCAACGAATACTGTACCTGCGCCAAGGTAGAGGGTTTTCCCGCACTACCAAGTACGCAATCCGGCGAGGAGTCTGTCCATGCGAGGCGCCTGCACCAATCTCACAAGGGAAGATATCAGCGCAGGGGAATAAGCTTGTGACGACACGGAACATTTTTGGACTTCATGTCCCAACAGCCCAGTGTAAATGGATACCCGCCAGCAAAATGGCGATTTCTGACGGATCAGTTCGCCCTGCAAGCATTTTACCCAACTGTATAATGCTACCAGCTTCTTTGCTTTGGGTGTCTGAGAGCCATGAACTTCCGGCATTATTGAATCCGGAGAAGTAGGAAACTCAAGGTTATCTTCTGGCTGTAAAAGACCATTCCCACTGAGCAGATGAGAGAATGCCGATATCATGCCTAGAATTGTCAGCCTCTGGCACGAGCAAGATCCATCTTCCCAAAACTCCTTCAACTTCTGCTGGAAGGCAACCACAGTGAGCATCTATCACATTGAACTGAACTACTGCCGCTCCTGGACTTCCCTGGATATAACAACCAACGGATTAATACCCCTAAACGTCTCCCGGAGGCACCCTTCATGACACCCTCCAGTAACTAACTCATCTGTCCGTGAATCCTTTCCGTTGATAGCAGCTAGTGTGGTCTCCACTGGCATTACGGCTGAATATGCCGACCTTCCTATGATCTTTATAAAGAGCAAGACGGCCTCTTTGTCTCTACACCGACCATCCGACTTTGCCATTGACATCTTACCCAGTGCTTGTCCTCCCCGTAACTATTCCAACCCTTGTCCCGAAACGGTGGCCATCGAAGAGTACATTTAGATGGCATATGGTTCCGGGTTTGTCTGCCGGCGAACCACGGCAACATCCCCGGTCTTCTTTTTCTTCAGAGTATTGATTATTGGCCCTTCACCAAGATCATTTCTTTATACAACATAATAATCTACAGTATATGTGTCGTCACCAGGAGCACGTCAAAAATTTCAGGAGATTCCTATGAAGATCATAGATAATATATTTTATCTCAAGTCAGAGAAGTGTGAATTCTACAAGGAATAGGTGCTGTTTTACTAGGAACTATGCACAAACCGTCCAGTGTTCAAGTCGACGCGGTTAAAGTGCAGTCAGTTACAGAGTGGCACTTCATCCTTCGCGACTTCGGCTGTGGCCTCTCGGTCACTTTTTATTTTAATTAAGTTATTTCTCACACTTGAACCAAATATGTTTCATATGCATCAGGTCTAGAGCTATCTGCAGTGTAACCCTTTCTCTATAGGTCTCCACCTCCTTTTGGATCATTTTTGTGCTCTCCTTCTAACCTATATCGCTCGGCTTCTACTTTTTGCAGACATTCGTTTTCCAATTCTAATCTGCGCCGTTCTGACTTAGCACATTGTCGTAACTCTATCAAATCCTCATTCAAACAGCTAACTGCGATTGTTTGTTTCAATTGTTTAAACTTCCTGCTCGACTGCTTCCCTGAGAGCCAATTTACACGGGGCTACCCCAGCAGTTTTCCCGTCACAGCCACACAAACTCCTGATACTCCTGCCCCTTCTCCAACACGCATTTCTAGTGGTATCCACTCAAATTAACGCAATCCAAGTACGTTGGATTTGATTAATCCCCGGAATTCTTCATCCGGTGTCAGCACCAGATCTGTCAATACCTCACGCACACGGTCGGACTCGAGTCACCAGTTCAACAAAGAGATTCATCCGCGAGACCACGCAGGGACGTCAATTCTATTTCAAGGATCACCCTTTGTAATAATGATCAGTGAGCCACAGGGAATCTGTATTTACCGACAAATGGCTTTTATTGTGTCAAGTAAAAAAGCAGGTGGGTTCACAAACTATCTACCTGTGTGCACACCACGAGAATTTCTGACCCTTCCTGAAGAGTCAATGAAGAGGAAAGTGAGTACGCGGGAAAAGAGTCTGCGCTGGCCAAACGTTCCTGGTGGACCGATCTCCACGTGTCCTTAACAGCGATGATTCGTGTTTGGTTGCTGGAGAGTTATCGCCCCAGCGCATTTAGAACTCCTGTCTCTTGTAGTGGCCCCTTCAAATGATTTCAATTCCATTGGCTCAAGGTCACCTGACCTACCTGGATCAGCTTCTTAAATGGCTACAACCAGCATTGTCCCAACCCAGCCTTGTGTATTTTGTCTTCCAACTGTGACTTATCTAAACCAATTAAATAAGGTAACACAGACAGCGTCTAACGAGAATTAAGATTGCTTCCTTGGTAGGTCTGTCATTTTGCATCATAAGTAGCTGCTTCTCAGAGAATGGTCTCAGTTAGCAGTTCATTACCTGAAGTTCCTTGTGTCGACATTCAATTGCTCTGATTAGATTGCCCCAGAACCAGATTCAGTTCAAATTGCACGCTCTTTACGTAACAAAGTACTGCCTGTCTGGGAATGGTCATAGGTTTACCAGCTCATTATCCGAATCATCTTGTATCAAAATTCAATTGATAATAAATTTTACTTTAAAAATTCCCTTTAATCTATTAGTTTTCTTCTGTTCTCACTACCTCGGGTTCGAAAGCTGCCTGCACACTTTAAATCGACCCGATTGTTTCGTAACTGACTCAACGTCAAGCAGTTCCTTTCAATTTATCTGCTGAAGTCCCAGCTGCATAATTCCCGACGAAACTTCTAGAATAACAATGAAATAATAACTTGATCCGAAAGGCTCAACATCACCGTACTTATAATTCTACCCTGACTGTTACACGGTAACGTGTAATTCTACTCAGTGTTGAGATATCACTGGACATGGATGTATGAAGGAAAATAAAAACGCTGTGATAAAGATCTCGACGACTACCCATGGGAAAATGTGAGGCAAGGAATTTAAACGAAGCTGGAGCAAAAGGATGTGATAGATAGGAATTATGGGCAGGTGGTCACACAGGGGCTACGGCAGGCAGAGAAGTGGGTCACAGGAGAGGAAAGGGGAAGAATCAGTTACTAGAGAGTACCCATGTAGCTGTACACCTGGTGAAAAAGTACTCCTGTTTGAGTACTGTTGGAGTGCACAGCCTACCTGGGGGTAGCGGCAGTGGCCGTTCCTCCGGCACAGAGTCCAGCCCTGTGGCTCAGAAGGACAGTGAAGGGAAGACTAAGGCAGTAGTGATAGGAGACTGTAGTTCGGGGGTCAGACAGGCGATTCTGTCGATGCAGGGAAGGAACTCGGATGGTAGTTTGCCTCCCAGGTGCCAGGGACCGGGATGTTTCAGATCGTGTGCAAGATAACCTGCGGTGTGAGGGAGAACAGCCAGAGGTTTGGTACATAGGTACCAACTACATAAGTAACTCCGTAGGTGACGCGCACAGATCGAAGGTTTGAGATGTGTCTATTTTAGCGCAAAGAGTGTCGAGAATAAGGCGGATGAGCTTAGAGCATGTATCAGTACGTGGAGAAACGATGTGTTGGCCATTACAGAGAATTACACGACTCTGGGATAGGACTGGTTAATCCAAGTGCCCGATTTTAGATGTTTCAGAAAGGACAGGGAGGGAGGCAAAAGAGGTGGAGGCGTGGCATCGTTGATCAGAGATAGAGTCAAGGCTGCAGAAATGGTGGACGCCATGGAGGGATTGTCTGCGGAGTTTCTGTGGCTGGAGATTAGGAACAGGAAAATGTGTGTATGTTTACTCAGTGTTTTTCACAGGCTGCCCAGCAGTAACAGGGATATTGAGGAACAGATAGGGAAACACTTCCTGAAAAGGTGTAATAATAACAGAGCTGTCATGGTAGGAGATAGCTTCAAGTTGGATAAATCGCCTGAACCCGATGAGATGTAACCCAAGTTACTGTGTGAGGCGAGGGAGGACTTTACTGAGCATCTAGCGATTGTCTTTGCATCATCAGTGGAGACGGGAGAGGTTCTGGAAAATGGGAGGGATGAGGATGTTGTTCCTTTATTCAAGAAAGGGAGTCGAAATCGCCCAGAAAATTACAGACAAGTGCGTCTTACCTCGGTGGTTTGTAAATTGATGGAGATTATCATGAGAGGCAGGATTTATGAACATTTGGAGAGGTATGATAAGATTACGGATATTCAGCATGGCTTTATCAAGGGCAGGTCGTGCCTTACGAGCCTGATTGAATTTTTCGAGGATGTGACTAAACACATTTTTGAATGAAGATCAATAGATGTAATGCATATTGATTACAGCAAGGCATTTGATAAGGTTCCCCATGCAAGGCTTATTGATAAAATAAGGAGGCATGAAATTAAAGTGGACATTGCTTTGTGGATCCAGAACTGGCTTGCACACAGAACGCAAAGAGTGGTTATAGACGGGTCATATTCTGCATGGAGTTCGGTCATCAGTGGGTTGCCTGAGGATTCTGTTCTGGGACCTTTACTCTTCGTGATTTTTATAAGTGACCTGGAGGGATGGGATATTAAATGTCCTGAAGCCACAAAGGTTGGAGGTGTTGTGGATAGTGTGTAGGGCTGTCAGAGGTTACAGCAAGAGTTTGATAGGATGCAAACCTAGGCTGAGAAGTGGCAGATGGAATTCAACCCTGATAAGTGTGAAGTGGTTCATTTTGGTATGTCACAGATGAAGGCAAAATATGGTATTAGTGGTAAGACTCTTGGCAGTGTGGAGGATCAGTGGGATCTTTAGGGTCCGAATCCATAGGACGCTCAAAGCCGCTGAGCAGGTTGACGCTGTGGTTAAGAAGGTGTGTGGTGTATTGGCCTTCATCAATCGTGGAATTGTGTTTTGGAGCCGAGAGGTAATGTTGCAGCTGTGTAGGATGCTGGCAAGACCCCACTTGGCGTACTGTGCTCAGTTCTGGTCACCTCAATACAGGAAAGATGTGGAAGCCATAGTATGGGTGCAGAGGCGATTTACAAGGATGTTGCCTGGATTGGGGAGCAAGCCTTTTGAGAATAATTTCAGTGAACTCGACCATTTCTCCTTGGAGAGACGGTGGATGAGGGGTGACCTGTTAGAAAGTGTGTAAGCTGATGAGCGGCACTGATCATATGGATAATTAAAGGCTTTTTCCCAGGGCTAAAATGGTTGCCACAAGAGGACACAGTTTCATGGTGCTGGAGTAAGTACAAAGGAGATGCCAGGGGTAAGTTTTTTTTTACTCAGAGAGTGGTTAGTGAGTGGACAGGGCTGCCAAAAACGGTTGTGGAAGAGGATACAATGGGGTATTTTAAGAGACTTTTAGATAAGTACATGGAACTTAGAAAGGGAGAGGACTGTAGGTAAGTCTACTAATTACGGAGGTAGGGACATGTTCGGCACAACCTTGTGGACCAAAGGGCCTGTATTGTGCTGTAGGTTTTCTATGTTTTTATGTTTCTATGTAACCCTGCAGATCAAATGAAGTGTCTGCAGCCGATTAGAAAGTTGTTGGTTTAACATCCCCATTCACAGAGAAATTATAATCAGGGGCTGGATTTGAAACAGGAGGTTGGTGGTGGACGTAGCGACGCAGAACCGCATGGTTATGACGATGAAAGTCTTCCTCTTTCCTAACATCTCCTGCCAGCATACAATCAAAGAACCCAGTACGCTTGTCACTACTCCGACTCCCTTCCGTATTTGAGACCAAGGAGAAAGTCGCAATTAAAGGAAATGGGCAGGAATCTGAATGAAGAATATAACATGCACTACATCCTTTGTACCTCAGCATCTGTGAAATATTAATCATTATATTGGGACATTACTGCCCGCGGATAATCATCGAGAGCTGTTACAGACAACTGACCAGCAGAGTCAGTGTAATGTCACTGTCCGGCAGAAGAAAGGAAATTGACTGGACTTCGTTCCTTTGCCAACATAATCAAAAGACCAAAACACAGGGCAGTTTTGTAAAGCCTCAGAATTACATTCGCAACATTCGGCTTTTCCGAAAATAAAAGGATGGAGGACTAATTGAAAGATTAAAGAATTAGTAAGTTACTTTTGGGTATTAGCAGAGGATACCGCTAGACGTGCTCACAAAATGTAACCGTAAGAGCGGCAAGCGTAAAAGCAGAAGAATTTTAGAAATAAGAACAGGGGTAGGGCATTTGGCACATCGAGCCTGCTCCGGCATTTAATAAGTTCTTGGCCAATCTGTCCATGGACTCATCTCCAACTAGCTGTCTTTTCCCCTTAACCCTTACTTCCCCAACTTTGCAAAACTCTATCCTATCTTGTCTTAAATATATTTCCTGGGGTAGCCGGCAGCGATTCATTGGGCAGAGAATTCTGCTGATTCACCACTCTCTGGGAAAACATTCCCTCCTTATCTCGGTCCAACATGTGCATTGTGTATCTTGAGGTTATGTCTCCTAGTTCTGGTTTCATCTATCAGTAGAGACACATTTCCTGCCTCAATCTTCCCCATCCGTTTCATAGTTTTATATGTTTCTATATCGTGTAACTCCAGGCCACAGTCTTCAAACAATCTCAGAAAAGGAAGAAAAGGAGATATTAAAGATAGAAATTGAGCTGAATCAGAAAATATAAGCTAACTAGTATCCGTTAGGCGCCATCATCCGAAGCTCCTCCCTCCGATTATAAAGGAGTTAACACACTCCATCATTAAAGCAGCAAAGAGCATAGTTCCGGATTGGGGGGTCGTGTGTCAAAGATACCAGTACTGTGTAAGAATCTGTTACTTTAACGGTGGTGATGGGGATTATTAAACCTGATAACATACAACAAATTGTTCATTTAATCTCAATCCTCTCTTTGGTCAGTGATTGGAGGTGAGAAAAAGCTTAAGGCGTTGGAGATTTGGTGACGTCGTGACGTCATATTTTAGATATGTTGAATAATAATTTGTGTACGATGCAAAACTTCCAGCGTCCATTTGGTTTAGACTCGAAAGGATTTCCTAAGTATTGTGTAACTCTAACTATAGATTATTTGTTAACTGTTCAACACTTCAGGGTTCTGCGATAGTTTAAAATGTGAACGCATTGAGAATGTAAAATATTGCACAGATCTGGATGTTTGTGAGTTCAGCTGAAAGAGAAACAGAGGTAATGCGTGCGTGATTGAACGGAAGGCAATCGTGTTTTGTTAATATTGTATTGAAAAGAAGTTTGAATTAATCTTTTCTTTAACAAGAGGATATTATCTGCAAATGTCTGCATCATTGGCTGAAATAAATTTGCAGGAACATTTGAATATCAGAGACTGCTTTCTTTTCCGAAATTGCATAAAGTCTCAGTGTATGTGGTCCGCAATCACCCATACCTGGTTTCCCTTTGTTCTTTAGAATATTTGGTAAGTATTTTCGCTTTAGGGTTTCACTGCTTATTCTATATACGACTGTTACCAGCGACAGAGGTTTGAAGGAAGAAACGTTGGAGCTTAGATCATTATTTTGCCATACCTGCGTATTTCGATTGCGTTCTTGTGTTTGTTTGCTGTCGTATTGATTTCAGAGGGAGATACGGATTCCACACTGGCCATGTGAAATCAACGTGAAATATATCGAGACATGAGTGTACCTATTCCGGGTACGATAAAGCCGCTGTTCAAAGGTAAACCGACATAAAACAACTTCGCATTTACTTGAATTGGCAATTTGAAGTCCGCTTTCTGGGAGGCTGGTTCATTTGGAAAGCAAAAAAAGGACGCTGCTGGATATTTGGAAATGCGGATCTTGAGGTGTAGGGTTCATTAGAAAAATAAAATGTTTCCATGTAACCGTACCATCTGCCTTTAAGAAGTAAACATCATTTCAGTTTTGATAGCGTGCAGTTTTAGTCCTGTAATAAGTATACGTGATTTCTGTTTAGATACCGTACAGTTTCAGTCTGAATTTAGTAGTTTGCTTTCAAAATCAGCCCTAACTCAGTGAATTATCTAAGTCCTGCAGAATGGTCAAACTAAAGCCTTGCACTCAGAACAATATAATAGCAGAGTCTAGATATAGTTGTAAAGTGTACTAAAGATTATACATTCCTTGCGGAACACCACTAGCCACCGTCCTCCAAGCAAAATACACTCCATCCACTACCTCATCGGCCTTTCCTTGGTTTGCTAGTTCTGAATCTATGCAGCCATGTTTCACTAGATGCCAGGCCACCTGACTTTTTGGAAGGGTGCACCACAGGAAACCCAGTCTAATACCTTACAGAATTAATATACCCCACATCGACTCTTCTGCTTCATCTGCCTGTTTTTCACGTTTTCATAGAATTTATTTTGGCTCATAAGGGACAGAAAATCATGCCAACTATCACCAACCAGAATAAGGCTTTCTGTAAATTCTGTCTCTTAGAAGCCTCTCCAATACATGGCCCCCTACTGACCGCAGTCTCACCCGCCTTTAATTCCCAATATTATCCCTATTACATTTCTTGCACAAAGAGATAACATTTACCAATCTCCAATCCTCCCGTAGTACTTCCGTGGCCAGTGATGACACAAATGTCATGTCCAAAAGCCCAGCAATATCTCCGCTTGCTTTCTCTAATTACTTGGATTACATACCTTCTCGCACCGGGAAATGGTTTATATTCATGTTTTCCATTTTCCAGCTCGTAATTCTGAGCGCCTGCCTTGTTTCACTGTATCCACATTCATCAAGATCTCACTCACTGGTGAATATTGAAGCAAAGCATCATAAAGGACTTCCATTGCCTCCTTGCACTCCACAGTCATGTTGCCTCTTTTATATCTTATCTCTCCCACTCTCACTTTCGTCATCCTCCTGTTTTTCAACTACCTTAATGCGGGTCACCCATGCCTTCTTATGTCCCCTTTTAAGTCTTCAAAGTCTATTGTTAAATCCCTCCGTCTACTTTGTGGCTTTCCATAATCCTGCCTGATCCTTTCTTCTAAAACCTTGAGTATATTTCTTTCTTAAATTTGGAGGTATTCAATATCGCTTATCAACCAGGTTTAATTTACGGAGCCATCCGATTCCTGCCTCAATGAAACAAGCCCAAGATTAACCCCAATCAAGGGCTCCATTAACAATCTCCATATTTCCCTTGTGCATTGGAAGGAACAAATCGCTTCCCTTATTCGGCTCCCACGTGCCTAACGAATAGAATCAATAAACTGAATTCCATATTGTCTGCTCCTATCCCAGTGTAAGGTGTGTCAAATAGCTGAGCTCTATTGTCCTGAAATGCCGACACGCGGAGAGATCAGATACCTGACCCATTTCACCCTCTGGTATTAGCACAGGATCAACTGTTCACTAGTACGCCTGTGAGCTACTTCGGCCAGGTCTCCTTCCCGTATTCTACAGAGAAGTTCTGTCACATCTAAATCTTTTACACAGAGGAATTGCCGATGAATATCAGTGAAGTTTAAGTTGCCTGTGACAACGGCCGTGTTAATATTGTATAAGCAACTGAGCAAAATCTATCTCACGATCTGTCACTGTCTCTGTGTGTTATTTTCGTTTTGGTAAAGGGAGTTCTGTACTGAATACTCTCAAACAAGAGTTCGTTCCCTTCTTACTTTTGATTTCTACTCACAATCTATTGACATACAATCCCAGCAGAGTGCCCCCCTTTCCCCAGTTGTGATACTCTCACAATTTCCCTGTGTTTAAAAGGCTTTCTCTTTACTCTCTTTTACCCGACTCTGAGCATTTTGAAAGATATGAACCCCTAAAAGTTCGGAAATCATCCCTCCCCTTGAGATTGAATTGACTTTATTTCTTACACCCTTCACACATGAGGAATAAACATCTTTAGTTTACGTCACTGTCTAAATGTGCAATGTGGCATCCTCGTAATTTATAATAATTTATGATAAATACAGCAAGCAACGTAACGTAGAAAAACACTCAGAACAGCACGACTAAATAGGCTTGATGGTCCGGTGGATGAAGCTATCCGGGAGCCTGTTGGTCCTGGGTTTTTTATGCTGCGGGAACGTTTCCCATATTGTAGTCAAATCTCTGCGATAGCTTGAAAGTTATTGATTTCAGGATGACCAGGCACATGATTGAATTTATGACATATTTGCCATCCTACTGATTTTTTTTATAACTGTCTTATTCAAAGACTCCGCTGAATTGCAATTGGACGTGGGCGTTATCTACAAAGATGGCCATTTAACGTAAACACATACTTCATTCCATCCTTCAGTTCTTTTCTGAATTTCCTCTGTGTCAGTGTATAGATGCAAGTATTGGTGCACATACTCAGAATTTGGAACATTGACCCAAATTGCTGTAGTATATATACCGGGGAACTGAAATATCTGTCCTGGTAAAAGTAATTTTCCACTTGCCATTTCAGGGAATGAGCTACATAGGGCATCCAAAACAATATGAAATTAGCTGAAATTGCAAACAATAAAATCATCGATTTTCTGCGGTTTTCCACCTCGGTATCTTTCTCTTTATCGCTGCTCCTCCGAAGACCTCTGCGGACTCTATTTGCCGCAATTATATGTCTTACTGTTAACCCATTGAAGATAAGAATTAAGCCGATTGGTAGCAAGGGTGTTAAAATGCTATCGAGTAATTCGACTCCCTTCCACACGGGTAAAGTAGCGTATTCTTGTGTGAAGGCGCAACGCCACGGCATGTTGTCAATAATGGCATAATGTTCAATTGCAAAGTAAAATGGGACACTTCTCCCGCAACTCACTAAAACCACGGTCACCATAACCACTGTTGCTGTTCTCTCAGTGCAGTATCGCTCCCCGAGCTTTCGACAACATATTGCGATGAATCGGTCAAATGTAAAACTGACCGTAAACCAAACAGAACAGTCCCTGGTCACAACATGAAGTAAAATTGTCACTGTGCATACAAGAGTGATGAGCAGGGATCTGGAATAAATGTAGATATTGTTTGTCTGAGCCATTAAAGCGAAAACTATAACCGCCATCATATCCGCTGTTGCCATTCCAACCAGGTACCGGGTGATGCATTTGGAGAGTCCGCACTTTCCCCGAGATAGAATCACAATCGCCGTTAAATTAACTACAAGAAATGTAGAGAGAAAAAAAGAGGTCAACGCAGTATTATCGTTAGCTGCAAATGTCTGAATGCCCACTATTTTTTCTAATGCTCTGAAGGGTATGATTTTTTTGAAGTGAAAAGCAGACTCATGTACCGACTCACGTATGGGTGAAGGTCGATCACCCCATGAACAACACGATTTCCATTATTTGAGAGGAAATAGCTGAAGGGTTTATTTGTAGTACAATCTTGAAATATAATGCATAAGGTATAATTCAACGTTTTCTGGAACAACAGACCTGAGTGACGATATTCGAATGGCCGGTCAGTTGAAAAAGCTTCTGATCTGGATATGCGACCATTCTCGGTTTAGAAAGCCGAGCAAGGTGAAACTATGAAACTCTGGCAATATCGGCACCGACGTAATTGACAAAAGAAATAAAAAGCATCACGTAGAAACAATATGGAAGCTGAATAACAAAACTATTAGATGTTTGAATCCTCAATTCTGGAAACACATTTCAACGAAGGTAGCATTTGTGCTCAGTAAAAGTCCAAACAGTGCAACCGAACGAAAGCAAGATGATGACGGCACCGAACATGGACTGACCAGCTCCAGTATCTTACCAGGGACTCCGATCGCTACAATTGCAGGATAGAAAACGCCCGCGATGTAGTAAATCGTTGGATATCCCATATTTCGTCAGAGGCAGCTTTCAGCTGCACGGAACGATCCAACTGCTCATATGGACTTTTACAGTTTTTTGCAGAGTTATATACAATTCAGAGTAATTCCACTGAGGCAATTAGTGTGATTATCACATCAGTCGCATGAGGGACAACCAGCTACACAAACACTGACATTAAATTGTTTTTCTCACTCTATCCCGCCATGAATTCGTCTCCCCCAGGGATGTTTCAAGTTATTAACTTTTAAACAAAAGATAATATGAATATTGCGATTGTGTTTTCCAAAATATCTGACGTCAGCTGCTGAAATGGGACATTTAATGATCAGTGTTGTTTCAAACATTGACAATCATCCTGAACAAACAACATGGACAATCAACTTCTAACAGATTTATTTTGTCACATTCAGGGAGCGCATTCGCTTCTGACACTGAGGGCGCAACATTAGCTCGACTTGTGAAATTGGGTACCATTTACTGAGGGGTGAGATTGGATTATTTTTTCTATCGCTTGCTCAGGTCATTTGAGTCATTTGATTGATGAAAGTCCCAGTATCACCTGATGATATGTATCACAATAAAACACGTTGAATGCATGTACTTCCGAGCATATAAATGCGATCTAGATGATTATTGCACGGGCTTTTGACAATAAAAGGTTACGCGCTCACACGAATTTAGCTGCAGCTTGTCAACGGATTGACAAACGTTGTTATCTGGATTAGCATAGAGTGGATGGTTGATTTTATGACTCTGACCAGTCTACTGCAGGGATTGGTGTTCGTCCCGTTGCTATTTATCATGTATGTTAATGACTTAGATGTCGATGTAGCAAACTGAATCAGAAGAATTGCGGATGTCTACTAGGTTGGGGGCGTTGTTCCAGTTAGGAACTATATCTAAGCTTGTAGCTCGATGCTGACTGGCTGGGAAATGGGCTGAAAAATGGAAGATGGCATTTAATACAGACATATATAAGATGGTCTGCGTTGTGAGGAAAGATACAACAGGATTTGAGGCACGTGTTGAATACGTGGACTTAGAGTGCTGTAGTTAAAAAGAGACAATCTCCCCAAGGGATGTAACAAGTTATTAACTTTTGAGCAAACAAAAAATAACATGAGCGTTGCTAATAACCATATAACAATTACAGGTCGGAAAGAGGCCATCTCGGTCCTTCTAGTCCGTTCCGAACGTTTACTCTCACCTTGTCCCACCTACCCGCACTCAGCCCATAACCATCCATTCCTTTCCTGTCCATATACCTATCCATTTTTTAATGACAAAATCTAATCTGCCTCTACCACTTCTACTGGATATCTAATTTCAAGGACGCCTGGGTTCAGCTGCTGAAATGCGACATTTTCTGATCAATGTTGTTTTTAACATAGTCAATCATCCTGAACAATCAACATGGACAGTCACCTTCAAACAGATTTATTTTGTCCCAATCAGCGGGGTACATTCGCTTCTGAGAGTAAGGGTGAGACATTAGCTCGGCGAGTACAAGTTATTGAACGGGAAGATAGGATCATTCTTTGTGTCGCTTGTTCCAGTCATTTCGAGTTACTTGAAAAACGAAAGTGTCATAACAACTGATGACATGTATCACAATAAAACACACGTTGTCCGCCTGTTCTTCGGAGCCTATAAAAAAGGTCGACAGTAATAACATAGGGACCTATGGTAACAAAATTTACGCACCTACACGGCTTTAGACGGGGCTTGTGGAGGATTGATGGAAGTTCTTTCCTGGATTAGCAGAGAGTGGATGGTTGATTCGTTGACTCTAACAAGTGTAGTACAAGGATTAGTTTTAGACCCATTGATTTGTTTTATTATGTATGTTAATCCGCAGATGTCGATGTAGATTACTGAATCAGAAGTATTGTGGACAACTCGTAAACTGGGGGCGTTGTTACAGCCAGGAAATCTATCCAAGCTTGTAGCTTGATGTTGATTGGCCGGGAAATGGGCTGAAAAATGGCAGATGGCATTTATTACAGACAAGTATGAAATGGTCTGATTTGCCAAGAAGGATACTACAGCTTAAAACGCACGTATTAAGCGACGTCACAAGCAGATCGGTCGTATTGAGGTCTAATCACATGGGCCTTCACAGCCAGATCACGAAGAACAGGAGCTGGGACGTTATGCTGAAGCTGTACAACACATTGGTGCGGCCGGATATAGAATATCGTGGGCTACTGGCCACCTACCAACAGTTTTGAAATGTCAATAAGCTTAATTTCAAAGGGATAATTTCAAAGGAGGAGTTCAGGGAATAATTACAAGGGTTGGAGGGATAGGTTAAACAGGTTAAGAACTCATTCCTTCGAAAACAGGAAAATAAATGGAGATTTTACAGAAGAATACAAAATTGTGGGAGATACAGAGATTAACCCCGTCTTCTGAGGGAATCTAGACGTAGAAATAAGGGTTTGGGGTGAAACGGCAAAACATGAGAAAAGTAAAACTTATTCACTCAGAGGGTCGACCCAATATACAAGGAAGATCACAGGGTGTTATCTGGATAGGAGTGTTAGCCTATTTCTCTGTAGTAGTAATCTATGACACCGTGGCTATATTTGACCGATTTCTCCATTCAGTGTCTTATCATTTTCCACGGTCACTAATCTCTGTGAAAAATAGAGGGTGTGTTCAAGCTCATCTTTCAATCTCATTTCCTTACGCTTTTGTAGTACAAACCGCTCTGTGCCTATTGTGGAACTCGTACCCATGAGCGGCTCTCTGCTTGTTGGAAAACTAAGTCTCGCCACTCTGCATCCGCTGTGGAACTTATAACAATCTGCAGCCCTCCGTTGCCTGCAGAAAGCCTCACGTCTGTATCTGTCGTGGAACTGGTATCGATGTTCGGACCACGGCTCACTGGAGGATGACTCACCTCTCCGTATCCATCTCGGAGCTGGTATCTTGGATGCATGGCCCTAACCTCGTTTGAGAATATCTCAGCATTGAGAACATGTTTTCGCTTCTAACACTTTGCATGCCATTTGTAATTTGCATATTCATTGTATTAACCTTTTCTTCGGAATTATCTTTAGCTCTAACTCTTAAACGCTGACCTGTTTTGCGACCATAGTTCATTTTAATTCCTATGCCGCCAACTTATTGCTAACATGAACGTTAATCAATGAATCGGGTTCATTAATCAATACATCAAAGCTCGCATTGGTTTTGTTTATTTCTGCGATATTTACGTTATTACCATGGAATTATTTATTATTTGTCTCCAATTGCTCCGCCGATGGCAATGATTGACTTCTCTTTTGCACGATTGCAGCCTTTCAAATTGCGAATTTGAAAACGAAGGGAAGAACAGTGACGGATGGAGATATGTTCCTCGGCAAAACCGGTTTCTGACTCGCCCGGGAACTCTGAGGTGGCGAGTTTCACCGCAAGCGTGATTGCTGTTCCGGACGCTGGATGTGCTGCCTGGACGAGTATCGCACACCACGAACACTGCAGAGTGAAATATGATGAAGCGCGGTTCCTTTTCCTGAAGGCATCCAAACTCCTACTGACTTGCTGTAGATTTATTTTACCGTATTCCCTCATATTCTTGTTGCGTGACATACGTGCAATGAAAGGGTATTCTAAAAGGTTCATCACAAGAGCATGAATCCACCGTGAATGTTGGCCTATTTTTTTCAAGGCAGTTTGAAAGTCAATATCTGGGATTCGGTGGACTTCGTTATTATAGACCGGCCACTGATCAATTTCCATAGGAATACAGGGAATTGTTTACATTTTCATTCACAAAAGGCATCCGTTTTGAAGGTGAATGCGAAGCAATGGTATTTCTCAAGGCGGTGACCAAATCACCATTGGGTCTCGCCAATGTGGGGGCTGCCACACCGGAAGAACCCGACATAACGGTCAGATCTGGACGGACTGATTGTTGTGAGCAGTTGATGGTGAAGGAGGAGGTGTAGATGCAGGTAGAGTACTTGTAAGTGTCAGGCAGGAAGTGAGTAGTGGATATGGGAGTGATGTGGACCTGCAGAAACAGCAGAAGGGGCTGTGGGCAGAGTAGGGAAAGTGCATCTTCGTAAGATTCCGTTGAAGACGGCGGAAGTTATGGAGGACGGGATTCTCGCGGTGTGTTAGGTAACAACAAGAAAATCCTTCTTTTCTCTTTCTAAAAATGCTTCTCAGCAAAATTACACTGATAGTGGTAATGCCCGGTGATGACTGACCACACTTCCATTGGATATCAGAACATAGTGCTCAGGACTTTATTTAATAATGCCCACTCCGTTGCAGCAAATAAAAGTGCTGATACACCACAAATTACAAGCTGTTGAATCCAAACCACAAACGTGCAATCATTCATGATATGTATAGTACCCGGCATAGCAGAAGATGACTGACGTGTCATGGACAGAATATCCGTGTAACGTAGCGTCATGAACCTGACTTAAATGATATACAGCTCTGAGGGCAGTGATTTACAGTCAATGTACCAACGAGTGACCGAAACAGCAGTGGAAAAGAAAACCAATGAACCTTTCATTTGTTATTATATTCGCTCTGATGTCAGGATTGACTCGGTGGTTAAAGAGAAATATTCATTCATTTTTTATCATCACAACGGGCATGCTCACAATGGGCCATGTTTATATTTCCAGGCACCGGCACATTTTTATTTTGATATGTTTAAATGAAATTCGGTGCCATTTATTTGCAAGACATGTTAAACTTTTATTTATCCACTCCACACGAAAACCCAGATTTCTTCACTAGGTTCACAGATAAAGAACCTCAAAGACGCAAATATATACAGTTGTGTTCGGCAGGTTCAGAAAATTGAAACCACCGGGGATCATGACCTGTCGAGCTTTCGTCACTTACAGCTTTACACAACCGATATGCTATTTTTTCTCTGATGTCCGATACCAGGAATAAAATAATGAGTATATATTTTAAAATACCCTGTGCACATATAAATATATTTTAAGATACTTAATTACTTGAAATATACGAATATTGCGAATAAATGTGTATGTTTTTGTTGCTTCAAGCAAGCTGTGTATAAGCAACATGAGAGAATTATTGCACATCACTAATCAGAATAATTACAGTCAAGATGAGTTGCACTTAACCCGTTATGTTGCGACACTTGCGCAATTATGGAATACACTCCGTTGTGTGATTGTGTACAAAAAAACATATCGAACATTTTGAAGTAATTTCTAAATAAATTGCTTGTATGAAGCAACAGTTTAAAAGGAACCGAATTAAGTTGGTCTCTTGAGATTTGAAACACAGCCGAATGAATGTGTACAAACTATGTATTTACTCGGCGCATTCACCGTCGTCTGTCTGAACTGCTGGAGAGCCAATAACTGGATTTAGATTGGACGATAGCAGACACATTGACTGTAATGCTGAAACGTCCGAACGATTATGGACCTGGTTTATCTTTCATAGAGTCACAACTATAAGCAGAATGGTCCGCGCTTTACAGACACTCACTGACCACGCTGATGGTATAACCGCTTCTTTTGAACCAACACTGAGCTGAAATGATAATATCACCACTGGCCAGACTGACAGCGTCATTACTGGTCCTACTGACTGTTGTTAAACCCGACTGATAATGTTGTTGCTTCTGCAGCATCAACTAATCAAAGTGATGACGTCCCGGCATAACCTCGCCATTCACTGCAATACATTCAGCATCTTATGTGCAAAATTCAGCTTGTGGATATTCAGACAAGTTCCCCAGTCTCGGATAATCATGTTCGGGCGACAAAGGTGCGCTTGCCAGCTACGATAGCCTCCGTGCCTTCCTCCCGGACTGGGGCACCAGGGCATTGACCGGCGAGTCTTGCACAGTAGAAACCTCGGAAGGGAAGGCCAGGGATTGGTAACCATAACAATAGCAAAGGTGACATTCTCATTAGAGAAGCTGCGTCGATAGTGAGCTACCAGGAACAAATGAAAACATATCTTTCATGCTAATAGATTAGAGTCGACAATGCAACGCAGAAATTTGTTCATGTGATGTTTTGCTCTTTCTGACTGACCGTTCATCTGCGGATTATGACCAAAACAAAAGCTAACTGAGGCGAGAAGGATCAGGTACATGAAGGCTTGGAAAACAGCTGTGCAGTTGGAAAGCTGGAAATGCATGACCAGGCATTCGAACTGAGCATTATGCGCTATGATCGCCAACTTTTGTTCATCACCTGACAGGTGCAGATTCCGTAGATCCAGTCTAGTGAAGGGTGGACAATTTTGAGTGTTTTACTGGGGCGCCGATTGGGGGTCTGGGATGGGAGAATAAAGCAGTGCTGGAGCGGGTTGATTGAGCACTTATTCATGAGTGGGTCTGATGAGGGGTGAGATCGAGGAGAGGTAATGCCCACAAGGAGGTGGATCTCGCTGCGCGTTGTCCGAGAGGAGACTGGGTGCTGGATTTTCATTTACTGAAGACGATAGCCGAGTCGTGGTGTTCGTGTGAGAGCGGGCTGAGGTCGATGGTTTCATTCGTCTCCACGGGTTTACCAGACGTCAACTGAATTTGCAGGCCGGTGGGTCAACAACTCAGCAGCGAAGCAGATGAACAGGCGAAGTGAGGAACGTAGGTGAAGAGGCCGGAGTAACCCATGATCAGAGGGTATTGAGTGAGTCGAAAGGGAGGAATATGATGGAGTCGTGGAGGTCTGTGATGCTCATGTGCAAAGGTTGTATGCGCGCCCTGACCAGCCCATACCCACAGGGGGGTCCGGCAATCGCCGTGATGTTGAAGGGGTAAGAGAGCGTCTCCTTAGAGACCCCAAGCTGCACACGTGGGTTCCAAAAAAACAAGTCGCTGCTTTGTTGGAATTCACCAGAGCTGACCAGGAATATTCGTCACATTATACCGTTCGACGAGGGCAAAACTGTAATCGTGCTCGATATGCGTGGAGGCCTTTCACCTGTCATGCTGCTCTCACTGGTTAGACAGGAGGCGAAAGAGCGATAAATAGCTAACTGGATGCATAATTGGATTCACGATAGAGGAATGATTTTTTTCGGACTACAGAGCACAGCGAGAGATATGCCTCAGGTATTCATGCTGGATTTATTGTTTTCTGTCTTCCAAATCAACATACGGGAAGATAATATACATGCCAAGGACCGACAGTTTGCAGTTGTTACCAGTGTAGGTGGTATGTTGGACTCTGAATAGAGTGGGACTTCGATCGGCTGAGTAAATGGAGCGAGGTGTGTAAAATGGGGCTTATTTCGGATCAGTCCGACATGCTGCATTCGGGAAAGTCGATCAACCTGGAATATCCACTATAAACAGTTTGTCCCAGGGGGCTGCGGTAGAACAGAAGGAGTGAAAGTCAACAGTAATCTAGAAACGGTAGTGCAATATCAAGTACTTGAACCAGCCTTTTCTGTTTTTTTTTTCTCAGCGAACTTTAGAAGGAACTGTATTGTGCTGAACATAGTGCAGCAGTGATTTATTAACATGGACACGAGGAATTCCAAGATGAGAGAAGTTGGACAACAAGGTCATTATTCTTTGTAGATGAGAGCCATCATATGAAGGTGCCTCCGAATGCGAGGAGTGTCACAAGTGTGAATGCATTCAGTCTTTTTCCCATAGATTTGTGTAATCTTCTATAAAAATGGCAATAACATCAGTCAGAAGCAGAAGAAGTTCTTGCTTTGAAATGCTTAGGGAGATTATATACCGAATGCTGAAAATTCGATCGAGCTTTGATGGGCATCCTGGTTGCCATGGACAAAGTGGACTGATTTCATGCCATATAACACCATGAATGCATTTAATCACGACGTACGAAAAGGTCAATTGGACATTGTTCCTGCTGTCGGCTTTAAACCCAGTAGTCATTTTTTGCAATTGGAACAGGAAGCAAATGGTGCAAGGATATTTTAGCGGAACTACGCGGTTGAGTGGCTGAGTCCGTCAGATTCGTATCCTCCTGTATTCGATGGCCAGTGATGTAAGAGTTCAACAGCACCTGCAACTTTAGGCATAAACCGCCTCCGTTAGCGAGGTATGGAAAGCATAACCAATCATTCTGCACTTGTTGGATGTTTTGCCCATTTAACGTCGTATCGATGATTTCAGTCCATGTTTCTGGATCGTTTAGTCGCAGTAATTATGTGCAGGGCTATTAGCTCGTTCTGGCAACCATTCAAAATCACAGTGAACTCACAAAGGGGATGCGACTACCAGATCGACTGTACTGTGAAGTCAATGGGTTGCTAGGAAAAGGCGTCAAACTGAAAGAAGCATCAGTTTCGCCATCGTCGAATAACGTGTGTTTTTATACGTTTATAGGTTTTATACGTTTATGTGACTGTAACTGTTTGTATTTGTGCATATTCAATGATATGAGAAAGTGGTTAGAGATTCTATCAGTACCTCCAGTTGAACTCTGTCTTTTTGTATGTTTCACCCGAGCTGTCAGTCCATGGTTTTGTTTTGCCATCTGCTCCTGCCCTACTCCGGCTCCTGTATTACTGAATACTCGGCCGCTCATCTGTTTCTCATTATTACCTGTATTGCTGCCACCTGTGTCTCATTATGCTCCAACTATCATCTGCCTCTCTGCTTATTGTTCAGTGTATTTCAGTCCTATATTTTCACCTGTTGTCATATTATGCCAGTGAATATTCTGAGCCCTTTCAACGTTCGTATTTGTACACTCTCTTTCTGAATATCGACTCTGCCTATACCCCGATTCCGGTTTTCGGATTTCTCTGGATATTTTGATCTCTGCCTGAACTTTGACGCCGACTTCCTTGGCACCTCGTGATTTTTTAGTTAATTAATATCGCTGAATGCTCAGTACAGGGTCTGTGATCCTTGCTCCAGTGCTCTGACTGTACAATCTGGCCAACAGACCCCGATCGTCTGAGAGCTGCCCCGCAGCAACAAGGACTGATGCTGGGGAGACACCAGAACCAGCTGGACTCCTTGCTCAGGGCAGCGTTGTCGCCTTCTGCCAATATCGCCGATCTTGTGGTCCAGATCCTGTCACTCCATCTGTCCCAGAGCACCCATCAATATTCTGCGACTGCATCTTCCGCTCCGCCCTCCGGGTTCTCGACACTCCTCCCGTCCAAGCGCCCCGTCTGCTTCCTCCAGAAAAGTACTCAGGTGAGCCTGGGACCTGCCACTCTTTTCTTTCCCAGTGCATCCTCATTTTTGAATTGCAGCAACATTTCCGATTGACCGAGCAAAGCTAGTCGACGTCATCACCCGTCTGTCCAGACGGGCGAAGAATGGAGAACAGCCGTCTGGAAGGCCGGCTCCCCTTTTTGCAGTAGTTTTCAGTGAATTTCTGAGGAGCTGTATTGTCAGGGCGCTGGAGCAGCGATCCAATCGCAGACCCGGTACTGTACACACAGTGATTAAATTCAGTAACAAATTCCGAGGTGCAAACAAATTTGGCGTTAAAGTTCAGGCAGATATCAAAACATTGGGAGAAGTGGAAAAACCAGAATCGGGAAACAAACAGAGTCGAAATTCAGCCGGGCAGAGTACAGATACGAATGCTGAAAAGGCTCAGGAAAATTCACTGGCACCGTCTGGCAACAAACAGGTGGGAAAAAAAGATTGAAATTCAGTGAGCAATAAACAGAGAGGCAGATGACAGGTGGAGCACAATGAGACGCAGGTGCCAGCAAGACAGGTAATAATGAGAAGCAAATCAGAGACAGAGTACTCGGTAATACAGGGGCTGGAGTAGAGCAGGAGCGGGAGCAGGAGCCCATGGCAATTCAAAACCGCAGACTGACAGCCAGGGGAAACACACAATGAGACAGCGCTCAACTGGAGGCACTGACAAATTCTCGTTTTGAGTAAAACATTCAATAGCACAGAGGGTCTTTCACCAGATCTCGCAGAAAGTTAACATCAATAATGTTAAAAAATTGTCCCCACCTTCACTATCACAATGTTTATGTGATCAGATCAGAAAAGCGATGACTATCGAAAATGAATTACGCAGGAACAAGGGCCATTGACAACAGATGAGAATCATGAGGATTGGTATGGAAGATGAGTCAACAGTACAATTCTAAAAGTGAAAGTAAAAACAGCAGTATTAATGCGGCACTGTTTTGTCACCGGAGATCCGTACAATATATAACTGATCCAACTGGAAAACCTGTTCATTACGTCACTCTGAGTCATGAGGAAGCACCGATCGCTCTGGATGGATGATGTCTCCATGGGTGTAATTTCCGTTCCGTAATGTAAATCAGCGAGTTTCCTGTTACAGCCGCTCAAACCAACGATTAGAGACCCAGCCGCACTGGCGAAGAAAATTGTCTCTAGTTTGTTACGTGGCTGTAATTGGAAGACAGACCATACACATTTACAGCACATTGCAGGGCGCACAATGTTGTGCCGACCATATAATCCGCTCTGTAGTCTGCCTGGAATTTCCCTAGCACATAGCCCTCTTTTTCTTAAGCTCCATCTATCTATCTAAGGGGCTCTTCAACTCTCCATTGTATCCGCTTTCACAGCGTCTGGCTATCCACACGATCAATGCCCCTCATCATCTCACACATGCCGATCAGGTCACTTCTCATCGTCCATCTCTCCAGGGATAAAAGGACAAATAACTCGGACGGATTCTCATAATGTACGCACTCCAATCCAGGCAACATCCTTTTACATTTCCTCTGCACTCTCTCTAGAGTATCCACATCCTTTTTGTAGTCAGGTAACCGGACCTGAACCCGGTATTCCAAGTGGGGTCAGACCAAGGTGTTATATAGCTGTATCTGTTTGTATCACCTCCTCTGTGAATACCTGGGAATATTTTATAATTTTAATTTGAAATTATAAAACAGAATTTTGTTTTGGTGCATTTTGTTCCTTTGAGTCAATATTTGGATATAGATGTGGAATTACCTCACGGCCCTTAAACTCCATTCATTGTTTATAAATGACAGCATCCCATGCGACTTCGTAATAACATTATTAATTTACGCTGCAAGTTTGACTATCCTTTCGCCACTGACTGGAGGGTATGGCCAGTAACCAGAGGGTATTTCAAATTCTCCAAACCGTGAAGAGTCTTGCCATCTATACTATATCCTACCTTCAAATTGGCCCACCAGAATGAAGTGGTTCACCTATCTGGTTCAAGTCCATCTGCCGCTTTAGCGGACAGTTCTACATCCTATCAATGCCCCATTATATACTCCTACAACACACAGCACTACCCACAATACCACAACCTTTGTGTTATTTGTAAACGTACTAAGCCACCGTTCCACGTCTTTATCCGGGTCATTAAAAAAAAACACAAAACAGAGGGGTCCGAGAACAGATCCCTGCAGAACACCGCTGTTCACAGATATCCATGCAGAATTCGAGACATCTCCAACCACCCTTTGCTGGCCAATTCTGTATCTACAAAGCAAGGTCTCTTTGGATCCTATGCCACCTTACCTTCTAAAGTAGCCTAACATGGGGAAACTTATCAAATGCCAAAAGAGAGCGGCGTCTTTTTTATGACAGCTCTTGCACATGGCTTTCAAATCCTTCTCAGTTTCATTTTTTATCAGCATTCCCCCGGACTCCAATAGATTTTATTTTCCATTGTATTCATTTTGATGTGGAAGTAATCAACCCCAATAATAATGACTGAAAACCGCTGACCAATCCCACCAGTACTCTACACTAACTCCTTATCAGTATGGTTTTGGAAGTCATATCCTCCATGAACCTTGGCACATAACTACCTCCGACATCTGATGGAATAAAGAGCTCTCGACGGAGGCACCCACCTATTACGAATAATGAAAAAACTCACAAGTAGTTCGGCTTCAAGCAGAAATAAGTATTTCCCTGGGCTGCAAAAAACCCATAGTAGTTCTGAAAAAACACGCCTTTTCGTGCTGACTGCTGAGTCGTCTGAACTTGATGTTTTACTTGAACGTTGTTTCTCCTTTCTGAACCTACAATAGGAGAGACTGCACTTGATTTGGTATTGGGAAATTAACCTGGTCAGGTGTCACGTCTCTTCGTGGGGCAACATTTTACAGATAGTGATCACAATTCTATCTCCTTTACCATAGCAAGGGAGAGAGATAGAATCGGACAAGTTAGGGAAACGTTTAATTGGAGTAAGGGGAAATATGAGACTATCAGGCAGGAACATGGAAGCATAAACTGAAAACAGATGTTCTGAAGAAAAGGTGCGGAAGAAATGTGGCCAATGTTCAGGGGATTTTTCTGCGTGAGTACGTTCCAATGAGACATGGAAAGATTTGTAGGATACAGTAACCGTTGTGAAAAAAGGCTGTTGTAAATCTAGTCAGGAAGAGGAGAAGAGCTTACCAATGGTTTAAAAACTAGATAATAATAGAAATGTAAAAGAATATAAGGCCAGCAAGAAGGAGCTTAAGAATGAAAATAGGAGAGCCAGAAGGGGCCATGAAAAGGCCTGGGCGGACAGGATTAGGAATGACCGCAAAACATTCTATAAGTATGTGAACAGCAAGAGGATAAGCTGAAAGAGATTAGGACCATTCAAGTGTGAGAGTGGAAAAGTGTGTATGGAACCGGAGGAGACAGCAGAGGTACTTAATGAATACTTTGCTTTAGTATTCAGTACGGAAAAGGGTCTTGCCGATTGTAGGTATGACTTGCAGCAGACTGAAAAGCTTGAGTTTGTAAATATTAAGGAAGCAGAAGTGCTGGATCTTTTGGAATACATCAAGTTGGATAAGTTGGATAAGTCACCGGGCAGGACAGGATGTACCCCAGACTACTGTGGGAAGCGAGTGAGGAGATTGCTGAGCTTCTGGCGATAACCTTTGCATCATCAATGGTGACGGGAGAGGCTCAGGAGGATTCTAGGGTTGCGTAAGTTCTTCTCTTTTTCAAGAAAGGGAGTTGGGATAGCCCAGGAAATTATGAATCAGTGAGTCTTACTTCATTGGTTGTTAACTTCATTAAGAAGATCCTGAGTGGCAGGATTTATGAACATTTGGAGAGGCATAATATTATGAAGAATAGCCAGCATGCCTTTGTCAAAGGCCGGTCATGCCTTACGAGCCAGATTGATTCTTTTGAGGATGTGACTAAACACATTGTTGAAGCTAGAGCTGTAGATGTAGTGTATATGGATTTTAGCAAAGTTATGAGGCATGGGATCCAGGGGTACATTACATTGTGGATTCAGAATGGACTTGCCCACAAAAGGCAAAGAGTGGTTGTAGACGGATCATATTCTGCAAGCAGATTTTGTGACCAGTGGTGTCCCTCAGTGATCTGTTCTGGGATGCCATTTCTTCGAGATGTTTATAAATGACCTGGATGGGGAGGTGGAGGGATGGGTTAGAAGAATTTACTGATGACACAAGGATAGGGGGCGGGTTGTAGAATGGGTTGTCAGAGGTTACAGCTTGACATCTACAGGATGTAAATCTGGGCTGAAAAGTGACAGAAGGGGTTTTCACTCAGATGAGTGTTAGGGTGTTCTGTTTGTTAGGTCAGATAGGCAGAATATGGCATTAATGGTAAGACTCTTGGCAGTATGTAGGATTGAAGGATCTAGGAGTCCGAGTCCATTGGACACTCAAAGCTGCTACGCAGGTTGGCTCTGTGGTTAAGAAGGCATATGGTGCATTCGACTTCATCGATCGTGGGACTGAGTTTAGGAGCTGAGAGGTAATGTTGCAGCTGTATACGACCCTGGTCAGACCCCACATGGAGTACTGCCCTCTCTTCTGATCACCTCACTGCAGGAAGGACGTGAAAACAATAGACAGGGTGCAGAGGAGATTTACAAGGATGCTGCATGAACTGGGCCTTCTTTCCTTGGAGCGACGGAGGATGACAGGTCACCTGATCGAGTTGCACAAGATAATGAGAGGCATTGACCGTGTGGATAGTCAGAGGCTTTTTTTCCCAGGGCTGAAACAGCGAGCAGGAGAGGGAATAATTTTAAGGTGCTTGGAAGTAGGTATACAGGAGATGTGGGAGGTAAATTTTTAAGCAGAGAGTGGTGAGTGCGTAGAATGGGCTGCTGATGGCGGTGTTGGAGGCGGGAGCGATAGGGTATTTTAAGAGAGTCCTAGATGGGTACATGGAGCTTAGAATAATTAAGGGCTATTGGTAAAGCATAAGTAGTTCTAAGTTAGGGACATGTTCGGCACAGATTTGTGAGCCGAAGGCCTGTATTGCGCTGTAGGTTTTCTATGTTCCTATATTTCTAACCTCAATCGCAGAGATTGGTGCCGACTGCCCAGCGCATCTGCGGATGTGAACCTTCCTCTCTGCAGGACATGAACAGCAGCAGGTGCGGGAAAAAAACCCAGTTTCAGTTGATTTTCTCTGACAAGCAATGCCGCAGCATGAAGGCCAGGACCAACGGGCTCTGTGAAAGCCTCTTTAACCAGGCCATCATATTTATCAACGCATATTGCTGTTATTGCATATCTGGCTGTGCATTGTATGTGACTGTACGTACATGTACACAAGACAAATCTGTATGCAATCTTAGTGTTAGGGCAATATCTTACCATCTGCATGATAAATAACAGCGGACCTAGCACTAATCCTTGCAGCGGACCTGTCACAGTCAAAGAATGAACAATCTACTCTCTGGCCTCTTACGCTAACCACTGTTCGATCCATGTTGTTTTAGTTTGATGGGTCTGAGTGCACATTGGAAGACAACATGCGATTTTCAGCCGAGGAAACAAAAAAAAATGTGTTGGTTCAGCTTTGTTTCATGGGGACATGATCGGCACCTTGGATTTTTAGCACAGAATTTCAGTACGAATATAATGTATTGCATACTATTGTGTTTAATTCAATTTTTGTGGCATATAATAGACCAGCCTGCGTACATGCTGATAGATCACATAGTTTAATTTCTACTTTTGTTCAAACCAAATATGGTTGGAGAATTGTGGCAGCTCTGGCTAATGCCTTTAAAGTTACATAGACTGCACTACCTGTCACGGTAATGGAGTAAATTGGGCAAGTCATTTACGAGTAGATGTTCTGTGCTTCATACCAAACGGCTGATATCCCATTTCAGCAGCTGAAAACAGGTGCCTTGGACATTATATTGGTAACGTTCATATTTTCTTTTGCTGTAACGTTAATAGCCTGTAACATCCCTTGGGGTGATGAATTTATGGCACGGTTTCGGAGTGCAAAAAATATAAACAATATCAGTGTTCTGCAGCTGGTTGTCCCTAATGTGACTGATGTCATAACCACACTAATTGCAGCAGAGGAGTTGCTGTGAATTGCATATAGCTCTGTAACTCCGATCACCGGTCCATGTGAGCCGGTGGGATTTTCTGCACAGCTGAAAGCTGCTTCTGAATATGGGATATCCAGCGATTTACTACATCGCGAGCGTTTTCTATCCTACAATTGTAGCGATTGGTGTCCCTGGTAAGATACTGGAGCTGGTCACTCTATGTATTGTGCCGCCGTCTTCCCTTTGTCCCGCTGCACTGTTCGGACCTTTACTCAGCACAAACGCTGCCCTCAGTTTCAGTTTCCATACTTTTCTGATATAATGATTTTTTTTTTCTGTTTTGTCAAATACGTTGTTGCCGATATTGCCAGTTTCAGAGTTTGATCTCGCTCGGCTCTCTGAAACGATAGGGGTCGATATTCCAAATCGGCAACTTTTTCAAATGACTGTCCAGTCGAATATTGACACCCAGGTCAGTTATTCCATAATCGCTAAATTATAACTCATGCTTTGAAACTCAATAATTTCATCACAAATAATTTTTTCAGTTTTTTCAACTCCAATAGTTGAAATGGCGTTGTTTATGGAGTGGTCGACCGTTCAGCGGCACGGACATCGTGGAAATCAAATGCCTCGCTCGAAACTGTTGGTAGGTCGCCAACCCACTGCCGCTCCACTCCATTACTGTCACCCAGCCGGAGTGCACCGACAAAGCCGGCACACGTTGGATTTGTGCTTTTCACTTCAAAAAAAAACTATATAGCCACGGTAACTATAACCACCTTTGCTGTTCCGTCAGTGCAGTATCGTTCCCGCAGCATAACTCCACAACACTGGAAGAATGGTGGGCATTCAGACAGTGGCAACAAACGATAATTCTGTGTTTTTTTTCTGCAAATTTCTTGTAGTTAATTTAACGGCGATTGTGATCCTATCTCGGGGAAAGTGCGGACTCTCCAAATGCATCACTCGTTACCTGGTTGGAATGGCAACAGCGGATCTGATGGCGGTTCTGGTTTTCGCTTTACTGGATCAGAGCAACAATATCTACATTTATTCCAGATCCCTTCTTATCACTCCTGTATGCGCTCTGACACTTGTATTTAGGGTTGTGACGAGGGACTGTTCTGTTTGGTTTACGGTCAGTTTTACCTTTGATCGCTTCATCGCAATATGTTGTCGGAAGCTGCGGGAAAGATACTGCACTGAGAGAACAGCTGCTGTGGTTATGGCGACGGTGGTTATAGTGAGCTGCGGGAGATGTACCCCGTTTTACTTCGCCGTTGAACCTTACTTCGTCATTGATAACATGCAGTGGCGTTGCTCCCTCACACATGAATACGCTACTTCACCCGTGTGGAGAGGATACGAATTACTGGATAGCATTTTGACACCGTTGCTACCAATCGGCTTCATTCTGGCGTTCAATGGGTTAACAGTAAGACATATCATTTCGGCAAACAGAGTCCGCAGAGGGCTTCGGAACAGCAGTGATAATCAGAAAGATACCGAGGTGGAAAACCGCAGAAAATCGATGATTTTATTGTTCGCAATTTCAGCTAATTTCATATTATTTTGGATACCCTATTTAGCTCATTCCCTGAAATGGCAACTGGAAAACTACTTGTATCAGGACAGATATTTGAGTTCCCCGGTATATATACTACAACAACTTGGGTTCATGTTACAAATTCTGAGTATGTGCACCAATACTTGTATCTATACACTGACACAGAGGAAATTCAGAAAAGAACTGAAGAATGGAATGACGTATGTGTTTACATTAAATCGCCATCTGTGTAGATAACGTCCACGTCCAATTGAAATTCACCGCAGATTTCTAATAAAACAGTTCTAAAAATGAGTAGGTCATGAATTCAATCAATCATTTGCCTGGCCATCCTGAAATTGCAAAATCACAGAAGGTTATATACCTCATGGAGTTAAGCCAGGAAACTGGGCAAATGCTCAATGGCTGGCGTGATTGGCACATTGGTTGAATGACTCCAAACTATCGCAGAGACTTGACAAACACAAGGGCAGGAATAGCTTCCGGACATACCCATGTTCAGATATTTCTAAATTGTCAGAGTCGTGTAAAAGAGAGTAAAGTGAGTGTCATTGAAACACACAGAGAGTATGATAGTAAGTCTGCTTTTGAAAGGGAGGAAACAGTGGAGAGATTGTCTATTGATAGACTGTGATTAGAGCTCAGAAGCAGAAAGTGAGCAACCATTCGTTTGGGAGTATCCTGTAGCGACTACACACCCTGAACTATCTCCAAAACATAAAAAAATGTACGGAGCCAGCGAGGACCTAATCGGGAGATAGATTTGGGACAGATGACATATTAACACGGTTGTTGTCACAGACAACATAAGCTTCCCGAATATCATTGGCACTTCCTCAGGTTAAAAGGATCAGATATGACAGAATTTCCCAATAAGTGGACAGGGGGACTACAGAACATTCCATTCAGGATCTAGTACCAGAAAATGTCACAGTTCTCCTCGCGGATCAACTATCCCACAGCGGCCTGACCTCAACCTTACGCTGGGATACGATCTGACATTATGGGATGTATTTAATTAGTGCTATTAGGTAGGCACTTGGAGCCGAATGTGGGAAATAGTGTGCTCCTTGAAATGCGCAACCAGTGATTATTAATGGAACAGTTGACTGGGGTCCAGTATAGACTTGTCTCATTGAGGCTTGGAACGGAAGGTAGTGCAACGTAACCCTGGTTAACAAAAGATATGGAACACCTCGACAGGAAGAAGAAAGACAGATACTTCAGATTCAGGAAGGAAAGATCAGACAGGACTATGGAAAGTCACAAGGTAGACATGAAACAAATTAACTTAACCTAGAAGATATAAAATGGGGCATGAGAATGCCTTGGAGAGTTGCATTAAGGTACAGGACGAAAAGGAGGGTGACGAAAGAGAAGATGGGACAGATCAGAGATAAATGATGAAGCATGTGTCTGGATTGCAAGGAGCCAGTTAAAGTTCTTAATGATACTTTGCTTCCGTATTCACCAGTGAGCGCGACCTTCATGAATGTGGATCCAGCGTAAAAAGGCCGATATACTGGGACATGCCTACGTTAAGTTTTATGCGTTGGAACTTGTAAAACATTAAAATAAACCATTCACCAATGATAGAAGGTATATACCTCAGGTAATTAGAGAAAGCGGGCGAAGATATTACTGCGCTTTTGGGCATGATATTTGCGTCTTCACAAGCCACAGCAGTACTAACAGGGGATTGGAGGATGGCGAATGTTAATTCCTTGCTCAAGAAATGCAATATGGAATGTTCTGAGAATTGCAGGCAGTAAGTCTTCATTCAGTCGTGGGCAAGATATTGGAGAAGATTATTAAAGAGGGAATTTATGAATATCTGGAGAAACATATTCTGGATGTGAACAGCCAGAATGGTTTTGCGGGAGCAGGTCGTTCCTTATCAGCCAGATTAAATTCCTTGAAAAAGTGAAAAAAAAATTACAGATGAGGACAGAACAGACAATGCGGCGTGTATTAATTATGTAAGGTGTTTGACCGCATTATGCTTGGTATGCACATTCAGAAAGTGAGAGGGAACGGAATCGAGCGAAACCTAGTTGCACACACTGAGAATTGGCGTATTAACAGAAGGCAGATTAGATAATACAAAAAGGGAAGAGAGTGGCCAGTGATGCTCCGCAAGGAAGGTATACACTTTAGTGCACCTTACAACTATGGCTCCACTCCGCAATTACAGTGTTCTGAAAGACCGACAGTAGCTTGACCATCTTGCACCGCTTAAACATTTTATTGAATTACTGCTGGCGATGAATGCAAAATTCTGAATTTCAGAATGGAACTGTGCGCTATATATTCTGACCTCCCGTTTGCATATTACAGGGCTGATGCTGCAATGATATTGAAACAAATATTTCCAGTCGAACCCTAACACTCAACATTTCAAAGTCTTCAGCAGCCTCTGTTTGTGCTCACCAAATCAACCAAGCTCCAAAAATGCGAATTCCGAATTCCGATTTCAAGTATACATGAATTTGTCCTTATGCCAAATTATCTTTCAACAATGGGTTTGCCGTACCCGGAACAGACACACTAATATTGGGATCCCTTTAACCCTGATTCCACCTGGCCGATGTGGAATCCAGGTCTGTCTCTGAAATCAAGTGTATGGGACATTGGGAAAAAAGTTGAATTTCCCCATGGGGATGAATAAAGTATCTATCTATCTATCTATCTATCTATCTATCTATCTATCTATCTATCTATCTATCTATCTATCTATCTATCTATCTATCTATCTATCTATCTATCTATCTATCTATCTATCTATCTATCTATCTAATATATTCTAAATACGCAGGTAAAGCAAAACACAAATAAGCACTTGCACATTTCTATCGTCAAAACCGTTGCAGGTAACTGGCGTATGGAGAATATACAGTTAATTGCCAGGGTGAAATTCCTTATCAAATAGGCTAAAAAGCAAATGGAATGTAAATGCGGGTGATAGTCGCCCAGATATGCTAACAGTTTCTGAAAGAATCCCACATTCTGAAATTCACATCAGATCCTGGAAGTACATTTCACTCAAGGAAACAGACATTTTGAGATAGTCAAATCGTGTTGTGAAACAGAGGATTAATTCCAATATTCTCTCAAAACAAACCTAGCAAACACATGACTGCCTTCCGTTCATTCATGCCCGAATTATCTCTCTTTATATTTAAAGCGAACTGATAAATGCCCAGTCCTTGTACAATATTTTACATTCTCAATGCATTCACACTTCAAACTATCACAGAAAATGACATAATTTTAAGTGTTGAACAATTCACAAATAATCTATAATTAGAATCATACAATATTTAAGAAATCTTTTCGCGTCTAAAGCAAATGGACGCTGGAAGTTATGTATCGTCCGCAGATTAATATTCAGCCTATTTAAAAATAACGTCAGCGCGTCATCAAATCTCCAGCGGCGTCTACGTTCTCTCATCCCCAATCTCCGGACAAGGATAGGATTCAGTGTAAATGAAAATTTTGTTGAATAGTATCAGGCTTAATAATCCCTGTTACTACGGCTGAATGAACAGATTTGGACCCAGTACTGGGAACATTGCCCCAAGAAAATCCGGTCCGCAAATACCGCCTTATCTCCTTACTGATGGAGTGAATGTATATTCCTTTAGTGCGTTACCTCCCTTATAATCTCAGACTTGCACTTTCTTATGCACACGTTAAAACGTTTTACTACATCTCAATGCCTCACTGTGTGTAAGGACAGAGGGATGAAACAATGTCATTGACTGTCTAGATTCGTCGGTTCTGCGAGACACTAAAATTCGTCACCACATATATCTGACTACTGGCTCTAAATTGTCTCAAAATAATCTTATTCATTGTGGACCTTGGAGCGCCATTCATCGATTTGACGAAAATGTACTTGAGTGCTTGCCACTCCTCTGGTTACATTTGGTTAGAATGTCTAGTGCAGGGGTGGGCAAACTTTTTGACTTGTGGGCCACAAAGGGTTCTAAAATTTGACAGGGGGGCCGGACCAGGAGCAGATGGACGGAGTGTTTTGGTAATACACCTCATAAGAGAAAATAAAATATCATGGGATATGTAGAAAACATGTGCTTTAATTTCAATTGAAAATGAACAAATGCATTACAACAAAATATCTGTCTTTGAAGTCCCATGGTATTTAGCTATTTATTGAAATGACTTTTAAAACACTGAAAATTAAATGAATAAAATACAGATTTTTTAAATAGTAACAGTTATTATTTTAAAGCACTGAAAATTCTGTTATCCTTCAAGATATTATCATCATCACTCTCCTCCTGACTGTCTTTATTTCAAAAACGGTAGGAGATGCAGGTCTACCTGTCCTGCTGCTTCTTATTCAATTGTCCCCTGTGCCAAAACTCAATAACGACCAGTGTCACTGACAGAACAGTGACAGCGCGCCAGTATGCGGAGCGCGTTATTTGATCTGGAGCGCATTTTTTATTTTGAGAACGTACGTGCACCTGCGCACTACTCATGTCCATCACTTAACAGAAATGACATGTAACATGTAAGGCTTATTGAAAAAAAATATTTTCAAATGCATTTTTTGCATAACACAACGAAGAAACTTATTTTTAATTTCAGTGGGATCAGTGTTGTTGGTCTCCCTTTTTAGCCAGCGCATCAAAGTCTGGATTTAGTTTTGTTGTGCCGATTCTCAGGATGGATCTGAGGTATTGGTCAGTTAACTTGGATCTGTGGCTGGCGTTGTTGATGTTCATGACGCTGAACGCTTGTTCACACAAATAGATCGAGCCGAACAACGCCAGCATCTTCTGTGCCGTCCTCCGGAGGTTTGGAAACACCTCTTTACCAAATGAAGCATAAAAGTCATTCAGTTTAAGAGAGTTGAACTTCTCTTTTAAGACGGGGTCAGACTGAAGGTCGATCAGTTCCAGCTGTAGCTCCTCTGGTGCTGTTTCAGGATCTTGTGACAGGGGACAGGCCACCAACTGAAGTGACTTGTCAATTTTTTCAAAATCAGAAAAGCGACGGCGGAATTCTCTGTGCAGCGCATCCACTGACTCACTGTATTTTTTCACATTTGCGCCGACCTCTTCCAGCGTGGCTAGTGTGGGAAAATGAGTGAATAACTTACTCAAAATTTGCCTGGAGAAAAAAGCCAGCTTGGATTTAAAGGCTTTCACGTTTGTGTACATGTCATGCACAAACTGATCCTTCCCCTCTAGCTTCACGTTCAGTTCATTCATGTGTGAAAATATATCCACAGCAAACGCAAAGTCACAAAGCCAGCTCTTGTTGCTTAGCTCAGGAAATTCGCCGGCCTTCCTCAGTAACTCCAAAAATGCACCGATCTCCTCTTTGAGCTCCCATACTCGTTGAAACACTTTGCCCAAACTTAACCAGCGGACACGGGAGTGATAAAGTAGGTCCTGGTGATCCGCATCAGTTTCCTCCAGGAACGTGATGAACTGACGGTTCTGAAGTCCCCTTGCACGTATAAAGTTGACAAGTTTTACGACAGGATTCACAACATGATTCAGCTGTAATACCGATTTACATAGAGATTCCTGGTGGATGATGCATGAAGGAAAATAACATCCTGGTCAGGATTTTCATCTTTCACTTTATTCTGTATTCCCCTCAGCAGGCCGACATTTTTCCCTGTCAAATTAGGAGATCCATCTGTGGTGACGTTGATAAGTTTGCTCCAAGGGAGCTTCATATTTTCGATGACAGCAGACACCCGGTCATACAAGTCCTCTCCCCGTGTTTTTCCTTTCAGAGACTCCATTGTCAAAAACTCCTCCGTTATTTCAAAAGTATTGTTAATTCCTCGGATAAAAATGAGGAGCTGAGCAGTGTCTTTTACATCGTTGCTTTCATCCAGTGCTAATGAATATAACGTGAACGACTCTGCCTTTTTATTTAAGTCACTGGTTATATCTTCATCTATCAGTTCCACACGGCGAGTCACTGTCCTGCGTGATAAACTGATTTTTTTCAAATTTGTCTTTGCTCTCCGAACACAATACACGTGCTGTCTCCACTATACATTCTTTTAAAAACTCGCCTTCAGAGAGAGGCTTGCTGGCCTTTGCTAATTTGAATGACAGCATGAATCTCGCCTTGGTACTTGACTCATGAATGGCAGTTTGACGGTGAAAAAAATTTTGTTGAGCCTGTAAATTAGCTGCCAACCTCTGAGCATTAGCTTCCCGTTCTTTCGTTGACTGGTTGCTAGCATAGTTGGCATGTTTTGTGGCAAAGTGACGGCTGATATTATATTCTTTAAAAACCGCCACAGTCTCTTGGCATATCAGGCATACAGCAGTAGATCGGTGTTCGGTAAAAAGATATTTAGCTGTCCACTCCTTATTAAACCCGACATTCTCTATCCACTTTTCTTTTCTTAGCTCCACTCATCTTTACAGAAGGGGTGAGAGGTCAAAGAGTAAAGCGCAAATGTGGAATAATACGCTGCACCTCAACAATGGTCCATGTATATAGAGAGCGTCATCTATTGGGAAAACGCCAGAATTGCGGGGAAAAAACGTTAACAAGGTTTATTAATATAATTTCATCAAGTTCTGCGGGCCAGATTAAAAGGCTTAACGGGCCGCATATGGCCCCCGGGCCGTAGTTTGCCCATGCCTGGTCTAGTGAGATACTTTATTCATACCCTGTAATAACTTAAGGGATTCTTCAATTCTTCACTTACTGCCTTTTTTTCTTGTATTTTCTGCAAAGTCGTGTGTTAACAATGTAATTCTGAGGCTTAAAAAGGCTGCTATGTGCTATAACCTAATGATATGTTCCTACAGAAACATATTCAAATCAATGTCCTTGCAACAGCGGTACCTAGACCGTGTACTGCTGTCCGGTGATTAGCTGTCAGTAACAGCTGAGTATGATCATCCACAGGCACTAATGTCCCAACTTCCTGAGCAATATCCCTCAAGCAATATCCACGCTTAAACACAAAGGAAGTAGTGCAAGTTATATACTTATTTCAGTTTCCTTACTTTGCGATTTCTCTCTAGTCCCACATGGGAAAACCGCCAGGAATAGTATAGACTTCTTCGATTTGTATGCTGGCAAGAGACATTTGGAACGAGGCAACCTATCTTCGTCATAACCGTACGGAGCTGCGTCATCACGTCCCTTTCTATTTCAAAAGCACACATTATTTCTCGCTGAATGGGCAAGATGGTTCTGCAGCTTTTCTAACTGCTTTGGGAACTTCTTCTAAACTTTAGTGTTATGTTTCTTTTCTAATATTGATTTAGGAATTACAATCATAATGTGTTTACATCAGTGCACATTTTTCCCAATCCTTCCACTTTGCTACAAGCTAAAATGATTCTTAACACTTACTCTTTTCTACAATAAGCTTTCTAAAACTGATTGACATGCATCATAATCCACGCTCCTTAAATCCACTTGCCTTGTAAATTGTTAGGCTTCTCCTTAAGGTGAATATTTGCTCTTCAAGTCGGACAGATCCTCATGCGACGCATAATTGCTTCTTCTAATCATTCCCGTTGTGCTTTGGATTGCTGCCCACTTTGACCCCAATCCTCAATTAAATATCCTTATGCTCTGACTTCATTTAAATACCACACGTCACATCTTCCCGTAGGGAGTCATTCACATCTGTGTCATAGTTTGTTTGTTTGTTTGTTTGTATGTTTGTTTATTTATTTATTTATCTATTCATCCATTTAGTTATTTACTTATCTATCTATCTATCTATCTATCTATCTATCTATTTATTTATTTTCATTCATGTCTGCATGACCAGCGTAGTCTACACAATGACCTTACGTATTTCTCCATTAAACTATATAAAAAAATGTGAGGGTGTGATGTAATTATGGGTGACATTAATTTCCGAAATACTAAGCCGGAGAACCCAGGGACTAATGGATAAGAAAAAAGCGTATTCGTTGGAACTTTAAATTATTGCTTTTTTTGACCCAGTATGTTCATACACCAACAAGAGGAGAATCCTGTCTAAATTTGATATTCTGTAACAATCAGAGTAGTATTTTGAGTATATATGTTGCTGTGCCTTTAGGAACAATTGATCATAACATTATTAGTCTCAGTTTTTTGGTGATAATGTATCAGTGAAGAACAAATCAAGTAAATCAATTTCGGGAAGGTAATGTTTGTGAAGATGCAGCTAAGACTTTGGAAGATGAACTGGAAGGAACTGTTTAAAATTGGGTCACTTAAGCAGCAATGGGGCCGAAAGTAATCCACACAATGCAGGGAAAGTTCATAGCCAAGGTCAGGAGAAGCAATAAAAAACAATAGATCAAAGTTCAAATTTCAAAGTAAAATTTGTTTTCAGAGTACACATATGACACCACACACAATCCTAAGATTTATTTCCTATTGCTGTACATAGCAATTCTATAGAAGGTGACATGTATGAATAAAGATATAAATAAAATATTGAATTAAAGACAGCTATATAAGGATTACAAAAACATATTAATGATCTTAACCGTAGGACATATGGAAATGTGAGAACTACAGTGAAGAGGGAAATTCATGTTGCCAAAAGACAGTTTGAGAAGTATATAGCCGAAGTTAAACAAAAAGATATTTTATCAATAGTTTAGTATTAAAGGAAATGCCATGGAAGAACTTAAGTGTATTAAGAATAATAATGAGGTGTTAAATTATGCGTAGAATGTCATAGCGGATACCATTAACACATAGATTGCTGAAGCATTCACCTGTGAAAATGCCAGCGATGTGCTAGCAGGTGTAGAAGGAAAAAAAGATATTTTAAGTGACTTACAGACTTTAACAAGTGAGGGCATCTTCAGTTGAAAATGCTGAAATTAATAAATCACCAGGGCCGGACAACAGATATCCAAGGGTACTTATAGAGGTCTGTGATTCTATATACAAACCCCAAATTTGTACTTCTGAGAAGTGTTTGACGACTAGGGAAATCCCTACGGAGTAGAAATTGACTAAGTTTGTCCCTGTATATAAGAATGAGAAACACAAGCAGCTGATGAGATCCAGCATGTTCGCAAAATGTCAGCATTGGCTCAGAAAGCAGAAATCGTGTTTTACTAATATGCTGAAGTTCTATGACAGAGAGAATTTATGTACACATTAGAGCGGTTGACAGTTTTACGAAGACTTTGAGATGTTGTTAATTATCAAATTACAGGAGGTAGGGAATCAGAGAAAGGTCTGCGATTGAGTTGAGAATTGGCTGAAAAGCAGAAAACAACGAGTTATTGTGAGAGGATCATTTTCACACATAGAAGATGTTTAAAGTGGGGTTCTGTAGGGATCAATTTTGGGACGCTTGCTGTTTTAACTTAAGATTAATATTTCTGTTAATCACATAACAATTAAGTTAGTAATGTTCGCTGATGACACTGAGTTAGGGTGGTTCCTAACAACATCCAGGCAGCAGAATCGATACAGTTAGATAGAAACAAAATCCAGATTGGAGCAGATAAACATTAGAACATTTAATGTGAGTAAATATAAAGTATTACATTTAGAAAAGTGCAAATATTAGACATAAATATGCAATGGCGGGTCTTGAGTTATAGAGTTAATAGTATGAGAATGATTTGGGAGCCGTGTTAGACTCATCACTATCAACATCTGGACAATTAACAAGGCTGATAGAATGTTGGCCTATACAATGCGCTCAGTGGAGTTCATTTTTAGAGAAGTTTACCTGTATCTGTATAATGCGCTTGTATGGACACACCATGAGCACTGTCTGCAGTCTTGATCTCCGTATTCTGTATGGGATATGAAGGCACTGGAGATAGTTCCGAGAAGGGAGACTAGAATTATTCTGCGTCTGTAGGGTACGAGATCAGAAGAACGAATGAAGGAGCTAAATTTTTTAGCCTAGGCAGAAGTGTAATTCAAGGAGACATGATAGAGATCTTCAAAATTATTAAGCTATGTAGATGAAGAGAGCTGCTACTTCAAAGTTAATCCTGCTTCAAAGGCACCGGGCCATAGGTGGAGACTGGCAAAAACAAAGAAATTTCAGGCAAACATCAGGAAGCATTTCAGGTAAGGTCTGTACAAACAAAACCTATGGAATGGTTCTCGTCCGCGAAATCCTTTTTGCAAAGAGGATGGGAATGTGGTCGTTTGAGAAAATAGATTTCTAATAGAGTTTGGCCATTTTACAAGCCAAACATTTGGTGATTCTGGAGACAACAACAGTAAAGATGGAGAAAGGGGGATACAGACGCGCAAGGTGTGAAATACATGTCAGAGCTGTTGTAGAAAATCAAAACCACTTGGAATGTCGGAAACATTCGCAGTGACAAAACAGGTTATAGCTCACGTTGCTCACAGTATGGAGCTCTCCTGCTAGAAAACACAAAGGAATACCTCATGGTCTCATGAATCCCGATTTCACTTGTTGCTGTCCTTCAATCCACAGCCGCCTGCACGGTTCTAGCAAGAGGAAATGTGAGACTGAGTAATAACATTGCATCGTACGCTTGTGCGGTGTTCACAATTACTGTATGTTTTACAAAATCGTGTGTTCCGTGACTGTTCGCCCGTCTCTATTCCTACGCTCTCTCTTTCTCTAACTATTCCTTCTCTCTCTCTCTGTTTCTCGGACATCCGACCCAACGATCACATTGATAATTGGTCTATATCTTAAAGCTTTATTAAAACGTGTTCCTGAGAAATAACTTCGAAATGGAAAGTTAAAGCAGTATCCTTGCAAACGTTCTGCCGGACATATCCAACGTTACAGAAATCTCTTATTATTAGTTTCCTTTTCTATTATTTTCTCTCAGCTCAAGATGGTAAACCTCAAGGTACGACCAGAGCCAGGCATGCTCATGTCTCAATTGCTGAGAATTTCAGGACTATTCTGATAGTGTTAGTATTTTGACTTCTGGAGATTAGCGGTGAGAGTGTCAAAGAGTGACCAGGTTAATGGAGGAACGGAGAGAGGGGTAAGGAGCGACCAGGTTAATGGAGGAACGGAGAGAGTGTCAAAGAGTGACCAGATTCTGTAATCCGAATAAAGATTATAACATGCTCTACTTCCTTTGTACTTCAGTATCTGATAAATATTGATTATGATATTGGGTCATTACTGCCCGCTGATAATCTTAGTGAGCTGTTACAAGCAACTGATCACCAGAGAGTAGTGTCATGTCACGGTATGGCAGAGGAAATGAAATTCATTGGACTGTGTTCCTATGTAAAGATATCAAAAGACCGCAACATAACAGTTTTATAAAGTCTCAGAATTAATTTCGTAACATTCAACTTTTCCGGAAATACAAGGATAGAGGACTAAGTGAAGAATTAAAGAATCCGTTAAGTTACTTTTGAGTGTTAGCAGAGGATGCCGCTAGACGTGCTAACCGAATGCAGTCATACGAGCGGCAAGCATAAAAACAGAAGAACTTAAGAAATAGGAACAGAGGTCGAGTGTTTGACCCATGGAGACTGCTTCGCTATTTAATCAGTTCATTACTAATCTGTCCATGGACGCATCTCCAACGAGCTGTCTTTTCCCCTTAACCCTTAATTCCCCTACATTGCCAAACTCTATCCGAACATGTCTTAACTATATTTCATGAGGTAGCCTGAGTTGTTCATTTGGGCGGAAAATTCTGCTGATTCACCACGCTCTGGGAAAATATTTCCTCCTTATCTCTGTCCAAAATGTATATAGTGTATCTTGAGGTCATGTCTCCGAGTTCTGGTTTCATCTATCAGTGGAGACAACTTTCCTGCCTCCATCTTATCCATCCCTTTCATAGTTTTATATGTTTCTACGCCGTGTAACTCCAGGCCACGGCCTTTAAAGGTGCTCAGAAATGAAAGAAGAATAGATATTAAAGATAGAAATATAGCTGAATCAGAAGATGCCAGCAAACGAGTCTCCGTTAGGCGGCATCATCTAAGTTCCTCCCTCCGATTGTAAGGGAGGTAAAACACTAAAGGAATATTCCTTCACTCCATCATTAAGGCAGTAAAGACCATAGTTCCGGTTGGGGGGCGCGAGTGGCCAAGGTGCCAGTACTGTAAACGAATTTGTTACTTTAACGGTGGTGGTGGAGATTATCAAACCTCATAACATACAACAAAATGTTAATTTAATCTCAATCCTATCTTTGGTCAGTGATTGGAGGTGAGAAAACGTTTCAGGAGTTGGAGATTTGGTAACGTTGTGACGTCATATTTTAGAAATGTTGCATAATAATTTGTGGATGATACAGAACTTCCAGCGCCCATTTGCTTTAGACTCGAAAGGATTTCTTAAATGTTGTATGATTCTAATTATAGACAATTTGTTGACTGTTGAACACTTAAGAGCTCTGCGATAGTTTAACGTGGGAACACACTGAGAATGTAAAATATTGAACACGACCTGGATATTTTTTAGTTCTGTTGAAAGAGAAACAGAGCGAATGCGTGCATGAAAGAGCTGAAGGCAATCGTGTGATTGTTAATATTGTAGTGAAAAGATGTTTGAATTAATCTTTTCTTTAACAAGAGGATCTCACTGTCTGCAAATGGCTGCTTCATTGGTTGAAATAAATATGCAGGAACACTCTATCAGAGACCACTTCCTTTTCCGAAATTGCATAAAGTCTCAGTGTACGTGGTCCGCAATCACCTACATCTTGTTTCCCTTTGTTCCTTAGATTTTTTTTAAAGTATTTTCGCGCTAGGGTTTAACTGTTCATTCTATATACGACAGTTACCAGCGACAGGTTTGAAGGAAGGAACGCTGAAGCTTAGATTACTGTTTTGCCATACCTGCGTATTCCGAGTGCGTTCTTGTGTTTGTTTGCTGTGGTATTGAATTCAGAGGGAGACACGGATTCCACACTGGCCATGGGAAATCAACGTTCAATAGATCGAGATATAACGGTATCTATTCCGGGTACGATAAAACCGTTGTTCAAAGGTAAATTGACATAAAACAAATTCTTGTTTACTTGAATTGGAAATTTGAAGTTCGCTTTCTGGGAGGCTGGTTCATTTGAAAGCAACAAAGGATGCTGCTGGATGTTTTGAAATGCTGATCTTCAGTTGCAAGGTTCATTGGAAAATAAAATGTTTCGATGTAACTGTACCATCTGCCTTTCATAAGTAAACATGATTTCTGTTTAGATAGCGCACAGCTTCACTCCTGTACTAAGTATAGGCGATTTCAGTTTAGATACCGTGCAGTTACTATCCGAATTTAGTAGTTTGCTTTCAAAATCAGCCCTAACAGAGTAAATTATCAAGTCCTGCAGAATAGTCAAACTAAAGCCTGTTACTCAAAACACTATTAGAACAGAGTCTATATAGTGTACTGATGTAGTGTAAAGTGTACTAATGATTATACTTCTCTTGCAGAACATCACTATCCAATGTCATCCAGGCAGAATACACTCCATCCACTGCGTCATTGGCCTTCCTTGCTTACCCATTTCTCAATCTATGCAGTCAGGTTTCACTAGATCCCAGGCTAAATGATTTTCTGAAAGTGTGTACCATAGGGAGCCCAGTCTACTAATTTACACAATTATTATACCCCATATCGATTCTTCTGCCACATCTGCCTGTTTGTAACTTTTTCATGCAATTTTTTTCTGGCTCTTAAAGGACACAAAACCATGCTGACTATCACGAACTAGAATATGTTTCTCCGTAAATTCCTTCCCTAACAAGACTCTCTAATAACTTGCCCACTACTAACCGAAGACCCACTGGCCTTTAATTCTCAAAACTCTCCCTATTATATTTCTTGAACCAAGAAATAACATTTGCCAATCTCCAATCCTCCCATACTACTTCTGCGGCCAGAGATGAAGCAAATGTCATGTCCGAAAGTGCTACAATATCTCCGCTCGCTTTCTCTAATTACCTGGATTGCATACCTTCTAGCTACGGGAATGGTTTATATTCATGAGTTACAAATTTACAGCTCGTAATTCTGAGCATCTCCATATCTGAGCTCACCTGCCTTATTTCGCTGTATCCACATTCATCAAGATCTCACTCACTGGGAAATACCGAAGCAAAGTATCATAAAGGACTTTTGCTGCCTCCTTGCACTCCAGAGACATGTTTCCTCTTTTATATCTTATCTCTCCCACTCACTCTGTCATCATCATTCTATTTTTCACTTACCTTAATGCGGGTCACACATAGCTTATCATGTTCCATCATAATTCTTCTAAGTCCATTTTTAAATCACCCCCCCCCGCTCCATTGTGAATGTTTCTGCTTCCGTACACTCCACAAACATATTTCCTCTTTTATATCTTAGCTCTCCCACTCTCTCTGTCGTCATCCTTCTGTTTTTCACCGACCTTAATGCGGGTCACCCATACCTTCTCATGTTCCATCTTAATTCTTCTAAGTCCATTTTCAAATCACCCCCGGCTCCATTGTGACTTTCCATAGCCTTGCCTGACCCTTTCTCCCAAACCCTTGGGTATATTTCTTTTTCAACTTGAAGAGCTGTTACATATCGCTTATCAACCAGGGTTACATTACGAGCCATCCGATCCCCGCCTCAGTGAAACAAGCCAATGCTGAACCCCAATCAATGGCTCAATTAACAATCTCCATATTTCCCTTGTGCATTTGAAGGAACAAATCGCTTCCCTTATTCGGCTCCCACCTGCCTACCGAATAGTATCAATACAGAGCATTCTAAATTTTCTGCTGTTATCCCAGTGTAAGGTATGTCGAATAGCTGTGCTCTATCGTTCTGAAATGCTGACGCGCGGAGAGATCAGTTACCTGACCCATTTCACTCTCTAGTATTAGCACAAGATGGACTGTTCAATAGTCCGCCTGCCCTCTGCTTCCTGTACACAACTAAAAAATGCTGTCACTTCTAAACCTTTTAAAGAGGAATTGCCGATGAAAATCAGTGAAGTTTAAGTTTCCTTTGACAACAGCCGTGTTAATAGTGTATAAGTACCTGTGCAAAATCTATCTCCCGATCTGTCACTCTCACTGTCTGCTGTTTTCGTTTTGTAATGCGATTTCTGTACAGAATACTTTCACACGTGTTTGTTTCCTTCTTAGTAGTGAGTTCTACTCACAGTCTATTGACATACAACCCCAGCACAGCGTACCCCGCCCAACTATCGTCAGCTGTGGTACTATCACAATTTCCTTGTGTTGAAAAGGCTTTCCCTGTATTCTCTTTTACCCGACTATGAGCATTTTGAAACATCTGAACCCCTTGAAGTCCGTAAATCATCCCTCCCCTTGAGATTGAATTGTCTTTATTTCCTTCACATACATGAGGAATAAAGATCTTTCGGTCTCCGTCTAAATGTACATTGTGCAATCCTAGTAATTTATAATAAATTATGATAAATCGAACAGGTAATGTAACATAAAAAACACTCAAATCAGCTCGAGTTAATCAGTTTGATGGCCTGGTGGATGAACCTGTGCCGGAGCCTGTTGATCCTGGATTTTACGCTGCGGTAACGTTTCCCACATTACAGTCAAATCGCTGCGATAGTTTGGAAGTTATTGAGTTCAGGATGCCCAGGGACATGATTGCTTGAATTTATGACATATTTGCCAAACCTACAGGTTTTTAAAACTGTTTTATTCAAAAACTCTGCTGAATTGCAATTGGAGTCGGCGTTATCTACACACACGGCCATTTAAAGTGAAAACATACTTCATTCCATTTTTGAGCTCTTGTCTGAATTTCCTCTGTGTCAGTGTATAGATACAAGTATTGGTGCACATACTCAGAATTTGCAACATTGACCCAAATTGCTGTAGTATATATACCGGGGAACTGAAATATCTGTCCTGGTAAAAGAAATTTTCTACTTGCCATTTCAGGGAATGAGCTACATAGGGCATCCAAAACAATATGAAATTAGCTGATATTGCGAACAATAAAATCATCGATTTTCTACGGTTTTCCATCTCGGTATCTTTCTCTTTATCGCTGCTGTTCCGAAGACCTCTGCGGACTCTATTTGCCGCAATTATATGTCTTACTGTTAACCCATTGAAGACTAGAATTAAGCCGATTGGGAGCAATGGTGTTAAAATGCTATCCAGTAATTCAACTCCTTTCCACACGGGTGAAGTAGCGTATTCATGTGTGTGGACGCAACGCCACGGTATGTTGTCAATAATGACGTAAGGTTCAAGAGCAAAGTAAAACGGGACACTTCTCCCGCAGCTCACTATAACCACGGTCACCATGACCACCGTTGCTGTTCTCTCAGTGCAGTATCGTTCTGCAAGCTTTCGACAACATATTGCGATGAACCGATCGAAGGTAAAACTGACCGTAAACCAAACAGAACTGTCCATTGTGACACCTCTAAATACAAGTGTCAGAGCACACACAGGAGTGATGAGCAGGGATCTGGAGTAAATGTAGATATTGTTGGTCTGTTCCACTAAAACGACAACTATAACCACCATTATATCCGCTGCTGCCATTCCAACCAGGTAACGGGTGATGCATTTGGAGAGTCCGCATTTTCCCCGAGATAGGATCAAAATGGCTGTTAAATTAACTGCAAGAAATTTGGAAAGAAAAAAAAATCAACACAGAATTATATTTAGACGCAGATGTCTGAATGAACACCATTTTTACATAGCAATGCAGAATATGATTTTTTTTTAATTTGGAAGTGAAAAGCAGAAATTCAATTTGTGCGGACTCTGTCCGTGCACTCCGGCTGGACAACAATTGACAGAATTAAGAGTGGGCTGGCAACATACTGACAGTTCAGAGCAGGGCATCTGATTTCCACGACTCATCACCGGTGAAGTTCGATCTATCCATAAACAACACCATTTCCTTTGTTTGAGGTGAAATTGCTGAAGGGATTATTTCTAGAGAAATAATGAATTTCATGCATTTGTTATAATTTAGTGGTTTATGGAAGAACAGACCTGAGTGTTGATATTCGACTGGCCGCTCAGTTGAAACAGTTTCCGATCTGGAAAAGCAACCACTGTCGGTTCAGAAAGCCGAGAAAGGTGAAACTATGGAACTATGACAATATCGGCACCGACGTAATTGACAAAAGAAATAAAAATCATCAGGTAGAAACAGTAGGGAAGCTGAATAACAAAACTATCAGATGTTTGAATCCTCAATTCTGGAAACACATCTCAGACAAAAGTAGCACCTGTGGTCAGTAGAAGTACAAACAGTGCAGCGGAACTAAAGCAAGGAGACGACGGCACCATGCATAGAGTGACGAGCTCCAGTACCTTACCAGGGATACCGATCGCTACAATTGTAGGATAGAAAATGCCCGCGATGTAGTAAATCGTTGAATATCCCATATTCAGTCAGAGGCAGCGTTCAGTTGTATGGGACATTCCAACTGCTCATATGGACTGGTGACTGGTTTTACAGAGTTATATGCAATTCAGAGCAATTCCACTGAGGCAATTAGTGTGATTGTCACATCAGTCGCAAGAGGGACAACGAGCTACACAACCACTGACGTTAAAGTGTTTTTCTCACTCTGTCAGCGTGTCATGAATTCGTATCGCCAAGGGATGTGACAAGTTATTAAATTTTAAGCAAAACATAATATGCACTCTGTCAATGTGCTTTTCAAGAAATCTGAAGTCAGCTGCTGAAATGGGACATTTACTGATCAGTGTTGTCTCTAACATAGACAATCATTCTGAACAAACAACATGAACAATCAACTTTAAACAGATTTATTTTGTCACATTCATCAGAGCACATTCGCTTCTGACGTTGAGGGCCGGACATTAGACATTAGGTCGGCAGGTGAAATGGGGTACAATTTATTGAAGAGGAAGATGGGATCAGTTTTCCTGTCGCTTGCTCCAGACATGTTGAGTCATTTGATTGTTGAAGGTCACAGATACGATGACATGTATTACAATAAAACACGTTGTTTGTATGTTCTTCCGAATATATAAACGCGATCTAGATGATTATTTCAGGGACTACTGATAATAAAAGGTTACGCGCCCACACGAATTTAGCTGCGGCTTGTGGACGGTTTGATAAACGTTCTTATCTGGATTAGCAGAGAGTGGGTGGTTGATTCTGTGACTCTGACAAGTCTACTGCAGGGATGGGTGTTCGGCCCATTGTTATTATAACTCTGAGTTGGCGACGTTCACTGCAACCGTGGTTGTTGTTCCGGACGCCGGATGTCTGGAGGAGCATCGCACACCAAAACATACTTCAGAGTGAAATATAATGAGGCGGGTTTCATTTTACTGAAGGCATCCAAACTGCTATCGACTTGATGAAGATTTATTTTACCGTAGGTGTGAAATATTCTCTCATAGTCTTGTTGCGTGGCATGTGTGGAAAGAAAGGATATTTTAAAAGGCTCATCACAGAACACCGTGAATTTTGGCCTGTTTTTTTCAAAGCAGTTTGAAAGTCAATATATGTGATTCAGTGGACGTCGTTATTATAGACCGGCCACAGATACATTTCGACAGGAATACTAGGAATTGCTAACATTTTCATTCACAAAAGGCATGAATTTTACAAGGTGAATGCGAAGCAATGGTATTCCTCAAGGCGGTAACCGAATCACCATTGGATCTCGCCAATGTGGGGGCTGCCACACAGAAAGAACCCGACATAACCGTCTAATCTGGAAGGACTGATTGTTGTGAACAGTTGTTGGTGAAGGAGGAGGTGTAGATGCAGGTAGGGTGCTTGTAACGCTTGTAGGGATAAGTGTCAGGAAGGAAGTGAGTAGTGGATATGGGAGTGATGTGGACCTGCAGAAACAGCAGAAGGGGCTGTGGGCAGGGTAGGGAAATGGGATCTTCGTGAGATTGCGTTGAAGATGGCGGAAGTTATGGAGGACGAGAATCCCATGGTGTGTTAGGTAACAACATGAAGATCCTTCTTATCTCTTTCTAAAATGTTCCTCAGCAAAATTACACTGATAGTGATGATGCCCGGTGATCAGGGACCACACTGTCATTGGATATCAGAACATGGTGCTCAGCTCTTTATTAAGTAATGTCCACTCCGTTGCAGCAGATAAAAGGGCTGATAACCCCACAAATTACACACTGTTGAACCAAAACAATAAACGTGCAATCATTCGTGATACTTATAGTCCCGGGCATAGCAAGAGATGACTGACGTGTCGTGGACAGAATTTCCGTGCAACGCAGCGTCATGGGCCTGATTGATGTGATATACAGCTCTGTGGGAAGTGGTTTACAGTCAATGTACCAAAGAGTGACCGAAACTGCAGTGGAAAAGAAAACCAATAAACCTCGCATTTGTTGTTTTATCCGTTCTGATGTCAGGATTGACACCGTGGTTAAGGTGAAATATTTATTGATTTGTTTTATCATCACAATGGGCCATGTTCATATTTCCAGGCACCGGCACATTTTTATTTTGACATGTTTAAATTCAATTCGGTGCCATTTATTTGCAAGACCTGTTATAATCTTATTTAGACACTCCGCGCGAAAATAAATCCAGATTTCTTCACCAGGTTCGCAGAAAAAGAACATCAAAGAAGCAAATATGTACAGCTTGTGTCCAGTAGGTTCAGATAATGGAAACCACCGGGATCATAACCTGTCGAGCTTTCGTCACTTACAGCTTTACACAACCGATAAGGTTTTTTTCTTTGATGTACCATGCCAGAAATAATATAGTGAATATATAATTTAAAATACCCTGTGTACATGTAAGCTTGTTTTAAGATACTTAACTATTTAAAAATATACTGAATGCTGCGAATGAATGTGTATAGTTTTGTTGCTTCAAACAAGCTGTGTAAAAACAACAAGGGAGAATTATTGCACATCACTGATCAGAATAATTACAGTCAAGATGAGTTGCACTTAACCCGTTATAGAACCATAGAACCATAGAACAATACAGCAGAGAAAAAGGCGTTTTGGCCCTTCTTGGCTGTGCCGAACCATTTTTCTGCCTAGTCCCACTGACCTGCACCCGGGCCATATACCTCCAAACCCCTCTCATCCATATACCTGTCCAGGGTTTTCTTAAATGTCAAAAGTGAGCCTTCATTCATCACTTCATCCAGCAGCTCATTCCACACTCCCGCCACACACTGTGTGAAGAAGCACACCCCCATGTTTCCTTTAAACGTTTCCCCCTTCACCTTTAACCCATGACCTCTGTTTATTTTTCTCCCCTAGCCTCAGTGGAAAAAGCCTGCTTGCAGGCACTCTATCTATACTTATTATAATTTTATGCAACTCTATCAAATCAGCCCTCATTCTCCTACACTCCAGGGAATAGAGTCCTAACCTATTTAATCTTTCTCTGTAACTCAGTTTCTCAAGTCCCGGTAACATCCTTGTAAACCTTCTCTGCACCCTTTCAACCTTATTACTATCCTTCCTGTAATTAGGTGAACAAAACTGCACACAATACTCCAAAATTGGTCTCAACAATGTCTTATGCAACTTCATCATTACTTTCCAACTCTTATACTCAATACTTTGATTTAAAACGCCAATGTACCAAAAGCTATCCTTACGACCCTATTCACCTGGGACGCCACTTTTAGGGAATTAAGTATCTGTATTCCCAGATCTCTCTGTTCTACTGCACTTCAAAGAGTCCTACCATTTACATTGTATGTTCTACCTTGGTTTGACCTTCCGAAGTGCAATACCCCACACTTGTCCGCATTAAACTCTATCTGCCATTTTTCAGCCCATTTCACCAACTGGTTCAAATCCCACTGCAAGCATTGAAAACCTTCTTCACTGTGCACTACACCTCCAATCTTTGTATCATGAGCAGATTTGCTGATCCAATTTGCCACATTATCATCCAGATCATTGGTATAGATGACAAATAACAGTGGAGCAAGCACTGATCCCTGTGACACAGGCCTCCACTCAGCTTAGCTATCCTCCACTACCACTCTCTGGCTTCTCCTACTGAGAAAATGACTAATCCAATTTCCTTCCTGTCCATGTATACCTAGCGACTGAATCTTCCTAACTAACCTCCCATGCGGGTGTATGGTGCGGCACTTGTGCAATTACGGATTGTGTACAAAAAAAAATTCAAAACATTTTGAAATAATTTGTAAATAAATTACTTGAATGAGACAAAATATTAAAAGGAACAAAATGAAGTTGATCTCTTCAGATATGCAGTGATCTGAAACACAGCCGAATGAGTGTGCACAAACTATGTATCTACTAGGCGCATGCACCGTCATCTGTCTGAACTGCTGGACAGCCAATACCTGTATTTAGATTGGACGACCGCAAACACAGTGACAGTAATGCTGAAACGTCAGAATGATTAAATACCTTGTTTATCTTTCATAGAGACACATCCGTTCTCTTAGCAGAATGGTCTGCTCTTTACAAGCACGTCACTGACCACGCTGATGGTATAACTGCTTCTTTTGAACCAACACTGAGCTGGCCAATCTGACAGCGTCATTACTGACCCTACAACGACAGTAACACCAACCGCTGCAGTAGACTTGTCAGGATCAAAGAATCAACCAAAGATTCAATAAATCTGTTTGAAGTTGAATGTCCATGTTGAATGTTCAGGATGACTGTCTATGTTAGAAACAACACTGATAAGAAAATGGACCTTTTCAGCAGTTGCCTTCAGATGTCTTGGAAAGTACGTTGACAACGTCCATATTATCATTTGTTTAAACGTGAATAACTTGCACTTGGGGATACGAATTCATGGCACGGTGATGGAGTGAGAAAAACATTTTCATGTACTTGCCTGTGAACCTAGTTGTCCCTAATGGGACTGATGTGATAACCACACTAATTGCTTCAGTGGATTTACTCTGAATTGAATATAATTCTGAAAATCCTGGCATCAGTCCATATGAGCAGTGGGAATGCTCCGTGAACGGTGCCTCTGAAATATGGGATATCCAACGATTTACTACATCGCGAGTATTTTCTATCCTACACTTGTAGCGATCGGTATCCCTGGTAAGGTACTGGAGCTGGTCACTCTATGTACGGCGCCGTCGTCATCCTGATTTCGTTGCGCTGCACTGTTTGGAATTTTACTGAGCACAGATGCTACCTTCGTCTGAAATGTGTTTCCAAAATTGAGGATCCAAGCTTCCTTTTGTTATTCAATTTCCATTTTTTTTCTATGTGATGCTTTTTTGCTTCTTTTCTCAGTTACATTGGTGCCGATATTGTCCTTTTCACCTCGCTTGGCTAACTGAACCGACAGTGGTTGCATTTGTAGATCGGAATCATTTTTAACTGACTGGTCTCTCGAACATCCACACTCAGGTCTGTTCTTCATTAGCCACTAAATTACAATTTATACATTAAATCTTATATTTTCATTACAAATAGTCCAGTTAGCAATTTGACCTCAAATAATGGAAATGATGTTGTTTATGGAGAGATTGACAGTTCATTGGTACGTGAGTCGTCGAAAGCAGATGCTCGCATATTAACAGCCGGAAAGTCGAAAACCCATTGCCAGCGCTGTCCATCATTGTCACTGGCCGGTGTGCACCGACGGAGCTCGCACATACTGAATTTATGCTTTTCACTTCCAACAAAAATCTATGTCCTGATTAGAATTGAGGCATTTGGAGCTAAAGATAATTCTGTGTTGTTGTTGCTTTTTTTCTCCAAAATTTTGTAGTTAATTTAACAGCGATTGTAATCCTACCTCGGGGAAAATGCGGACTCTCTAATTGCATCACCCGTTACCTGGTTGGAATGGCAGCAACAGATGTGATGGTGGTTATATGTTTCGGCTTACTGGAAGAGACCAACAATATCCACATTTATTCCAGATCCCTGCACATCACTCCTGTATGCGCTGTGACACTTGTCTGTGTGGTTGTGTCGAGGGACTGTTCTGTTTGGTTACGGTCAGTTTTACCTGCGATCGTTTCATCGCAATATGTTGTCGAAATCTCTGGCAACGATACTGCACTGAGAGAATGACAACGGTGTTTATGGTGACCGTGGTTATAGTGAGCTGCGGAAGATGTGACCCATTTTACTTTGCGCTTGAACCTTACGTCATCATTGACAACATACCGTGACGTTGCGCCTTCACATACGCTACTTTACCTGTATGAAAAGGAGTCGAAATACTTGATAACATTTTAACACCGTTGCTACCAATCGGCGTAACGCCAGTGTTCAATGGGTTAACAGTAAGACACATTATTTCGGCAAATAGAGTCCGCAGAAGGCTTCGGAACAGCAGTGATAATCAGAAGGATATCGAGATGGAAAACCACAGAAAATCGATGATTTTATTGATTTTATGATTTAGCAGTTTCAGCTAATTTCGTATTATTTTTGATGCCCTCCGTACCTCATTCCCTGAACTGGCAAGTGGAAAATTACTTCTACCAGGACCGATTTTTGAGTTCCCCGGCATACATACTACATCAATTTGGGTTCATGCTGCAAATTCTGAGTATGTGCACCAATACTTGTATCTATACACTGACACGGAGGAAGTTCAGAAAAGAGCTGAAGAATGGACTGAAATATGTGTTTACATTAAATGCAATCTGTGTAGGTAACGTCCATCTTCAAATGTAATTCAGCGGAGTTCTCGAATAAAACTGTTTTAGACATGAGTAGGTTTGTCATAAATTCAAACAATCATTTGTCTGGTCATCCTGCAATTGCAAAATCCACGGAAGATTGCATACTTCCAGCTGTTAAAGTAGGAAACTGGACAAACGTTCGTTGAGCTGGCATGATTGTTACATATGTTGAGGTAAACCCCAAATTATCACGCAGAATTCACAATCACAAGGATGAGAATGGCATTTGAATTCCCCGGGTTCAGATGTTTCAAAATGGACAGAGTCGGGAGAAAGAGAGTAAAGGGAATGCCATTGAAATACAGGGAGAGTATAATAGTAACACAACTGTAGAAAGGGAAGAAACTGTGGAGATATTGTCTATTGATAGATCGTAAGTAGATCTCAGACGGAGTATTTTCTAGAGACCATATCAGCCCACCCCCCATCCCATCAACAAATAAAAAATACGGTGAAGCGAGGAACTGTTCGGGAGATAGATTTTGAGCAGTGACATATTCAGATGCTGTTGTCATAGGCAACTTAATCTCCATAATATTCATTGGCACTTCCACAGGGTGAAAGGTTTAGATATGACAGAATTTCTCAGTTCCGTCTCAGAGTGTATCCTGAGACAACAAGAGGAAAGGCGAAATAGAGAACTGTGCATCCGGATTACGTAGCAGACAATGAAACGGATCAGGTGACAAATGTCTTCGCCTCAACCATAGACATTTACTATAACCATACATTGGGATAGGAGCTGATAGTATGGAGTGTATTTAATTGGTGCTGCTCGGTATTAACTTGGGACCCCAATTTGGAAAACAGACAACTGTGTTGAAAACGTCAAAGTCCAATTGCAATTCAACAGAGCTTTCGAATAAAATAGATTTAAAAATGAGTAAGTTTGGCAAATATGCCATAAGTTCGAACCATCATGTCCCTGGATATCCTGAAATGAATAAACTCCAAACTAACACAGACACTTGACAATCATCCGTGAGACAGTACCACAGTATAGAAGCGAGGACCAACAGGCTCCGGGACAGCTTCATCTACCAGGCCATCATACTGATTAACTCTTGCTGATTTGAGTGTATCTCAAAGTTGCATTTATTGTTCCATATATTACAAATTACTATGATTGCACACTTCACCTTGAGACGGAGACGTAACGTAAAGCTTTTTACTCCTGATGTATGTGAAGGATGTAAGAAATAAAGTCAATTCAATCACAAAGGAAGGAGTTACTTCCGGAGTTTTCAGGGTTCGGATGTTTCAAAATGATCATAGCCGGGTGAAAGAGAGTGAAATTAGTCTCTTTAAAACACAGGGAAAGCGTGATAGTATCACAGCTGCAGAAAGGGAGACACTTGTGGGATTGTATGTTAATAGACTGTGAGTAGAACTCAGAAGTAGAAAGGAAACAAACACTCGTTTTATATTCTGTACAGAGCTCCCATCACCAATACGAAAACAACACACAAATATCGTGACAGATCGGCAGATAGATTTTGGACGGGTGCCATTTTAACACAGCTGTTTGTCAGAGACAACTTAAACTTCACTAATATTCATGGGCACTACCTTTGGTTAAAAGTTTGGATGTGACAGTTTTCTCTGTTACGTCCGGGAAGGAGTCCTGGCAGAATAAGAGGGCTGGTCGACGGGGGAGCAGTCCATCCTAGATCGAGTACAGGAAAGTGAAGTGGGTCAGTGAACAGCTCTCTCCGCTTGTCAGCATTTCAGAATGATAGAGCACAGATATTCTAAATTTACTAAGATCTTACATTGGGATACGGGAAGACAATATGGAATGTATTAAATTGTTGTTATTAGGTAAGAACTTGGGAGTCGAATTTGCGAGGTGATGTTGTCCCTGAAATGCATAACAGAAATATGGAGATTGTATATGGAACACTAGTTTGGGGTTTGTTTCATTGAGGTGGGGAGCGGATGGTAGTGTAAAGTAACCCTGGTTGATAAGAGATATGCAACATCTCTTCCGCAAGTAGAAAGAAATGTACTTAATTTTTGAAGAAAGGATCAAGCAGGGCTATGGAAAGTCACAATGTAGCCAGGAGGAATTTAACAACGGACTTATAAGAATTCGAAGGTGACATGAGGAGGCCGCGGAGAACCGCAGTGAGGTAAGTAAAGAACAGGGAATGACGAGATAGAGAGTGCGAGAGATCAGCGATTAAACAGGAAGCATATGTCCGGAGTGCAAGGGGACCGTGAAGGTCCTTCTCGATACTTTGCTTGGATATCCACCAGTGAGCGCGACATTGATACAGCGGAAAAGGGCATCTGTGCAGGGACAGGCAGACACTTAGATTTACGAGGTGGAAACTGGGAAAACACTAAAATAAATCTTTCCCCAGTGCTGGAAGGGATGTACTGCTTGTAATTAGACAAAGCGAGCAAAGATATTGCTGCGCTTTTAGACATGACATTTGCGTCATCATTGGCCACAGAAGGAGTGCGGAGGTTTGGAGAATGGCAAATGTTATTTCTTTGTTTAAGACATGTAAGTTAGTCCTGAGAATGACAGGCCATTGATTCCTCTGTCAGTAGTGGGCAAGCCTTTGTAAGGTTATTAGAGACAGAATTTATGAGTCTCTGGAGAAACATATCCTCGTTGGGGAGAGTCAGCATGGTTTGTGAGAGCAGGTCGTCATTTATAAGCCAGAATAAGTTAAATGAAAAAGTGAAAAGTAGGCAGATGAAGTCAGACCAGTCTAACTGAGGTATATTAATTGTTAAGGTGTTTGACTGGGTTCCCTATTGTGCTCGCATTCAGACGTCAGTTGGTCTTGGATCCCGTGAAACCTAGCTGCATATATCAGAACTGGCTAACCAAAGGAAGGCCGATGAGGTAGTGGATGAAGATGCTACCAAAGGAAGGTATAATCTTTAGTACACTCAACCACTATACCTAGACTCTGCTATTACAGTGTTCTAAGACTGGCATTACTTTGACCATCCTGCGGCATTTGGACAATTTACTGAGTTAGGGCTGATGATGAAATCAAAATATTGAACTCGGACTGAAACTGCACCCTATCGAAACTGAAATCCCGTTTATTTATTAGAGGGCCGATACTACGATTACATCAAGACAATACTTTTCAATGGAAATCTACAAATCAAAATGAACATTTCAAAGTCTACTTCAGCATCCTTTGGTGCTTCCCAAATAAATCAGCATCCCAGAATGCGAATTCCAAATTCCCAATCTAAGTACACATGAATTTGTCTTAATGTCAATTTTCCTTTGAACAGCGGGTTTATCGTACCCAGAATAGATAAACTAATATCTCGATCACTTTATCCTTGATTTCACATGGCCAGTGTGGAATCCGTGTCTCCCTCTGAAATCAACACCAAAGCAAACAAACAAAAGAACATGATCTAAATACGCAGGTAAATCAAAGAAAAAATCTAAACTCAAACTTTTGTTCCTTCAAAACTGTCACCGGTAACCTATATAGAATAAACGTTTAATTCCTACAGTGAAAATCCTTCTTAAATATTATAAAGAACAAAGAGAAACCAGATGTGGTTAATTACGGCCCCATTAGACTGACTTTTCACAATTTCGTAAAATGATATAGTCTCTTATATTCACATGTTCCTGAAAATTTATTTCAAACAATGAACCACACATTTGGAGGCAGTTATATCCCATTGTGAAAGGAAGGATTAATTCAAACGTCTTTTCAATGCAATTGTAACAATCACAAGACTGGCCTTCCGTTGATTCACGCACGCATTACCTCTGTTTCTCTTTCATCTGAACTCACAGCTGACCAGTCCTTGTGCAATAGATTACAGTCTGAATACATTCAATTTTTAAACTATCTCACATCATGAGACATTCTTATGTGTTGAACAGTTAACAAATAATCCATAATTAGATCCATCCAACATTTAATAACTCTTTTCGAGTGGAAAGAAAAGGGACGCTGGTAGTTATGTATCGTACACAAGTTAATATTCAACATATTGAAATCATGTCGTCATCACGTGGTCAAATCTCCAACGAGTTAAACGTGCTCTCACCTCCAGTCACTGACCAAAGATAGTGTTGAGACTAAATGAACGATTTGTTGTACAGTATCATGCTTAATAATCACCATTACCACTGTTGAAGTAACAGATTTGGAGACTGTACTGGGACCTTTACCACACGGACCTCCAACCCGACACTACGGTCTTTAAAGCCTTAGTAATGGAGTGAAGGTATATTCGCTTAATGCGATACCTCCCTTATAGTCGGAGGGAGGAGCTGAGGATGATGGCGTCCAACGGAGACTGCTTTGCTTGCATCTTCGGAAACAGTTCTATTTCTATCTGTAATATTTCTTTTTCTTCCTTCTTCGGGGTTCATTTGAAAACTCTGGCCTGGAGTTACACGCCATAGAATCATATAGAACAATGAAAGGGATAGATAATATAGAGGCAGGGAAGTTGTTTCTCTTGGTAGATGAGACTAGAGCTTGGGGACATAGCCTCAGGATTCGGCGATGTAGAATTTGGACGGAGATGAGCAGGATCTGCTTTTTCCACAGTGTGGTGAATCAGTGGAATTTATTGCCCAATGAAGCAGGGCAGGCTACCATATTAAATATATTTAAGCCAGGGTTGGATAAAAATTTTGCATAGCTGGGGAATTAAGGATTATGGAAAAAAACACGGGTGGGTGGAGATAACTCCATCGTTAGATTGGCTATAATGTCATTAAATGGTGGGGCAGGCTTGATGGGACAAATGGCCACTCTTGCTTCTGTTTCCGGAGTTTGAATGTGTTTACGCCTGCAGCTCCTCTGCATATATTTGGTTACCAAGTCTAGCAGTATGTTCTGCTAATACCCAAAAGTAACCTAATAGATTCCTTGATTCTTGTGTTGATCACCTATCCTTAACAATGTAATTCTGAGGCTTTATAAAGCTGCTCTGTGTTTTGGCCTTTTTGATATGTTCGCATGGAAACACAGTCTATTCAATGTCCTTTCCTCCGCAGTACCTGGACAGGGCAATACTCTCCGTCTATCAGTGGTCTGTAACAGATCTCTATCGTTTTCCGCGATCAGTTATGACTGTATATCATGATAAATATCTCTCAGATGTTCGGGCACAATGTATGTAGTGCATATTATATTGTTCTTTCAGATTCCTGCCCCTGTTTCCTTCCATCCTCTATTGCGATTTCATTCTGTTCCCAAATGGGCAAGGCGGTGTGAGTATGGGCAATTGTACGGAGTTCATTGGTTATGCTGGCAGGAGATGTTTAGAAGTGGGCTGCCGATCATCGCCATAATCATATGGAGCTGCGTCACTGCATCCCGCACAAGCGTACCATTTCAATTAGAACACAGAACACAGCATTTCACAGCATTTATAGAATTTTGCTCCTTGCAACAGAACAGTCCATTCAAACATGAGCCCAGCGACACAGACATCTTCGTTTAACTCTCGCCATGCTGGGTTCCCTCCTGTTGATTACCCCACAGCTCACTCAGGTCTTCCATAGTCCAGGAAAGCCTGTTGGGTCGCCAAGAGGCTCGCATAAAGTGTGGGGGGTGGGGGTCAGTACTGTCATCGCGGGTCCGTGAAGTTCGCATTCCGGGTCCTCTTGTTTACCCTGTTTCGTTGGGCTCCGTAATCGAGGCACCTGATTCTCGTTTCGAATTGGCTACTGTTACGTACCCGTGACACGTGACAGTGGTACCCTTGTCACGTGACTGGGGTTGAAGTTATACTGGACTTGAGGTAATTGTCTTTGGTGGTGGAGTGATGTCATTTTCCCGCCAGTAGAGGTCATGTGACAGTTTTTTTTTACAGGGTATAAAAGGAAGACCCACCCTGTCAGGTGGGGCAGTTCGTGGCGGGATTTGCCAAGCTGACTTCATGTCCCTGCGTGATTTAATGTGATGACGCAGTTTAGTTGAAAAATGAAGTTTTATATAATGCCTAAAGTTTAAAAGGTCATCGCCTGCGGTTTCTGTGCTGGTGGAGAGTGAAGATAAGAATTTGGAAGATAGAAATCGAGGAGAATCGATTTTCGACGGTGGATTGGTTACGACCTTATTTGATCCTCATTCGGAAGGATTTCGTTGACTGTTCTCGTGTTAATCTCCGCTGGGACAGCGGGAGATTGAGAATAGTGTGGAAGAACGGTCAGTACCTTTAAGCCGTTATATTTCATAAAATTCTTCGTGGGAAAGTTCGACACCGGGGGAATCGAAGGACATCGACGTGGAAGAGAATTTAAATCGTTTTAAAAAGTCTCTCCTTTTAAAAGGACTGTGAGCTTTTGAACTTTCGGCATACCGCTTTAAAGAACTGTTTTTTTTTTCAATACCGCTTTAAGAACTGTTTGAATTGCAACGCTATTAAGAACTGTGAGTCTGCCGCACAGCAGCTGAAATCCTGTTGAGCTGATGTTTGTTTACTTTTGGGGGGTTGGTTTTCAGTGTTTAATAAAAGTGTTATTTTTTATGAAAACCCTTGCCTAACTCATATATATTTATTGTTGCCTGAATACGTAACATAATTATGGGGGGCTACGTCCGGAATTGGATCGTTTGAGTTAAATGCTTGTTAACTTTTGAATCGGTGTTTTGTTAACGGGGACTGCTCGATTCTTTTGTTTGATTGGCTTGTGAGTGGTATTCGGCAACGATGAATATTGATGAGTTTCTGGCTTCGCCAGACGCGGATTTTTTAGCGAAGGCGAAAAAAACTGAAGTATCTGAGATTGCTAATAGATTGCACCTTAAAGGTATTTTGGCGACTACATCAAAAGCTGTGATACAGAGAAAAATCGCATCACATTTTGTGGCTTCGGGTGATTTTGATGAATCGATTTTAGAATCGTTTCCAATAAGTAATCTGGAGATACAGTTGCAAATTGAACAAATGAAGTTGGAACAAAGTAAAGCAGAATTGGAGCGTTATAAATTGGATTCTGACCAGAAAAAGAGAGAGTTTGAATATGCAATGGCGAATTTAAGGTCTGGGAATCAGTCTTCTGATTTAAAAAAAACCGTTTGTTGCTAGACAAGAAATTAAATTGGTCCCTCCATTTAGTGAAACAGAAGTGGAAAGATATTTTCAACATTTTGAAACTATTGCTCGGATGTCAGACTGGCCGAAAGATAAATGGTCAGTGTTGTTACAGAGTGTGATTAAAGGCAAAGCACAACACGTTTACACAACTTTAACAGCTGCGCAAGCATTAGATTATTATATTGTGAAAACGAATATTCTCAAAGCATACGAATTAGTCCCAGAAGCTTATAGGGAAAGATTCAGGAGTTTGAAAAAGTCTGTGGAAAAGACTTATGTGGAATTTGCCTATGATAAAGCTATGTGTTTTGAGAGATGGGTTTCTTCTAAAAATGTAAATGAGGACTATGAGACTTTGAAAGAGCTGATTTTAATGGAGGAATTTAAAAGAAGCATTCCTGTTGAAGTAAGGACCTACTTAAATGAGAGGGATACTGATAAATTGCAGGACTGTGCTAGATTAGCTGATGAGTATGTTTTAATCCATAAGAATAAATTTCCTCAGGGTAGAATTTTTAAGTGGAAAAATAATATGGAGACTCAAGGTACATCAGAAATTAAATCAGAGGTTAATGAGAGAGGTAAGGAGGAAGGAAAACCTGTGAAGGAAAGACAGTTTGGTCTTATTTGTAACTATTGTAAGAAGCCGGGCCATGTAATAGCTAACTGTTTCAAATTGAAAAAGAAAGAGAAGGAAGCAGTTCCAGATGCTCGTGTGCAACATACTGAAGCACCTGTAAAGTTACAGGGTTTGGTAAACACAAATGAAGATTTGTTAGAGTCTGACCAAGTTAGAAAGGGATATGATCATTTTATAACTGAAGGGTTTGTATCCTTGAAAGAAGGATCTACTCTGGTGCCAATAAAAATTCTTAGGGATACTGAAGCTTCTCAATCACAGATGTTAGATAGTGTGTTGAAGTTTAATGAAGAGTGTGATACTGGTGAGGTAAATTACATAAGAGGTGTTGGAAGTGATTTTATGCCTGTACATTTACATGAAGTAAATTTAAAGTCAGGGTTAGTTACAGGATTTGTTAAAGTAGGATTACAACATAGCTTACCTGTGAAGGGTATTTCTTTATTGTTAGGTAATGACTTGGCGGGTGGACAAATTTTTCCTGAAGTGCATTTGAAAATGGAGTCAGAGGAACCAGAGATGAATTCTAACACATATTCTTCCTGTGTTGTGACTAGAGCTATGGCTAAAAAGATTGATGTGCAGAATGAGGTTGTTACTCATGACTGTTCAACTCAGCATTCGAGTTTTGAGGATGTGTCAGAGACTTTCTTACTTTCGTTGTTTGAACAAGATTCTGGGAGTAAGTCTGACTATGAAGATTTATCTCTGTCTCGGAAGGAGATGATAGCAGAGCAGAATAGAGATCCTGAGATTATAAAATTAAGGGAATAAGCTTTACTAGGTAGTGAAATTGAGAAGGTGTCAGTAGGATATTACTTGGAAAAAGGAGTGTTGATGAGGAAGTGGAGGTCGCCTACAATTCCTGCAAGTGAGGAATGGAATGTTGTTTATCAGGTGGTTGTTCCTAAAGTTTATCGGAATGAGATTTTGACTTTAGCTCATAGTGTGCCTTTAGGTGGACATCAAGGGGTAAGGAAAACTGTGGACAAGATTTTAAAACATTTTTACTGGCCTGGTCTAAGAAAAGATGTGGCGATGTTTTGTAAGACGTGCCATACTTGTCAAATTGTGGGTAAACCAAATCAGGTTACACCAGTAGCTCAAATACAACCTATTCCAGCATTTGGTGAACCGTTTTCTAAAGTTATTGTAGATTGTGTTGGTCCATTACCAAAGACAAAAACTGGTTATCAGTATTTGTTGACTATTATGTGTACTTCGTCTAGATTTCCAGAGGCAGTACCACTTAGGAATATAAAAGCTAAAACTGTGACGAAGGCTCTTATAAAATTCTTTACTTATTTTGGATTGCCTAAGGAAATACAAACTGATCAGGGCAGTAATTTTATGTCTGGATTGTTTCAACAGATAGTTTATAAATTGGGAACTAAGCAAATCATTTCGTCTGCATACCATCCAGAATCGCAAGGTGCTTTGGAGAGGTTTCATTATACTCTCAAGAATATGATTAGGACATATTGTGTGGAAAATGGAAGTGACTGAGATGAGAGTATAAATTTACTTTTATTTTCAGTAAGGGAATCGGTACAGGAATCTTTAGGTTTTAGTCCATTTGAACTTGTGTTTGGGCATAGAGTTAGAGTACCTTCAGCTTTATTGAAGGAACAGTGGATTAGTAAGGAAGTGCATACTAATTTGTTGGACTATGTTTTGAAATTTAAGGACAGGTTACATAAAGCTTGTAGTTTAGCCAGGGAAAATTTAAAGTTGGCTCAGGAGAAAATGAAAACTTGGTATGATAAATAAGCTAGGATGAGGATCTTTAAGCCTGGAGATAAGGTGTTGGTTCTTTTCCCAGTGCAGACAAATCCTTTACAAGCTAGATTTCATGGTCCTTATGAAATTGTGTCTAGAATCAATGATGTGGATTATGTAATAAAAACTCCAGATCGTAGAAGGTCAACACAACTTTGCCACATAAATATGATTAAACCATATTTTGAGAAACAATCTGATACTGTGACTGTTGTGGTTAGTGAGAATGAGTTTGATTTAACTGGGAACATGATAGATGATTCATCTGACTTTCATTCTAAATCTAACATTGTTTCTGTTAGGTTACCTAATTCGACCATTCTGGAAAATATGGATGAGAAATTAGCACATTTACAGCTAGAGCAGAAACAACAGATGAAGGAATTGATTTTTATGTATAAGGATTTGTTTCCAGATGTTCCGAGAAGGACTACTATAGCTTCACATGATGTAGATGTTGGAGATGCCAAACCTATTAAACAACATCCATATGGATGAACTAGGAAAAATGTGAACTTGCTGAGAAAGAAATTGAATACATGTTAGAGAATGATATTATTAGACATTCTAATTCGAATTGGAGTTCGCCATGTGTTATGGTGCCAAAACCTGATGGTAGTATTAGGTTTTGTACGGACTATAGGAAGGTGAATGCTGTAACGAAAACAGATGCATATCCAATTCCTAGGGTAGATGATTGTGTAGATAAGGTTGGAAAAGCAAAGTTCCTTACAAAGATTGATTTATTGAAAGGGTATTGGTGTGTTCCATTAACGGACAGAGGTAGAGAGATTTCTGCATTTGTAACTCCATCTGGGTTATATGAGTATAATGTTCTTCCCTTTGGGATGAAGAATGCCCCAGGTACTTTCCAGAGGATGATTAACTCTGTGATTCAGGAATTGAAAGATACTGATGCTTATATTGATGATTTAGTGACAGGAAATGATACTTGGGAAGCACACATAATTGCGGTGGAGAAATTGTTTGAAAAGTTTTCAAAAGCTAACTTGACTATTAATTTATCCAAGAGTGAATTTGGACATGCCACTGTGACTTACCCTGGTTATGTTGTAGGTCAAGGTAAGGTAGCTCCTGTTCAGGCAAAAGTTCAGGCAATTTTAGAGATTCCCACTCCGACGGGGAAAAAAACACTCAGAAGATTTTTGGGAATGGTAGGATATTATCGAAAATTTTGTAAGAATTTTGCTAATGTTGCCCTTCCATTAACTAACCTTCTGCAGAATAATGTGAAGTTTGTGTGGACAGTGCCTTGTCAGGAAGCATTTGAAAAATTGAAAACAATGATATGTCAACAACCTGTGCTTAAGGCACCTGACTTTGGAAAACCTTTTTCATTAGCTGTAGATGCTAGTGATGAAGCTGCGGGAGCAGTATTGATGCAAAGGAATGAGGGTGATGAGGTTGATCATCCAGTAGCTTACTTTTCTAAGAAATTTAATAAACATCAAAGAAACTATTCGACAATAGAGAAATAATTGTTTATCTCTTGTTTTAGCTTTAGAATATTTTGAGGTATATGTTGGTACAACACAAAAGCCACTTATTGTTTACACTGATCATAATCCGTTAGTTTTTCTGAGTAAGATGAAAAACAAAAACAGAAGATTATTAAATTGGAGTTTGATGTTACAAGAGTACAATATTGTGATAACTCATATTAAAGGTAAAGATAATGCGGTTGCTGATTGTCTATCTCGATGTTGAATGTACAATGTAATTTTTTTTATGGAGTGTTTTTTTTTAAATTGTAACACTCCTACTGTATTGTATATTGTGTATGTTATATAATTTATACATTTGATTTTTTTGTAAGTAATTGTTAAAATTTTTGCTCTTGTCAGACCAAAAATGTTTTTTTTTGGAGGGAAGTGTTACGTACCCGTGACACGTGACAGTGGTACCCTTGTCACGTGACTGGGGTTGAAGTTATACTGGACTTGAGGTAATGGTCTTGTGATGGTGGAGTGATGTCATTTTCCCGCCAGTAGAGGTCATGTGACAGGTTTTTTTTACAGTGTATAAAAGGAAAACCCACCCTGTCAGGTGGGGCAGTTCGTGGCGATATTTGACAAGCTGACTTCATGTCACTGCGTGATTTAATGTGATGACGCAGTTTAGTTGAAAAATGAAGTTTTATATAATGCCTAAAGTTTAAAAGGTCATCGCCAACAGTTTCTTTGCTGTGGAGAGTGAAGATGAAAGTTTGGAAGATAAAAATCGAGGATAATCGATTTTCGACGGTGGATTGGTTACGACCTTATTTGATCCTCATTCGGAAGGATTTCGTTGACTGTTCTCGTGTTAATCTCCGCTGGGAATAGCGGGAGATTGAGGACAGAGTGTGGAAGAAAGGTCAGTGCTTTAAGCCGTTATATTTTATAAAATTCTTCGTGGGAAAGTTCGACGCCGGGGAATCGAAGGACAACGACGTGGAAGAGAATTTAAATCGCTTTTCAAAGTCTCTCCTTTTAAAAGAACTGTTTACTTTCGGCATACCGCTTTAAAGAACTGTTTTTTTCAATACCGCTTTAAGAACTGTTTGAACTGCAGCGCTATTAAGAACTGTGAGACTGCCGCACAGCAGCTGAATTCCAGTTGAACTAACGTTTGTTTACTTTTGGGGGGTTGGTTTTCAGTGTTTAATAAAAGTGTTATTTGTTATGAAAACCCTTGCCTAACTCATATATATTTATTGTTGCCTGAATACGTAACAACGTACAGACCCCACCTGCTTCTTATCGTGCTTTACTCATAATTTTCTGAACCAGGAAATCTCAGGCATCATTTTCTGAACTCCGAATTCTCAACGAGCCCCTGCTGTGCACGGATTTGGGCTTGTGCGATGATTTGGAAGTCTACACTCAAATCTGGGCAATGCAGAGATTTGGGGATGGGATGAATCGCAAGTTTGTTTCCTTTACAGATACTTTGCAATGCTCTGATTTACATCTTTACTGTAATGCTGTAAGTATTTAATTTCGCAGCTCTGTAAGAGCAGTCTGTTCTGTGTTCAGCCTGTTAGTTTATCGTTGAAGTTAGGGGATGATGTGTAATGTGTGTCATCCAGTGAGGGGGAGGTTTTCTTCCTGTTGGACAATAAGGTTGTTCTTGTGTTTATTTTGTTGGTTCGGCAGCAGATGAAGAGAGAAGACACTGTAGAGAGCCGGTCGTAGAATCCGATCCAGTCGGATGCCCGTTTGTTCGACGTAGATTGCGAATGGCGTTTGGAACGTGATGTCAGATTTTACGCAGACCGAGGTCCCAGCGCCTGAGTGACAGAAAGATCAAGATGAGCTCCAACCTATGCACATTTGACTATTTAATTAAAATGCACCTTTTTTTACAGTTACTGTTTACTCGGCCTTTAGATATGTTAAGATGTATAAATATGATTCATTTATTCGTATGCTGTGTGTTGTCTGATATTTCCTGACTCTCAGTTGTAACAGGCTAGCAAAATACAAACCGGGATTTGGGGTGGAAGAGCTGTCTGAACCTCACGGGGTTCGTGGCCCGGAGATTGCTTTCCCCAGATTTACCCAGCCAGGGAAACCATGAGGGGTTATTGTGGGTGTATCGTTCTCCATTCGATTTGGTTCGCTGCTGTGTGATTTCCTTGAGAATTGATGCAGTGGGTTGTGTGTTTCATTCTGTGTTAAGCTATTGTTCAGTAAAGTGATTATGGCTGTGCATGGGTTGAGCGGTGCTGCACATCCACGGGGTTACCAGTAACGAATGGGTGTGTTTTGAGTGGGGTACACATTCGTATTGCCAATAATTTGTTAATTCGAGCATTCAGTACCGTAAAGCAGTAGGAGCAGTTACGGCTGAGGAGCACTTTGATAAAATGGTGGACAAAGCTTTTGTTCCAGTTTAAACTAGCGCTGACTTAATGGCTGTGGAACTAACTGGTACTATCGGGGCCCAGGGAGAAGCGGGGCGGGATTGTATCGGCCGTAGGCTTTCCATACTTTCCGGGAGGATGAGAGTGTAGGCGAGCGGGGCAGGAGGGGTCTGGTTTTAAATGTCTAATGAGTCCCCTGGAATGAGTGAAAATTATGAGTTAGTATCAGCCATTACCTTTGTCGACTTGGCATACGCAGACGGAGAGTCCTAGCTAGACGAGATGAAAATGTTCTCAGGAATGAAGCTCACCACTAAATCGAAAGAGCAATATGAGATTTGGGTTAGCAGACCTCTCCAATTCCAGATGACGCGCAGTGCTCTGATGACGTAAAATACAGCGATTGATTGTAAGTTTGAGGGGCCATCGGCTGACTTAGTGATCCGTAAAGACAGAGAACCCATTTTCTACCTATGTGCGCGACGTGAAAGCGCTAGAAAATATGTTTGCCGCGACAGAAACCCAATGGAGCTTATGACGGTGTTTTGGAACAAGTTTCAGGAGAAATTTTCTGCCGACGTTTTCCGTCTAGAGAAGCAGCTGAGTTGCTTGCGGCGTAGGGGGGCTGGGGGGGGGGTAGGGATTGTATTCAAACGGCTGAGTTGAATTCCCCACGCCGGGCCACCATGTGGTCAATAGCGCCAGTCACCGCACCTGACCGTTCTGGGTCCCTCCCTCATTTGTCGAGCCGATTAGTAAGAGAGAAGGAGAATGTGGTAGCGGCGCTCGAAGCCTCGGTTAGCAGGCTACAGTCGTCCGTAGTAGTTCCCTTGTCTAATAAATGCTTGTATATATAATCACAGACCCCTTTAAATACCATGGATATATGCCATCTGGCTTGAAGATTTACTAATTTTTAACTTTTACGTCTGACACAGGATTTCACTTTCTAAGATCTTTAGTTCACATAAAACAACTCCAGTTTTCTCTACGCTTGCTGTCATATTGCAATGAACTTCGCAGTTGAATACTTCTCAAAAATACGTTAATGGTACCGCTATGTCCTTCGCTGCATAATTTAACACATCACTGCTATTCCAATACACAAAACTTCACCCTTGTACTTTCATTTTCTACTGAATCATTGTTAGTATCTGTTGTAGTCGATTTTGGAATATCGGGGATATCCTTCTCAAACTGGCCTTTGGCAATTGAATGTCCCTCTTGCCTATTAATCTCATATTTTTTTCATACGTCCGACGGTTAAGATCAGTGGTATTATTTCCGTATTCCTTATAAAGCTGTCTCTTCTTAAATACTTTTGATATGTCTTTATTCACCTATGTATTCTTCTATATTCTTCTGTAGCTCAACTGATTGAACGCCCTGTTTGCCTTCTAATGTCTTAGCCGCATTTGCACAAGGTTTGCCTTTCTGAAATTCAGTTTAGAGGTTTTGTTTTTTATTGATATACTGCCCCTAAAAAGTTCGAGACTAACAATGTTATGATTACTTGTTTCTAAAGGATCAACAACCTTCGTATTCAAAATTGTATCCTATTTGATGCAGAATATCAAATCTAGACAGGACTTTCCTCTTGTTGGTGCATTAACATACATGGCCAAAAACAATTCATCAATCTCTCAATGAACTCATTTTCCTCTGATCCATTCGTCACTGGTTTTCCCACTTAATACGAGTATTTGAGAATTTGAAGCCACCCATAACTGTCACATGTGACAACTATCAACACATGATAACTATCCCCTAAAACTATCTCGGAAATTGCATTTTAACAGTCTGATGGAGACGTAGTAATGAAGAATTGTTCTCAGTGTGGAAAGTACGCTGTCATGGAGACATGAAGAACAATTATAACAGTGCGATAAAGATTTGGGTGATTAATCACGGGAAGGTGTGACTTGTGGAATCTAGACAAAGCCAGAGCAAAGGGGTGGTTAATGACGCCAGGAAGCTAAAGTAGAGTGGCACTGATTAGAAGAAGCAATCAGGGTTTGCATGATGTGCTGATTCGTCTTGAAGAGAAGATGTTCACCTTAAACAGAACACAACATATTTTCGAGAAGGATGGATGCGAGGAGTGTAGAAATGATGCCTGTGCATAAATTTTAGAGAATTTAAAAAAATGATTGAGTGAGAAGCAGCACATTAGCTGGTATCGAAGTGTAAGATTTGGGGAACTTGCGCACTGAATTAAACAGATTATGAATGTAATGCCGAGATTATTGTAAGAAATAAATGCTGGAGATCACATGAAGTACCTGAGACAGACAGAAAAGCTCCAGGATCAACTTGCCCATTCAGAGAGAAGTGACATGGTATTTTGGATGTGAAATAGGAGGGTCCTTAACGATGGAAGTGGTAACGCATCTCCGTGTGGTTATGACGATGATAGGCAGCCTACTTCCAAACATCTCCTGTCAGCATAAAGCAAAACAGATCTACTGTCGCATCACCGATTCCCTATTTCCGAACAGAAAGAAGTCGCAATGTAAGGAAACAGGGGCAAGAAACTGAAAATAAATTATACGAGATGCACTGCATCTGTTGAGCTTCAGAATATGAGAAATGTTGCTGAGGATGTTGGGACATCAGTGCCCGCGGATGATCACAGGGAGCCGTTGCAGATAACTGATCACCGGAAAGCGGTACACCGTCTGGATGCCGCAGAGGAAAGGAAATTGATTAGACGGTGCTTCCATCCGAGCATATCCTACGGCCGTAACACATAGCAGCCGCAAAAAGTCGCGTATTTACATCCTTAACACTTGACCTTGCCTAAAATACAGGGATAGGGAAGGAAATGATTTAAATAATCCGTTAAGTTTACCTCAAATATTAAAAGGGGATTCGCTAGATGTGCTAACGAAACGAAAGCAGATGAGTGGCCTGGTCCAACTGCATTTACGTCAGTTCCATCAATGAATCCATATTATATCGAGACAATTTAGAGCCTGAACTCACATACATTAGACCAGGAGACCATAAGGTATAGAAGCAGAAGTGAATCAGTTGTCCCATCGAGTCCGTTCCTCTATTCAATCATGGGCTGATCCATTTCATCCAGTTATCCCCACTCCCCTCACTTTACTCCATACCCTTTGATGTCCTGGCTAATCAGGAACCTATCTAACTCTGTCTTAAATACACCCGATGACTTTGCCTCCGCTCGTGGCAACAAATTCCACAGATTTAATATCCTCTAAATGATGTAATTTCTCCACATCTCAGTTCTAAAAGGACGTTCTACAATCCTGAATCGTGCTTAAGTATCCCATACCATGGAGAATAACTTTGCCATATCTAATCTCTTCAGACATTTTAACATTCGAAATGTTTCTATGAGATTCCAGCTCATTCTCACGAACTGCAGGGAATACAGCGCAAATTCTGTCAGACGTTACTCATGTAGTAATCCTCTCATTCCTGGAATCATTCCTCTGATTCTTCTCTGAAACCTCTTCAATGTCAGTATACCCTTTCTAAAATAAGGAGCCCAAAACACTATGCTCCAACTGTGGTTTAGTGCCTTATACAGCCTCAACATCACATCCTAGCTCTTATATTAAATGCCTTTAAAAATTAAACCAGTATTGCATTCGCCTTCTTCACAACCGACTCAACCTGCAGGTTAACCTATAGGGTATCTTGCACAAGGACTTCCAAGTCATTTTGCATCTCTGCTTTTCCAATTATATTTGGTGAAGATATACCGGCTCGTAACACCGAGGAATCTATAAAGTATTTGGTATTGTTTGACACTTCTGTCCTTGCACGTAGTGAAACCTGGAGACTTCGTAAAGCGAATGGTTATAGCATGAAAATAAGAAAGTGCGGCTGTGAGATTATAACGGAGGTATCACACTAAAGGAATATACCTTCATTCCATTAATGAAGTGGTAAACACGATAGTTCCGGATTGTAGGTGTGTTTGGCAAAGGCATCGGTAATGTCCAAAACTATTAATTGAATGGTGTTAATGGGGGTTATTAAGCCAGATCCTATTCAGCATAACGGTCATTTAATCTCAATCCTACCTTTAGAGATTGGAGGTCAGATTCGGGAAGGTTTTCTGACGTGGTGACTTCATGTTTAAAATATGTTGAATTTTAACGTGAGGACGATATATAGTTTCCATCGTTATCAGTCTCGAAAGGATTTCTTAAACGTTTTATGATTATAATTATGGATTATTTGTTATCTTTTCAACACTTAAAAATATGCCACGTTCTACTATCGTTTAAAGTGTAAATGCGCTGAGAATGTGAAATATTGCACGAACACTGGATATCTGTGAGATAACTTGAAAGATCAAGAGAGGTAATGATATAAATACCTGAAAATGTGTTTTTTTTCGTTGAGTCTAATCAACTTACAGGAGCTGATGTGAATTTCAGAGTGAGGGTTTCTTTCAGAAACAACATGAAGTGTTATTGTAAGTGGGGCCGCAACTACGCTCATCAATCTTTCTTCTGCTCTTTAGAACATTTGGATAAGGAATTTCACACTGGCAATTAACTGTTTCTTCAGTATACGCCAGTTACAGACAGCGGTTTTCAAGGTAGAAAAGTGCAAGCTTCGATGTTAGTTCTGCCTCACACCCACATTTAGATTGTGCTATTTTATTTGTCTGCTTTGGTATTGATTTCAGAGAGAGATGCAGATTTCACACCGGCCACGTTGAATCATGGTTAAAGCGATCACAATATGAGTGTATCTAGTCCAGGTACGATTAACCAACTGTTCAAAGTTATTTTGACATTAGGATAAATTCATGTGTACTCGAATTGGGAATTCGATATTCGCATTTTCTGAAGTTGCTCCATTTGGAGAGAAGCAGAAGACGCTGCTGGAGACTTTGAAATGTTGACCTTAATATTTGCATTGGAAAATATTGTTTTGTTGTTATTGTAGCATCTGCCCTGCAATATGTAGATGTGTGTTCAGATTACATAGCGTGCAGTTCCATTCTGTAATTCAGCATTTTACGGACATCGTCTGCCAAATTCAATAAATTATTCAAGTGCTGCAGGATGGTCAAATTAAACCCTACCTCTAGAACTCTGTTATAGCAGAGTGGGGCATAGCCGTAAACTATAAGAAAGTTTATACCTTTTCTGCGGAACATCACTGGCCGCTTTTCTCCAGGAAAAATTCCCTCCATCTAGAAATTAAACTGCCCGTAAATAAGCCAATTCTGAGTCTATTCCCTAGATGGAATATCGTCTGACTCTCTGAATGTGCCTACCATACATAGACCGTTCAAACACTTTGCAAAATTAATACATCCCACATCGGCTGTTCTGTCCTCATCTGTATATTGTTTTTTTCCCCACCCTTTCAAGCATTTCAAACAGGCTGATAAGGGACGACCTGTCCACACAAAACGTTGCGGCCTATCCACAAACAGATGACGTTTCTACAGATGCTCATAAATTCTCTCCCCATGAATCCTCTCCAGTAGCTTGACCATTACTGACCGAAGACTCGCTGGCCTGTAAATCTCAGGACTATGTCTACTGAATTTCCTGAACAAAGAAAAAATCATTTGCTGTCCTTCATTCCTCCGGTACTACTTCTGTGGCCAGTGAAGACGGAAATATCACGTCCAACAGCGCAGCAAAATCTTCGCTCACTTTCTCCAAAGTATATCCCTTCCAGCAAATGGGAATGATTTATTTTCATGCTTTATAAGTTTACAACGCATAATTATTACCGCCGGCATGTTCCTGCATATCTTCCTTTTCACGTTGTATCTACATTATTTAAGGACCCGCTCACTGATGAAGCAAAAGATCATTAAGGACCCTTCACTGCATCCTTGCACGTCAGACCCATGCTTATTATTTTATCTCTGATCTGTCCCACCCTCTTTCTCGCCACCCACCTGTTCTTCACGTACCTGAATGCGACTCTCCAAGGACTTCTCATGCCCCCTTCTAAGCTGATTTTATGGATCGTTGATCGGTTTTACGCATTTATATGCAATTGAGAGTAATTCCACTGAGGCAATTAGTGTGGTTACCGGCAAGTATGGGGTGGTCTGTGAGGAAAGATACAACAGGATAAGAAGCAGATATTGAATAGGTGTAATTTAGTGTGCAGTATTTAAAAAGAGACGTGGGGCTACAGAGAGATAATTCCAGGAGAGCGGTGTCACAGGCAGATCGTCTCGTATTGAGCTCTAATCACTGTGGCCTTCACAATCAGATCACTGAGCACAGGAGTTGAGACGTTATTTTGTAGCTGTAAAACATGTTGGCGAGTTTGTAGATAGAATATTCAGGTGTGTTCCGATCCGCTACCTACAGTTTTGAAATGTCAATAAGCTTCAGAGTGTGCAGCGATAAATTGAAATGAAGAGTTCGGGGACTGAGGAGAAGATTTAGAGGAATAGTTTGAATAGGTTAAGAATTCATTCCATTGAACTCAGGAAAATTAATGGAGATCTTACAGAAGTATATAAAATTGTGAGCGTCACATACAGAAAGGGTGAATGCCCGGAGGTTTTCCACATCCTCCGAGTGAATCTGCTACTGGAATTCATAGGTTTGGGGTAAAAAGTGAAAAGCGCAAGAGCGATAAGTCGTAAATCCTATTCACTGAGAGGGTCGAGCGTGTGTGGAAGGATCTGTGAGCAAATGTTGTGGTTGCAGATTCAATTGCATCATTGCAGTGAAGGTCGCGTAGGTACGAGGATGAGAGACGGATAAATGGGGCGAGTCGAAAGATCACAGCGGGAGGATCTAGATGGGCGGAAGAAACTATTTCTCTGTCATAATAATCTATCAGTTCATGGCTGTCTCTTTCTAATTTTCCCATTCAGTGTCGTTAGTGTCGTCTCATTTTCTTCACCAATCTAAGAATGCGCAGAACATATTCTGTGACTATTGGTACTCGTATCGATGAGAGATCGTCGACTTACTGGAGGGAGGGAGGGACAGAGAGAGAGAGAGAGAGAGAGAGAGAGAGAGAGAGAGAGAGAGAGAGAGAGAGAGAGAGAGAGAGAGAGAGAGAGGAGAGAGAGAGAGAGAGAGAGAGAGAGAGAGAGAGAGAGAGAGAGAGAGAGAGAGAAGGGGAGAAGGTCTGACAGATAGACAGATCGATAGTGGCAGTGACTGCACCGGCCGCTCCACACAGCCGTCTGACTTTTAGTTCTCCTTCATTGATTCAGTTTCCTTCTCCTACCCACAGGGAAAGACTTCATTCGAATCCGATGTTACCTCCTGTCCGGGGACAAGGTACATATGATGTGTTACAGAGCAGCGACAGACCGACAGCTCATCAGTTCCACAGTCTCAGACAGCAAAGATATTCAGTCCCACTATAAGCCCAGAATTCAGATATACGTTTCCAATACAACTGTTAAAGTGAACCACATACAGTCAATCTTTCCATTGTATTCTATACATAGTGTCCTACAGGCAGGGACACATAGACTCAGACCCCACATCCCCACCCACGGGGCTGGATGGACAGCAACACCAGCGTTGGCAGAGTCAGCATGGGTTCAGAAAAGGATAAACAGATGGAAAATGGGGAACTGGAGAATGGCGTGGGTGGAATGTAAGAATTTTTCTGATAAACGTCTGTGGACTCAAAAGAGAGAGGCGTAATAAATGGCCGTTTTCGATGTTGGAAATCGTGACCAGTGGGGTTAAAGAGGGTTTGCACAGTATCCCTATCAGTTTTCCCCACAGGGCAATGCACTCTACGCTGGTCAGACATTCATCGCGCTCCAGGTATCCACGTGTCCGTGGGCTTCTCCTTATCTGCAATGGTAGGTCTCTCGTTGCTGAAGTGTTATCGTCCCGCCGTATTTGGAGCTCCAAACTCTTACAGTGTTTCTCATCATCTGGACTGTTGGATCTCCATCCCACTCGCTCCCCGTCACCTGAACTATCTGGGTCATTATCACTAGTCATTGTACAGGAATGCAGCCAACAAAATAACATGGCTCTGCCTGCCCCGACCTTGCTTACTTGTGTTTGTTTTAACTCTGACTGGTCCAGACCAGTTAAAAGAGGACACCAGACAGAGTCTAACGAGATTACAGGTTGCTTCTTTTGTAGGTCTGGCAGTTTACATAATTAGTAGCTGCTCATCCGAGAGCGTTCTATGTCCATTATCCCAGAGCAAGAGTCAGTACAGAGACCACCAAATCGGTGGAAAACAAAGACAACCTGTTGGCTTCCCCTCTCCTTAATTAGACTGTAGTTTCTGTACTGGCCAACATCTGCCTCCTCTTCATCCATTTATATCGGAATCATTACACCCACTCATTCAGTTGGCTGCCCAAAGGACTCCTCTGGAACCCCAATGAACAATTACATTCTGTATAAAATACTAACGCTCACTAACTAAATTGGCCGAATGCATACTGATCGCATTCTCTGCTATTTCTTGAAAGAATTTTCCCTGATTTCTTTTCCTTCCATTAGTTCTGCCTTCCTCTTCTCGGTTGATATACACTGAGCGATCAATTATGAGGGTGCAGTAACTGGTATTACAGCAACATGTGTTACTATTCTTATCCACAGATATATTTATACGTTTGTCCCCCGATTCCAAAACTTACTCCAAAAGTCTGGATAACTAAATAGTTCATTTGCCTTATCAGCGTGTCTGCTAATTTGTTCAGTTTGCTCCGACCATCGATGGATTATCTCCCTTGCCTCCTACACAACACATGACCAGGCTGCAGTCAAGTGAGGGATTAGTGGTAACTGAGTAACAACATATTACCACAGATACTCATCTGTATCAGTGCATTGGATCTGGAAATTATCCTTCATTACTGTGCATAATATACATTTCAGTCTTCTACTTCTGCTTTGTCAGATTGTATCACGTGTGTCCGTTGAGAAGACACGTTTTTGTTGTTGTTCACTCAGTGTTTTCCAAGCAGTGATATCACTGTTGACACATTGGTCCGCCGCACTGGCTCTGGAGCAAACTTACTCTGTCTCAGTCATGGTTAACGTCATTGCAACGAAATACAATATCCTCTTCATGTTGAATGAAACCTGTAACAAAAGGGGGATATCTGCTCTTAATTCCAGTGAAAATATTAAGTTATTTTAAGTCCATATTTTCTATATTTTTTCTAGACCGTCCATTCCGGAATCACAGTTGCCTTTGGTCTCAAGGCGTCCATTGTACTCACCCAATTTTGTTTCAGAAAAAAATGGAGTACTCGGATAGTTACCTTTCTTTTTTGATTTTTTAACAAAACTGCCCTTTTTTCTAGGATGAGGGAACTGACAATCACCCCATTGATAGAACCTGACCCAATCTTGTTGGAACAGTTGGTCCATTCTCAAGTCACCCAAGTCAGGGCCGATGGTAATAACATTCCTGTTTCTCCTCCACCAATTTCAGATGGTTAATACAGTACCACCCACATTTTATCTGTGGCAGTCACTAGTTTGTACACTGATGGACTTGGTTTGCCTATAATTTCAAACAGCCCTGCAAAAGCTTCGATTTAATAATGAAGGTTTGTGCATTCTCATCACCAGACTTTGTCTTGAACAATTCAGAATCCAGACTGACCTCTGAGTCAAAGTAGGTTTTACTCTGTTGTTTCGTCTTAGCCTTTAGGTGGGCTGCCACATAACTGGCCTCTTTCATGGACTGTACCATTGTTGTACCCACATTTCTGACACAATCCCATTGATTTCGTGTTCTGACAAATTTCATCCAAACAACTCCTCTGAACCTTTCACGTCCCTTCCAGTGATGAATTTATAAGGGGAGTAACCTGTTGAAAATGTTACTGTATTCCATTTTATCATCAAAACATAATGCTGTCCCATGTTGGTGCACCATTTCCATTCCACACTTCCTCTTGATTGCGGTCTACGGAGTTTATGAAATCTCCGTTTGATCCCTAAAAGTGTCATGACATCTTCGATTATCTGGGCCGTGAAATGTGTGACTTAATCCATTTGGGTACGCCGGGGTAGTCCCCAGCAAGTTAAAATCCTTTCCGAAGATTTTTGCAATTGTCATTGCTGTGTCTGTCATAGCTGAGAATGCTTGTGTGCCTTAATCCGTTTCGATACTCCGAGCTAGACCCAGCAAGTGAATATTTATTAACCCTCGTCATAAAGCTATCTATTGTTACCACGGTGTAGCTGTATCCTGCTGCGTGGGTGTGGGGGGGGGGGGCGGTAAGAAGAATAATTTAATCTATTTGTAAATTGTTCCAAGGCCCTTCTGCCGGTCTGGTGTGTCGAATGGCTCCTTTCCTTACATTTTTGTGTGGATTACATTGTGTACAAATGAAGCATGCTTTCATAAATATCAATATCATCCTTCTTCCTTGATCTTTTCTGGGATGCGTTTGTATCCCTGGTGACCCCATGCATTATGGTACCAACGGGACATCTGGTTTCTTCGTTCCTCTGGAACCAGAAGCTTCTATTCATGAAGGACAACTGCATCTTTGTCAGATAGTCTCTACTGTTCTTTGTGTATTTTAGACCCTGTCCCGTGTGTGTGTGTGTGTGTGTGTGTGTGTGTGTGTGTGTGTGTGTGTGTGTGTGTGTGTGTGTGTGTGTGTGTGTGTGTGTGTGTTATATATATATATATATATATATAGATAGATAGATAGATAGATAGATAGATAGATATACCTTCAGCCCCTTGGTTCAATCCAGTATCGTAATCTGTTGTTCCTTTGCCTCCCAATCTCCCCAATCTGTGGCTGCCATTCCTGCCAAAATAAAGCACCTTTCTTCACCAATTCTTCAATCTTTCTATTTCCCTTCATGAATCCATATGTTTCCCTTTGCCTCCTTAACGATATATTGTAATAGAGGACCAGATGCGAGGAGCTGCCGCCCAGTTGAAGCAAGCCCCCTTGCTGCCCACAGGGGCAAATGACCTGTAAGGCTATTGCAAGTACATACAATCAGATTGTATGTTTAACTCTGGCGAAAAGCTTTCTGTCTCTCTATCCAGTTAAGCTGCAGCTGCCAATTCTGCTGCCTGTGCACTCATGGGTGTCGGTAACTTTAAAGCTATAGTATACATTTTCTGGCCATGATCATCCTCTATAAATGTGCCTCACCCATTTCTCATCGCACCATCCTGTACTGATGAGGAGCCATATTAAAAAAATGTGCTTTTGTGCCTTTGTTCTCCCTCATTACTTTACCTGATTCTTCACCTTTTCTTTTTTTTAAATAAACAGATCCTTGAGACTATTTGCTGTCATAGCTTGAGACTCATTTTCACTTCCTTGGTGCAGCAGGTTATCGGCTAACATTCTTGTTGTGTTTATACCCTTTACACTAATACTTTTTTTCCTTGCAACAGAAATGTCCATCTAATGACTCTTCTTTAGCTTACTCTATCATATTGAATCCTTCCAGCTACCGGTAATTGTATGGGCGTGTGTTCTTTCAGTACTGTAGGTGGATTAAATATCACTGCATATGCGAAATATTGTACCGTTCAGAGAACGCTAACAAATGGTTTTCATAAACAATATCCCTCTGTTCAACTGCTGAGAGCATGAGTGACGCATCTACTGCTGGTCTTAACTTCTCATGCGTCTCCACTTCTCAGAGGGTGGTACCTGTTGCCCCCACTTCCAATGAGAATGGTTCATTCCATTAAAGAATCTGCCTTAATGAAAAATCCATCAATGTGATCCATACAGTAGCCTGCCAGCCCCGGAAGGTACCACAGCCCTTTTAGTTCTAGAGGAACAGAGAGTTTCATAACGATTCCAAGCTGTCGAGCGTCTATTGTGAACCTCCAGCTACAAGCTGGTTTCTTCACTGTCCAAATGGGTGAGTTATTAGTGGAGGCTACCGGCCACAAAACTCCCTTTTGTAGCAAACTCTGTGTTACCTAACCGACACCTTCTTCTGCTTTTTTGGGGGAAACACATGTTGCTTCTATGGTTTGGGAATCTGGATCTTGAATGCACAAATTTCCTGCCATCTTTCCGCAGTCATTCTTGTGCCTTGGAAATATGTCTGAGTTATTTGCACTAATTCGCTGCACCTTCTGATCATTTCTCATTTCCTCCGGTTTGATCCACATTTCACATTGTGCATATTCTATCCTCATATTCTCCTACTGCGATCTATATGTTGTGTATGTTTTCATGCTAGTTGCAACTTCCAAGTCATACAATTAACTGGCTCAAAACAAATTAGGGTTTGCCCTTATAATTACTCCCCACTATATGTTCCTGCTACCTGGGTTACTTTACCAACACTACTGAATGCTTCAATACTATGTCTCCTATTCTGAATTTCAATTGTGCACTTATACAGTATGTCCCATTTGTTAATGTCCTGTGAAACCACCTAGGATAGTTTTACATTGTAACTTCCAATCTGCTTTTTTTTTACATTAGTGGTGTTGACTGTGTTTTCGAGATCTGGCAGTGTCCATGACAAGGTCACGGGGTGGCCTGAAACATTCCACTAACCAGAGGTCATCCGGTTTCAACCTACCTTTTGTCACACACCCATGTTGGTGAGGTCTGACACCGTCATTGAGGCTCAGCCTGCAATTCCCTGGATAGTGGTGTGTCCACCATGTTATTTTGTAATCTCTGTCTTGTTGACCCCTTCAAGGGTGAAAGACCTCACCAACAAGTTCTATTCAAAAGGTACAAGGGAACATCTAAACAAACCTGATGCATTTTGGAAAAAAAGTCCTGTGGACTGTTGAAGTTTTAATGGAACTTTTTCGTGCAATGGGCAAAGGTGTGTTTGGAGAAAAAAGGGTTCAGAATTTTATGAAAAGGACCCCTCTCCAACTGTTAAGCACGGGAGTGGATCGATCATGCTTTGGGCTTGTCTTGAAGCCAGTAACACAGGAAATATTTTCTGGTAGAGGGAAGAATGAATTCAAATAAATACCAGCAAATTCTGGAAGGAAACATCACGTCGTCTGTAAAAAAAGCCGAAGATGAAAAGAGGACGACTTCTGCAACAGGATAATGATCCTCAATACAACTCAAAATACACAATGGATTAGCTCAAGAGGCGCAAGCTGAATGTTTTGAATAGGCCCTCACAGTCCCCTGATCTAAACATTATCGAGAATCTGTGGATTCTGTGGCTCAAGAATCTCACAGAACTGGAAGCCTTTTGCAAGGAAGAATGTGTCATCTTTATGCCTTTTGTAAATCAGTTCATCATTTACTCGCTTAGCTATTTACAGTAACAGAAATTTTGACCATGGTACCCAAACTTTTGCATGCCACTGGATATTTACTGAGGTAGACTGCCCTGCAACATTGGGCAGTGTGTTCCGCAGATTCACCACCCTCTGGGAGAAGCATTTCCTTCTCATCTCCATCCGAAATCTAAATGGTGAGGCTATATCCCCAAGTTCAAGTCTGATCTACCAGTGGAAATAACTTTCCTGTCTCTATCGTATCTATCCGTTTCATAGTTTTATGTTTCTGTCGCCTGTTACTCCAGGCGACAGTCTTCAAAAGAAGCCTGAAAAGGAAGGAAAATAGATTTTAAACACTGAAGTAGAGCTGTTTCCGAAGATGCAAGCATTAGGCTCCATCAATCTCAGCTCCGTCCTCCGATTATAAGGGAGGTAGCACACTAGAGAAATACACATCCACTACATCACTAAGGCGTTAAAGACTATAATTCCCGATTGGAGATGCTTGTGACAAAGATCCAAGTATAGTCCGAATCTGTTACTTCAACGGTGGGAATGGGTATCAAGATTGACACTACGCAACAAATTGACCTCTTAGTCTCAGTCCTATCTTTGTTCAGAGATTGAAGGTAAGAGCACGTTTAAGTCGGTGGAGATTTGGTCACGTGGTGACGTCATGATTTTAATACATTGATTATCAACTTGCGTACATAACTCCAAGCGTCCCTTTGCTTTCGTCTCGAAAGGATTTCTTAAATGTTATATGATTCTAGTCATAGATTATTTGTCCCTGTTCAATACTGAAAAGTTTGTCATGCTCTGCAATTGTTTGAAATGTGAACGCATTGAGAATGTTTAATATTTCTCAAGGACTGGACATTTGTGAGTTCAGTTGAAAGAGAAACACAGTTTATGCGTGCATGAATGAACGGACGGCAGTCGTGTGATTGTTAGGGTTGTATTGAAGGATATTTGAATGAATCCTTTCTTTTACAATAGGATCTCACTCTTTGGAAATATCTGCTTTAATTCGTTGAAAAAAAATTGGCAGGAACATGTGAATATCAGAAACAAATCCATTTTCCGAAATTGCATGACGTTTTAGCGTATGGGGGCAGCAATCACTCACAACTGGATTCCCTTTGTTCTTTCGCATATTTGATAAGGATTTTCACTCTGGGAATTAACTCTATATAAGCCAGTTACAGGCGACAGTTTTGAAGGAAGAAACATCGAGCTTAGATTTTTGTTCTGCTTTCCCTGCGTATTTAGATTGTGTTCTTTTGTTTGTTTGCTTTGGTATTGATTTCAGAGGGAAACACGGATTCCACGCCGACCGTGTGAAATCAAGGTTAAAATGATCGAGATGTGAGTGTAGCTATTCCGGGTACCCACTGTTCAAAGGTAAATTGACATTCAGATAACTTCGTGTATACTAGAATTGGGAATCTGAAATTCGCATTCTGTGTGGCTGGTTCATTTGGGAAGCACCAGAGGATCCAGCAGAAGACTTTGAACCGCGAGTTGCAGGGTTTCATTGGAAAAGATTGTTTTGATGCGAACTTAGCATCTTCCCTTTAATAAGTACACGGAATTTCAGTTTAGCTGGCGTGCAGTTTCAGTCCGGATTCAGTATTTTAATTTCATCATCATCCCTAACTCAATAAATTATCCAAGTGTTGCAGGATGGCCAAGTTAAAGTCTGTCTCTCAGAACACAGTAACAGCAGAGTCTAGATGTAGTTGTAGAGTGTACTAAAGACTATACCTTCCTTGCGGTACATCTCCTTCCACTGCCTCATTGGCCTTCCTTGGGTAGCCAGTCCTGAATCTATGCTGGCAGGTTTCATTAGATCCCAGGCGATCTGACGTTCTGAATGCGTGCTCCATAGGGAATCCAGCCAAACACCTTCACAATTAATGTACCTCAGCTCGGCTGTTCTGACTTCATTTACCAGTTTTTCACTTTTTTATGGAAATTATTCTGGCTCATAAGGGACGACCTGACCGCACAGAACTATGCTGACTAGCCCAACCAGGGTGCGTTTCTCCAGATACTTATAAATTCTGTCCCTAAGAAACCTTTCGTATAGCTTGCCTACCACTGAGCGAAGACTCAGCGGCCTGTAACTCTCAGGACTACATTATATTTCTTGAAAAAAAGGAAAAAAAAACACTTGCTATTCTCTGTGGCCGGTGATGACACAAGTGCCATATTATATAGCGCAGCAATATATTCCCTCACTTTCTCTGATTACCTGAACTACATCCATTATAGCACCGGGGAAAGAGTTATTTCCATGTTTTCCGTGTTTCCAGCTTGTAATTCTGAACGTTTGCGTGTCCTGCGTGTCACATCTGCCCTGTTTCACTGTTTTCACGTTCATCAATGTCGTGGTCACTGGTGAATATCGAAGCACAGCATGAGTAAGGACCTTCACTGCATCCTTGCACTCCAGACACGTTTCCTCTTTTTATCATGATCTCTTCCACTCTCTATCTCGTCATCTTCCTGTTTTACACCTCCGAGGCCTTCTCATGTCACCTTCTAATTCTTCTAAGTACATTGTTAAACTCCTCCTGGCTACATTATGCTTTCCCTTAGCCCTGCCTGATCCTTTCTTCACAAACCTTAAGTATATTTATTTCTTCTTCTTTAAGAGGTGTTCCTTATCTCTTACAAACCAGGGTTACGTTAGGGGTCATCCGTTCCCCGCCTTAATGAAACAAACCTATACTTGAAGGAACAGAACCTGTTCCAAATACGGCTACCAAGTTCCTACCTAATAGCATCAATTAAATACTTTCCATACTGTCTGCTCCTACCCCAGTGTAAGGTATTAGTAAATGTCGAATAGCTGTGTCCTATCGTTCTGAAATGCTGACCGGCAGAGAGATCTGTTACCTGACCTGTTCCACTTTCCAGTACTAGATCTAGGATAGACTGTTCGCTAGTCCGCCTGCCCGCTTATTGTGATAGGACTCCTTCCCGGAGGTAACCGAGAAATTCTGTCACATCTGAACCTTTGTAAACAGAGGAAGTGCCCATGAATATTGGTGAAGTTTAATTTGCCTGTGACAACAGACGTGTCAATGTGGCAACTGTACATAACTGACGGCGCTATACATAAAGTGACCAGCTCCAGTATCTTACCAGGGACACCGATCGCTACAAGTGTAGGATAGAAAACTCCCGCGATGTAGTAAATCGCTGGATATCCCATATTCTGTCAGAAGCAGCGATCCGCTCCACGGAACGCTCCAAATACTCATATGGACCTGAATCGGTTTTACAGAGTTATATGCAATCCAGAGTAATTCCACTGAGACAATTAATGGTTGTCACTTCAGTCACATGAGGAGCAATCAACTACGCAAACAGATGCAGTGAAATATTTTTTATCACTGTTACTGTGCCATAAATTCGGATCCCAATGGGATGTTAGTTGTTATTAACATTTATGAAAAAAATATGAGAGTTGCTAATTTAATATAAGTAGCTGGCTTCAGCTGCTTAAATGGAGCATTTTCCGATCAGTGTTGTTTCTAACACAGACAATTATCGTCAACAATAAACATGGACAATCACCTTCCAACAGATTTATTTTGTCACATTGGTGGAGCACATTCGCTTCCGACGTTGGGGTCGGGGCATTAGCTCGGCAGGTGAAATGGGGTACAATTTATTGAAGGGGAAGATACGTTCATTTTGTCTCGCTCGTTCTAGTCATTTCCAGTCATTTGAATGTCGAAATACACAATAATAGTTGATGATATGTTTCACAATAAAAAAACGCTGATCCTGTGTTCTTCTAAGCACATAAACGAGATCGAGAGCAATATTCCAGGGACATTTCATAATAAAAATGTTACGCGCCCAGACTATTTCATCTGCAGTTTGTGAACGGATTGATCGACGTTCTTTTCTGGATTAGCAGAGCGTGGATGGTGGAGTCTTTGACTGTGATAAGTGTACAGCAGGGATTGGTGTTCGGCCCGTTGTTATGTATCATATATGTTAATGAATTGGATCTCGAAATAGAAATCTGAATCAGAAACAAATCGGACGAATCATTGGCTGCGTGCGTTGTTACAGACAGGAACTCTATCCAGGGAAGGTTGTCTAGATAAGTGCATGAGAGACGGACCGACGGTGTAGATTAATGGACCAATCTGGAGGATCACAGAGGGATGATCCAGATGGGCGGAGGATTAATAATCTATGACTCCATGACTATCTCTGTCCCATTTCTCCATTCAGCAACTTCTGATTTTTCACTTCGTCACCAATCTAAGTATGTGCGGAACTGGGGATTTGTTCAAATTCACATTTCAACCACACTTACTTCTGCTCCTGCAGTGCATCACTCTGTGCCTATAGAGGAACACGTACCGATGAGCGGCTCTCGGCTTATTGGAAATAAAGTCTCACAACTCTGTATCCATTGTGGAACTGGCATCGCTGGGCGGCCTCTGATCACTCTGGGACGACTCACCTCTCCGGATCCATTGTCCTGCTGGTATCGATGAGCGGCTCTCTGATCACTCTGGGACGACTCACCTCTCCGTATCCATTGTCCTGCTGGCATCGATGAGCGGCCACCCTGCATCGATTGTGACGCTCGTACTGATGCGTGGCCCTCGGCTCAGTCGAGAATATCTCAGCGCTGATACACGCTTTCCGCTCTTACACTTTGAATAACATTTGTGAGGCTGACTGCACCGGTCTCAACGTTTTCCCCACTTTTTCTTGTGAATTATTTTCATCCCTAACTCGTAAGCAGCTGTTCTGTTTTGCGACAGCTGTTCACTCAATTCTTACTCCGATATTTTATTGCGGACGGCGCCATTAATCAATACATCGGATTAATTGTTTGATGCATCCACGTCAGCACTGGTTTTGATTACTTCTCCGATATCTGCGTTGTTACAAAGGCATCATTCATTATCTGTCTCCAACTGCTCCTCAGATGGACCTGAATGACTTCTGTTCTGTACGATTGCAGCCTTTAAGGTAGCGAATGGAAAGAGGTAGACCAAACAGCAGTGACGGATGGAGATTTATTTCTAGCAAAGCGGGAGTCTGTCTCGCTCGCGATCTCTGAGGTGGCGAGGATTCACTGGAAATGTGGTCATTGCTCCAGACGCTGGAGATGCTGCCTGGACGATCACTGCACCCGGTACCCAGTGCTGAATGAAATATGATCAAGTGGAGTTCCGTTTCTGGACGGTATTCATCACCTTGCGACTTGCTGAAGACCCATTTCCCCGTTCAGCGGGCAGTATTCCACCATTACTCTTGTTACGTGCACTGTGTGGACAGAGAGTAGGATAACTTAAGAAGCAAGTCACAGAGCTAGTCTCTACCGTGAATCTGTGCCTCCTGTTACAAAGCAGCCTGAAACTGAATTTACCAACCAGCCTGGGATTCACTGGATTCCATGCTTATAGACCGGCCGCATATCCATTTGGATAGTAATACTGAGAATAGTTTAAACGTCCATTCGCTAATGCAAAGGACGTGGATTGTAGAAGGTGACTGCAAATGATAAGGTTCCACACTGCCGCATCACATCTACATTGGGTCTCACCAATGAGGGGGCTGTCAAACCAATAGAACCCGATATATTCGTCTGACTCGCAAGGACAGACCTCCGTGAATGCTGGTTGGTGAGGGAGGAGGTGTAGCTGCTAGTGTGCCACTTGTAACGTTTACAGGGATACGTGTCAGGATGGTGATTAGTAGGAAGGTATTTTGGGCAAGGGATTGATGTATAAAGCGATACCTGCAGATAGCGGGGAAGGCGGTGGGATCAGGGATGTGAATCCTCGTAAGATCCTGTTGGAGACAGAGGGAGTTACGGAGGACCAGATGCTCGTGGTGTAGTAGGTATCGCTATGAAGAAATTTTTCCAGGTTGTGACGCGGGGAGGGGAGATGGTACGAGGGCAAATTCTCTAAAAGGTGAGACATGGATATCAATAAATTCTCATCGAGTTCTGTGTACTAATGCTGTTCAGCAAAGACAACGAGAATACGAAAAGTCCGGTCCTTCAATGGTCCTACTCTGTAAAAATTCCAGTTGGTGTGTTTACGTTAAATACAATTACTGTCATTGTCGGAGTGAATGCGTGATCTGCTGCTGGTTCAACAAAAATCTTAACCATTTATTATGCTAAATATCATCAGCTACAGCCGGCACTAAATTACTGATGGCTCAGGGAAAAGTGAGTTTCTACATTCAGGAACAAATATAATTCATTGTACCTGCAAACTAAGTTCCCTTCTTTATCAAAGTACATTGGGAGCTGGCGGAGTTTCCGTTGTTATGATACCAGCCCCCTCCTTTGTGAGAATTGCAAGAGCCCTAGAAAAGGGGGGTCAATGACCCAAAAGAGAGAGAGAGAGAGACAGGCTGAATGGACACAGGAAATGGAAAGACATTCCACTGGGACAAAAGCTGGAGACTGTGGCATTGTTCTCAGGAGACACCTGGGAACTGCAGACGTGCCAACTCGCAAGGACATTGTAAAGCCCTCGGGCAAAGTGGGCTGGTTGAGAGAGAGATTGCATCACCTGCAACCTGATTGACACCTGAGATCCCGTGAGGCAGTATAAAGAAGGGTCTGAAAGAGGACGACCCTCAGACGCACCAAGGAGACACCAAGAAGCACGATACCGCTTCCCATGGGAACGGGAAGCCATTTTGAAATAAGCCACGTGCGTTAAATTCCGAATGCGGGGTTTGTGGCTGGAACCAACGGAAGATCGCTTTTAACTAACAACGGGGAAGATCGCTCCCCTGATTCCACGGATGTAAACGGCAAGTTTTTCCGTTTTATCTCTCTCTCTCTCCAACACGTGAAACCAAAAGAGAAAAGCCTGCAGACTTCAGAGTGACTCTTTATATTTCCAATTGGACTCAGTATTATACCCTAGACAACGAAAGAGCTTATTTCTGAGTGATTATTAATGTACCTGCGGTTTAGATTGAGTTTTGACGATTTGAATGTTTTGTATTAACCATACGTTTGTGCCCTTATTGAATAAAACGTTTGAAAATAGTAGCATCCGACTCAGCTGATCCATCTATCTTTGCTGGTAAGTTACCTGGTTACGGGGTTTTCGTAACAAGTGGGGGCTCGTCCGGGATTTGACACCAAAAAGGGGGAGGTCAGTCAATCGGGATTGTAAGTCAAAACAAAATAATTTGGATCTGGTACGCAGGTAGCCAGACAGAAAAACCAGCAAAGATGGACGTGTGTGAATTTATGGAAAGCGCGACTGTGGCGGCGCTAGAGGTGAGCACCAAAGCAGACTTGTTAAATTTGGCGAAGGGGTTAGAGATGGAAAACGAGCAGAATCAAGCGGAGAGGCAAAGACAGCATGAAATTCGGATCAGAGAGTTAGCAGCAGCCGAGAGAGCGGCAGCGGGGAGAGAAAGAGAGAGGGAGGAGCTAAGGAGAGAGCGGTTTAATGTTAGTCGGGAGCTGAGATTAGTACCTCCGTTCGAGGAGACGGATGTTGATAGTTATTTCTTGTTTTTTGAAACGGTGGCAGTGAACCAGAAGTGGCCACAAGAGCAGTGGGTCGCGTTGTTACAAAGTGTGTTAGCAGGAGGGAGGATTTGGGCAGCCATGATGCCGACCCGCCGACCGGCGAGTACGGTGGCCCCGCCCCTAGAGTCCCAAAGCTATCGCGCATGCGCGGTCACTCGCAGCCTGTCGGAAAAAGCGGCTGAGAAAGAGGACAGTTTAAATGAAGCCAGCGGTGATCTGGCCAAGATGTTTTTACCGACCCTGTACCATGAGGGTTCCGAGGGTGGTAAAACAGAAAGCAGTAAAGTAAAAGGGGGTAAGGGAGAGGAAATAGCCCTGCCCTTAGTGAAGAGAAAGGTCCTAGAGGTAGGAACTAAAGTTGAGAAACGGATAAAGTTGTTAAAATGTCCAGAGTTGGACATGGTTAATCTGTCTGGTTTGGCAGAATTGTTTGAAGAAGTTCAGAGTTCTAAAGGTGTTCTCGATGGTCCCGAGAGTGAAATGAGGGCAGTCTTAGAGAGGAAGGGTATCCTTGCTGTGGAGAAGTCAGCTGAAATGGCCGAGGAGGTTGTTTCAGCTCGCAGGGTTGCGCCTTCCCCAACGGGGGGCTGCCTAGAGAGTAGCTGGAAGGATCGGGGGACGTTAGAATTTGAAAAAGGTACGGGTATTGAAAGCCTGGAAGGGGCCAATGTCCCGTTTGAGTGTGTCCAAGATGGGGGCGCACGTGGTGCTGAACCTGGTAACAGAGCTCAGGGGAAGTCTGAGGTGTTTGATTCAGGGGGACGGGGCGGCCGTCTTTGTGGATCAGATAGGGTTGGTTCAGTAGGAAAAGGGTTAACCTTGGTAACCGTGGGAAGTGTGAGTTCCACGGTGTTTGTATTCGAGAGTGGGGCCAAGGTTAATGCCGAATTTAAGGGGGGAATGAGGATTGTTATTGAAGGAAACGGAAAGTCTGTAGTTCCCAAGTCGAAGGAAGAAATTTTAAACCTGGCAGATCGCTCACAGAGTGAGTCAGGAAATAGCGGGGCCCCCCACTCTATTGTTACGCCAGGGTGGGGTGTGAAGAGGTTGCATTCGAAATGCTACCTGAAAGAGGAGTTGGAATTAAAAACAAATAGCCTGAAGGGTCTTGACAGTTTGGGGCATGGTGTTGAAAAAATAGCCCTGATGAACGAGGCGGGCGGGAGTTCACCACGCCAAATTACTCAAAGTCCCAACGGGGGGACTCGCCAGAAAAGAGGTGACGGTTAATCGGAATGCCATTTTTTTTTAACAGCAAAGCAGGTTTTACGGGTTGCGCCAAAGCCTGTGAATAATAAAGACAGACCTTTGGAGACCTGCTGGCGAAGTAAACCGACCGAAACGATTAGTATTCGCATAAACTTTTGTAGATGCACCTAAGCTAAGATCACACCTCCGCAGTTTTGTGGCTGAAAACAATAAATAAATAAGCTGGTTATTGAGCTGAAGTCTGATGCTGCCAGGCGTTAGCATGGCACGTGAGGTTAAGGTATTAAAGGAAAGGGGCACTGTAATTGTTAACTGTTTAGATGCTGACTTGAATGTATAACTGTATTACTCTGTAGTGAAAAGAAAAGCTTCTGTATTGTATTAGATTCAAAATTTCTGTAAGACTGTACCACTGGGTTTTAACCGCTGGTAAAAACCTTTTTAAGAGGGGAGGTGTTATGATACCAGCCCCCTCCTTTGTGAGAATTGCAAGAGCCCTAGAAAAGGGGGGTCAATGACCCAAAAGAGAGAGAGAGAGAGAGACAGGCTGAATGGACACAGGAAATGGAAAGACATTCCACTGGGACAAAAGCTGGAGACTGTGGCATTGTTCTCAGGAGACACCTGGGAACTGCAGACGTGCCAACTCGCAAGGACATTGTAAAGCCCTCGGGCAAAGTGGGCTGGTTGAGAGAGAGATTGCATCACCTGCAACCTGATTGACACCTGAGATCCCGTGAGGCAGTATAAAGAAGGGTCTGAAAGAGGACGACCCTCAGACGCACCAAGGAGACACCAAGAAGCACGATACCGCTTCCCATGGGAACGGGAAGCCATTTTGAAATAAGCCACGTGCGTTAAATTCCGAATGCGGGGTTTGTGGCTGGAACCAACGGAAGATCGCTTTTAACTAACAACGGGGAAGATCGCTCCCCTGATTCCACGGATGTAAACGGCAAGTTTTTCCGTTTTATCTCTCTCTCTCTCCAACACGTGAAACCAAAAGAGAAAAGCCTGCAGACTTCAGAGTGACTCTTTATATTTCCAATTGGACTCAGTATTATACCCTAGACAACGAAAGAGCTTATTTCTGAGTGATTATTAATGTACCTGCGGTTTAGATTGAGTTTTGACGATTTGAATGTTTTGTATTAACCATACGTTTGTGCCCTTATTGAATAAAACGTTTGAAAATAGTAGCATCCGACTCAGCTGATCCATCTATCTTTGCTGGTAAGTTACCTGGTTACGGGGTTTTCGTAACACCGTAAGAACCGACACTTACATGAAACTAATTGTTCACATTATAAAAATGACCAGTTATTAGTTTACAAAATAAATAAACAGCTGAATTTTCGTTCCAAAATAAAATTTCCTTCATTTAAAATGTTATGATCAATAATAAAAGAATAAAGTTTGTACTACTTAAGGGACAAAATGTGTTGCTAATTGATGCAATGAATAATAATGATGATGATGATGATGATGATGATGATGATGATGATGATGATGATGATAATAATAATAATAATAATAATAATAATAATAATATTTTTCTCACTTGTTTTTCAGAGCATTGTAACTGATGCAGCAGAGGAGGTGGTCACACTAATTGAGGACGCTTCGTTTACCTCTGTGTATAGAAACCCTTCAAATCTATCACTGTGCACAATGTCCGTTGGAAGATATTGAAAATTAATGGCAATTTCGTAGGGAATTCTATCATTGACATTGTTATTACTCAGTTATTTTGTCTAGTGCATCAATTAACTCAACTTAGTGTGTACTCGCTCACTGCTTTTCCCTTAGGCAGTACATCTCGACCTCCTCATGAAATATAGATTCATATATTGATTAGAAATCCTCCGATTTCTAACAACGGGTTTCTAACCTATAGCGACACAATGGAAAGTACAAATAATCTAACAACGGACGATCTGATCCTGAAGGTAATTGCTTAACAACGCAGTATTAAGTAATCGGCAACAACTGTGAATCTATAAGTAAGCAGTGAGGTCCAGTAATTAAAAAATAAAATAACAAACATACCAGGATGGACATAACACAGAGCTAACATCGATATTTTTCCGGCATTTTACCGTGCACCATTTTCACAATCATTGCAAGTATACATTTGTTTACTAGTTATGACTTTGCAGATATTCCAAAGTAACCATCACCACGACTGTTTCAGAGAAAGACGTTTTCAATTTACCACTAATGTAAGCGTATAAATAAGTAGATTCTTTGATATACACATATATATGCCTAGACAGATAGACAGATAGATAGACGGATAGCTAGATAGATAGATAAATAGATAGATAGATAGATAGATAGATAGATAGATAGATAGATAGATAGATAGATAGATAGATAGATAGATAGATAGATAGATAATGGATGGATGGATAGATAGATAAATAGATCTAAATGTCTAAACACCTCTTCATTTGCCTGATAACATTCCCGTCCCCCGTTTCTGTATGTTGCATCTTGATAAATCTGTCATATCAAATTCAACAGTCTGTCTGTTTTCACTTTCTTCCCGTTATCAGTGTTGATTTTTTTCATAGCTTGTCACACCAGACAGTCAGTCATTCTTGTCTGGCGCGTAGTGTCAGAATCTGTCTCCTTTCGGATTAACCGGGTCACAATATGAACGTTCCTGACTCCACCCTTGTTTGTTTTTACGAGACCGAATGGTTAGCTCGGAGCTCAACCCGGCATTTGAGCATTTCAATGAAAAAGAACATTTTAAGTCTGGAAACAAAGACAATTAACCGCTTATTGATAATTATGCCGCGGAGAGCCCGTGGAAAATTTGGGCCTGATATTGGCGCAACAGCCACTCAGAGCCGCTGTTGAACTCTAACACGCAAACTCTGGAACAGTACCAGGCCACAAAGCTTTGCGGAACATTAATCTACTTTAAATTCCACCCAGCACTTCCCTCTGTTTCCTTCCATTTCATTAATGAACCTATGTCAGAGTCGATGAAATATCTCCACGGGCAGCGAATTCCACGCCCACAGCATTCTGCTGCCTTCTCCCCATAATCGTTGATGCTCCGACTAATCAAGTGTCTATCCAGTTCTTCTGTAAATACTACATCGAATAACATGCCCTCCGCTGCCGCCTGTGGCAATGAATACCACAGGTTCACTCCCGTCTCGTTAAACAAGCTCCTCCTCATCTCTGCTCTAAATAGCCGGCCCTATCTTGGGACCCTCTTATAATTAGAACAGCAGGATTGCACTCAATACTGCAAATGTGGTCTACACAGAATTAATAGTTCTCGTTACTGATTCCCCACTGTTGAACGCAATCTTCCAAATAATGTAGGACAGCGCAGCATACACCTTCTAATAACGTGCGCGTTATCTCTGAACTATGCTCGTGGTCAGCAAGATGGTATGTTCCTCTTCACTGCTATGATCACTGCCAGTAACCCCATGAACTTCCTTTAATGTCGGCCACAACAGGGTGCGACATCTCACTTGTATGGAGTGAACATCGACTTCCACTTCTCAGCTCAGTCCCACTTCTTACTAATGCCCTGTTTTAAGTTAAACCAACCATGTAAACTAGCTAAACATGACAAACCTTACTGTCACCTATAAACGTACAAACCAAATCTCCACTTGCTCATACATCGGTTATGAAAAATAAATCTAAAGAGAAGGATACCCAGAATATATCCCCGCGCACACCATGCAAAATATTTTCCATCTGCTACCAATCTCTTCGCTCTGTGTACAAAACTGTTCTGAATCCACGCAGGGATCTTCTCGACAAATGAAAACATGTGTTCGGAAGCTGGGAAGTGACAGATGGAAAAAGAAAAGAGATGGACAAGAAGGATATCTCCTCTACATAGATTCACCTATACTGCCTTTCCCGTCCCCCACATTTTTATTCTGTCATCTACCCCCTTCCTTTCCGATCTTAATAGGTTGCATCGTCCTGAAACGTCGACTGTTCATTCAATTCCATATATGTTGTCTGGCCTGCTGCTTTCCTCCAGTATTGGGTGTGTGTGTTGTTCCGGGTATATAGCATCTGCGGAATCTCTTGCTTTTAAGTGTTCGAAACATCACCTGTGATGAAAATATAGTTGAGTTGGACAATATGTCCCAGCCGAGATTACATCATTGCATTATTTAATCTCCTGGCTCCACCGTCTGTTCTTTCATGAAACGTTTTATCCATTGGGGTTCGCTTAATATCATTTCCAATCTGTAATATAATTACTTATATTCAAGACACCAGACCAGCCTCATTCTGACAAATTGGGATCCACTGACATTGGGATCACGATACATCAGTTTCACTTTTAAAGTCAAACCCGATGTATGTGATATGCAGTGATCCTGCATTTAAGATAGCTCTGCGGCCACATGATACTAGCAACTGGACTAGTTATCTATCTGGTTCATTTGCTCTATCGTTTATGGCAGTAATGTTAATGCTGTCTACGTCGATAACAAATAAAAAGAGTAACGTACAGAATACAGGCCTGCACTTAGTTGATCCCTTTGATCAACCTTTGGCCTATCAGTTGACTGAGTCGATAACATAATGACTTGGATAAATCTCCAGATGAATTTTGTAGAGAGAGAAGACATTAACATTATGTCTGTCTGAGGAATGCTGTCAGTGAATGACCAGGCTACGCTGTGGCATCATCACTTTGATCAGCTGAGGCTGCAGAAACAACAACATTATCATTAGGGTTAACGACAGACAGTAGGATTAGGAATGATGCCATCAGCTTGACCAGCAGCGATATTATCATTTCAGCTCAGTGATGGTTCAGGAGATGCAGTGATAACATCAGCGTGGTCAGTGACATGTTTGTAAAGTGCGGACCATTCTGCTTATTGAACGGATGGTCTCCATTCAGTTGTATCATTTCAGATAAGTGCATGAGAGACGGAACGAGAGTGTAGATTAATAAGCCAATCTGGAGGATCACAGAGGAATGATCCAGATGGGCGGAGGAGTAATAATATATGACTTCATGACTATCTCTGTCCGATTTCTCCATTCAGTATGTTCTGATTTTTCAATTCGTCACCAATGTGCCGAACTGTGGATGTATTCAAATTCACATTTCAACCACACTTCCTTCTACTCCTGCAGTACATCACTCCGTGCCTATAGAGGAACTCGTACCGCTGAGCGGCTCTCGGCTTATTGGGAATAAAGTCTCACCACTCTGTATCCATTGTGGAACTGGCATCGCCGTGCGGCTTCTGATCACTCTGGGACGACTCACCTCTCCGGATCCATTGTCCTGCTGGTATCGATGAGCGGCCTCTGATCACTCTGGGACGACTCACCTCTCCGGATCCATTGTCCTGCTGGTATCGATGAGCGGTCTCTGATCACTCTGGGACGACTCACCTCTCCGGATCCATTGTCCTGCTGGTATCGATGAGCGGCTCTCTGATCACTCTGGGACGACTCACCTCTCCGGATCCATTGTCCTGCTGGTATCGATGAGCGGCCACCCTGCAGCGTTTGTGACGCTCGTACTGATGCGTGGCCCTCGGCTCAGTTGAGAATATCTCAGCGCTGATACACGCTTTCCGCTCTTAAACTTTGAATAACATTTCTGAGGCTGACTGCGCCGGTCTCAACGTTTTACTCACATTTTCTTGTCAATTATTTTCATCCCTAACTTGTGAGCAGCTGTTCTGTTTTGCAACAGCTGCTCACTCAATACCGACTCTGATACTTTATTGCCAACGGCGCCATTAATCAGTACATCAGATTAATTGATTAACACATCCACGCCAGCCCTGGTCTTGTTTACATCTCCGATATTTGCGTTGTTACCAAGGCATCATTTGCTATCTGTCTCCAATGGTTCCTCAGATGGAACCGAATGTCTTTTCTTCTGTCCGATTGCAGCCTTTCAAGTAGCGAATGGAAAGAGGTAGACCAAACTGCAGTGACGGATGGAGATTTATTTCTCGCAAAGCAGGCGTCTGCCTCGCTCGCGATCTCTGAGGTGGCGAGGATTCCCTGGAACTGTGGTCATTGCTCCAGACGCTGGAGATGCTGCCTGGACGATCACTGCACCCGGTACCCAGTGCCGAATGAAATATGATCAAGTGGAGTTCCTTTTCTGGATGGTATTAACAACCTTGCGACTTGCTGAAGACCCATTTCCCCGTTCAGAGGGCAATGTTCCATCATTACTCTTGTTACGTGCACTGTGTGGACAGAGAGTAGAATAACTAAAGAGGCGAGTCACAGAGCAGGTCTCCACCGTGAATCTGTGCCTCCTGTTGCAAGGCAGTCTGAAATTGAATATACCACTGGATACCATGCTTAAATACCTGCCGCATATCCATTTGTATCGGAATACTGAAAAATGTTTACACGTAGTTTCGCTAATGCAAATGCCGTGGATCGTAGAGGGTGACTGCAAACGATAAGGTTCCACACTGCCGCATCACATCTACATTGGGTCTCAGCAATGTGGGGGCTGCCATACCGGCAGAACCTGATATAAATATCTGACCTGAAAGGACAGGTTTCCGTGAATGGTGTCTGGTGAGGGAGGGACTGTAGGTGCTGGTGTGGCACTTGTAACGTTTGCAGGGATAAGTGTCAGGATGGTGATTAGTTCGAAGGGATGGTGGGTAAGGGATTGATGTATAAAGGGATACCTGCAGATAGCGGAGAAGGCGGTGGAGATCAGGGATGTGAATCGTCGTAAGATCCTGTTGGAGACAAAGGGAGTTACGGAGGACGAGATGCTCGTGGTGTGGTAGGTAACGATATGAAGAACCAGTTCCCAGTTGTGACGCGGGGGGATGGTACGAGGGTAAATTCTCTAAAAGGTGAGACATAGCTATCAATAATTACTCAACGAGTTCTGAGTGCTAATGGCATTCAGCCAAGCCAAGGTCAGGCAAATTTTGGGGCGACATCCAAAGGACTGGAACCTTGCAAAATAATGATGATTACTATCTGAGTCAAATGAGAATACGAAAAGTCCGGTAATGTCAATGGGACTCCGAGGGATTTGGGGCGGACTGTAAATTTATCTTCGAGAAAGTATTGTTCACCCAACTCTGAAAAAAATCCAGGTGGTGTGTCTATGTTAAATAGAATTACTGTCATTGTCGGAGTGAATTTGAAATCTCATGCTGGTTCAACCAAAAGCATAAATATTTATTATGCTAGGTATCATCAACTACAATCTGCATTAAATTACTGATGGCTCAGGGAAACAAGAGTTCCTACGTTCAGGAACAAATATAATTCATTGTACCTGCCAAATAAGTTCCCTTCTTTATCAAAGTACATTGGGAGCTGGCGAATTTTCTGTAAGGACTGACACTGACATGAAGCTAATTGTTCAGGTTATAACAATGACCAATTATTAGCTTTTTAAAAAATAAAGAGCTAAATTTTCGTACCAAAATAAAATCTCCTTCATTTAAAATGTTCGGGCTGCCAACACTGCTGCCTGTGCACTCATGCTTTGGTTAACTGTAACGCTGCACTGTATATTTACTGGCCATGTTCATCCTCTATACATGTAGTTCTCCTCTCACATTCCTGTACTGATGAGGAGCCATCTACAAAAAACTTATTTTTTTTCTTTTATGTCTTTGCTCTTAGTCATTACTTTATCTGATCTTCTTCCACCCTCTTTTGTTGATTAAAATGAACCCTTGAGACCATTTGCTATCATAACGGCATTCATCTTCACCTCTTTGGTACACCGGGTTATCGGCGAACATTGAAGTTGTGTTTATATCCTTTACACTAAAATATATTATTTGCAGCAGCAATGCCCCATCTAGTAATTCTGCATTGGCTTACTCAACCATTTTGAATCCTTCCATCTAGCGTTAATTGTATGGAGGTGTGTTCTGTCAATATTGCAGGTGGATTAAATTCAGCCAATTTGGCGAAATGTTGTACCGCCCAGAGAATCGCTAACAAAAGTTACTATTTATATATACAGTATCCCCCCTGCTCAGCTGATGAGAGCATAGGTGATGCATACACTACTAGTCTTAACTACCCATGCGTCTCCTATAACAACACTGCTGGGAATGCGGTATCTTTTTACGCTATTTCCAATGAGCATGTTTCAGTCCTTTAGAGGAGCCGCCTTAGTGGAAAATATATCAGTGTTATATCTACAGCAGCCTACCAGTCCCAGAAGGGACCAGAGCTCTTTCAGTTCTGGGGGAACAGGCAGTTTCATAATCGATTGACATCTTCGCTTTCAAATTTCTCTTTTTCTCAATGTTAAGATCATTCCCAAATAACTGTTTTTTTCATCACCTGTACTTTTTAGTGCTCACATTTAGTTCGAATGCAGGTAATAATTGCAGCAGTTCTGTCAGTACGTAAATTCAAACTTCTAGTGACTCTCTCGTTCTAGTGCGATAGACTGAAACTGTGAACCATTGACCTCTTTAATTCTGTTTCACCACTGTCTCCGGGTTAATTGTTGCAGTTACGGCTGTTAACGGAGTTGCTTCATTCAGCCATCGAGAGTCTATTGTGAACCTTCAGCTACCATCTGGTTTCTTCACTGGCCATATGGGTGAATTTTGATCGGAGGCTACTGGCAGCAGTACTCCTCGTTGTGTCAAACTCTGCATTACCTTACCTACAATTTCCTCTGCTTTTTGGGGATATCCATATTGCTTTTGTGGTTTGGGTTCTGGACCTTATACGGAGACATCGCCAGCCAACTTTTCGCAGTCATGCTGAAGCATTGGAAACGGTCCTGAGTTAAGTGCAATAATTTGCTGCACCTTCTGGTCATTGTTCATGTCGTCCGGTTGTATTGTTAGTTCAATTATTGTGCATATTCTATCCTGATATTCTCGTGCTGGAATCGTGTGGCATACATGCCAGATGGCATCTTCCAAATTATACAATTATCTGGATAAAAGCAAAGACCAGCTTTGGCATTTTAATCACTCCTCACTATTCGCTGCTGCTCCCTGGGTAATTCCACCAACACTACTGAATGTTTCAATGCTATGTCTCCAATTCTAACTTCCAATGATACACGCATGTGTCCAACCTGTGAATATCCTGTGAATCTACGAAGGATAATTTTATATTGTTTTTTCCAATATGAGTCTTTTTAACGTCAGTGGTGTTGACGGTGTTTTCGAGGTCTTCCAATGTCCATAAAAGTTAACAGGGCGTCCTCCAACACTTCGACGAGCTAGAGTTCTTTCGGTTTTATCCTAGCTTCTGTCTCTCACCCATATTGGCGAGATCTGCAGCAGTCTTTGAGGATCAGGGTACAATTCCCTGGACGGTCGTGTGTCTACCAAGTTATTTTGTGGTCTCGGTCTTTCTGGTCTCTCCAAGAGCAAACCGCCTGCTCTGCTGTTTCTCTCCTTAGTTTTGGACATTCTCTCTTAATGTGTCCCTCTTGACCACAGTTATAACATTTGATTACTCCATTTCCCGTTCTGCCTGTTGCTCCCCTTGTTCCATTTCATCGACCACTCCTTGCCCATTGATAGTGCTGCAGGGACGTCCTTGGGAAGGGCACCTTCGCATTGGAGAACATAGTCAGTCTTTGTATCTCCTTTGCCAATGCTCTGCTCGTTTTCCGCAGTACGCATGCCTCAGTATGTGTGGGTTCAGAAGGAGCAAAAATCTCCAGTACCGTTATAGATTCATCGGTACCGTGTGACACAACTGTCCTCAGCCATGTATTTGAGGGCTCAAAAGAAGTGATCCAGCTCTAATGCTATTCCACACACCACACGGAACACACTGCATAAACGGAATGGAAATGCACTGCGATGTTCACCTCTCCTTCCTTAATATTCGCCTAGTGAGTCTACAAGTTCCCCTTTGACAACACATATAAACATTGTGTTCTTAAGTCCCTCATTTGTTCCCCCATCATGTCAGTGTGTATCTGGCAAAGTTGAGTGTATTTTGGATGCAAACACATTAATGTTAATTTCCTCTCCTCGGAGTATTCCAGGCCGTGTGACACTCTGTGATGAGTAATTGCTTGCTAAAGCTCTAGAGAATCGACAGCGAGCACACGCGCCCCGATATTATTACCAGAAAAATGGAGCCTCTGTAATCCAACGGCGTTCTGTAGGTTGTGTTATGTTTTTATTTGATTTGCAACCCCTGAGCCCCCTCCCCCCGATAGTAAAGGAGGGTGTCAATCGCGCAGACGGTAGCATTTGGTAGTGTGTTGGTGCGATATCCTTGCGAAATAGTGTCTTTTATTTATCATAACTGTAGCAAGTAGCTGCATCTGCTAAATCATACCAATCATTATCTCCGTATTCACTTTCTCCCTTTTTTTTAAATCGAAAAGGACATATTATTCTTCTCAGTGCAGCAAGTCGGTCCATATATATATCACATCTCTCCGACACTGTAACCCTTTCTTTGAAGGTTATTACATCCTTTTGGAGCATGTTGTGTTCTGCTTGAAACCTATCTCTCTCGGCTTCTACTTTATGCCGACATTCGTTTCCCGATCCCTATCAGTGCCGCTCTGTCTTAACATTTTGCCATAACTCTATCAAATCCTCAATTAAACCTTTGTTCTTTTCTAATTGTTTAAATCTCCTGCTCGGCAGCTTTCCTTGGGTAAATTTCCACAGGGCATCCCCAGCAGTATTTTCCTCACAGCCAGGGTGATCGACAAATACGTCATATTACTGTTGCTCCCCCAACTCGTATTTCTGGAAGTGTCTACAATTCCAACAATCGGGAGATTACAGATTGGTTCTGTGGCAAGTCTGCCAATTTACATACTATGTAGCTACTGCTCCGAGAATGGTCTCAGATTTAGCAGGTCATTACCGGATGTTCCTTGTGTCCATATTAAATTGCTCTCATTTGCTTGTCCGAGATGCAGATCAGAATCCACGCTCTTTACATAACAAATAGCTACTACTCTGGGAATGGGCTCTGGTCAGTTTCTGAAGCTTCTTGTGTCCACTTTCAACTGTCCTGATTGGATTACCCAAGAGCAAGAAACAGTACAGAGTCTAGAAAATCGGGTGAAAAAAAGAATCAGTTTTAGAGAGCTTGAGAAAGAAAAGAGTGAGTGATACGAAGCACTTCAGCCTGTTGCGAAGTGGGATTGAGTAAAATGTATAATAATTTGTACATATTTTGAATGTAATGACAAAATTATTATCAAAAAACAAACGTAACAGTGGATCAGCTGAAGTTTCTACAGCGGTATATAAAGCAGCTGGGCCAACATTCCCTTGTTGAAATATTGAACGGGAACTGGATTTGAAACAGGATGTTAGTGCTAGACGTGGTGATGCTGCTCCGTATGGTTATGACGATGACAATCTCCTGCCAGCATATAAATAAAGAACCCAGTATTATTGTCACACCTCTCAACCCATTTCCCATTTGTGACCAGAGAGAAAGTCACAATTGAAGGAAACAGGGGAAGGAATCTGAACGGAGAATATAACATGCACTGCATCATTTGCACCTGAGCATCTGACAGATATTCATCATGTTACTGTGACATTTCCGCCCATAGAGAGGTGTTGCAGGCAACTGATCAACGGTGAGCAGTGCACTGTCTAGGTACTACAAATGAAAGGGAATTGATTGAACTTTATTCCTGTGCGAGTATATAAGAAGACCAAAACACATAGCAGTTTTATAAAGCCTCAGATTTACATTATTAACATTCGAATTTGCCTAAAATACAAGGCTAGATGAGCAAGTGAAGAATTAAATGATCTTGCAAATTACTTTTGGATATTAGAAGAGGATACCTCGGGAGCTGCTAACCAAATGTAAATGGATCAGCGACAAACATAAAAACAGAAGAACTTAAGTAGGAGGAGCAGAGGTAGGCCATTTCGCCCATCAGGCCTCCGCCGTTTAATAAGATCATTGCCATCTCCACCTACCTATCTTTTCTCCATAACACTTAATTCCACAACTATGTAAAAATCTATCCAACCTTTTCTTAAGTATATTTACTGAGGTGGCTTCCACTGCTTCATTGGGCAGAGAGTTCCACAAATTTACTACACTCTGAGAAAAGCAGTTCCTCCTCATCTCTGTCCAAAATCTACATCACCGAATGTAGAAGCTAAGTTCCCTCGTTCTCGTCTCATCTACCAATGAAAATAACATTCCTGCCTCTATCTTATCTATCGCTTTCATAGTTTTATATTTTTTATAGCGTGTAACTCCATGCCAGGGTATTCAAAAAAGCTCTGAAAAGGAAATAAAAAAATAACACAGATATTAAAGACAGAAACCGAGCTGTATCCGAAGATGCAAGCAAACAAGTCTCCGGTTGGCGCCATCATCCTAAGTTCTGCCCGTCGATTATAAGGGAGTTATCACACTAAAGGAATATACCTTCACTCCATCACTAATGCGTTAAAGGCCATAGTTCCGGATTGGATGTGCTTGTGACAAAGGTCCCAGTACAGTGTCCAAATCTGTTACTTCAACGGTGGTAACGGAAATAGTTCATTTCATCTCTATCCCCTCTTTGGTCACTGATTAGAGGTGAGAAAACGTTTACGGCGTTGGAGATTTGGTGACGCGGTAACGTCATGTTTAGATATGTTGACTATTAACTTCTGGACGATACATAACTTACAGCGTCCATTTGCACTCGACCCCAAAAGATTTCTTAAAAGTATGTCATGTTCTGCGGTGGTTAAAGTTTGAAATCACTGAGGATGTAAAATATTGCACAAGGACTGGACAGCTGTGAGATCAGTTGAAAGAGCAAGAGAGGTAATGCGTGTGTGAATGAAATGAAGGCTAGTCGTGTGACTGTTAGGTTTGCATTGAAATGATGTTTGAATTGATTCTTTCTTTCATAATAGGAGCTCGCTGTCTGCAAATTTGTGCTTTACTGTTTGATATAAATTTGTAGGAACATCTGAATATCAGTGACTGCATCTTTTTCCGACAGTGTATAAAACCTTACTGTGTGGGGATCGCAATCACTCACATTTGCTTTCCCTTTGTTCTTTAGAATATTTGATAAGGATTTTCACTCTAGGGATTAAATGTTTATTCTATATACGACAGTTACTGGCGATAGTTTTGAATGAGGAAACGTTCAGCTTAGATTTTTGTTTTGCCTTCCCTGTCGTATTTAGATTGTGTTCTTTTGTTTGTTTGCTTTTCTATTGATTTCAGAGGAAGACACGGATTCCACACTGGCCAAGTGAAATCAAGGTAAACGGTCCGAGATATGACTGTACCTATTCCGGGTACGATAAACCCTCCGTTCAAAAGTAAATTAACATTAAGACAAATTAGTGTGTATTGAATTGTTAATGTGAAATTCACATTCTGGAAGACTGTTTCATTTGGGGAGCACAAAAGGATGCTGAGGAGTACTTTGAAATACTGATTTTGAGTTGCAGTGTTCCAATACAAAATCGTTGTTTTTGATGTAATCGCAGCATCGGGCCTGTAATAAGGACACGGGATTTCAGTTTAGACAGCGTGCAGTTTCAGTCCGGATTCAGTATTTTGTCTCCACCATCAGCCTAACTCAGTAAATTTTCCAAGTTCTGCAGGATGGTTAAGTTAACGTCAGTCTCTCAGAACACCGTATTAACAGAGACTGGATAAAATTGTAAAGTGTGCTAAGGATTATACCTTCCTTGTTCAACATCACTAGCCACTGTCCCCCAGAGTATACTCCATCCACTGTCTCATCGCCCTTTCCTTGGTTAGCCAGTCCTGAATCAATGCAGCCAGGTTTCACTAGATCACAGGTCACCTGTCTTTCAGAATGCGTGCACCATAGGGAACCCAGTATAATGCACATCAGATCGACTGTTCGGACTTCGACTGCCTATTTTTTAAAAACTTTTAAATGGAATTTATTCATGGTCTAAAGGGACGACCTGTCCCTCACAAAATCATGCTGACTATCCCCAAAGGGAATATGTTTCTCCAGATACTCATAAATATTCAGAAGCATCTCCAATACCTTGCCCACCACTGACCGAAGACTCGGTGGCCTGTAATTCTCAGAACTACATTACATTCCATAAACAAAGAAGTAACATTTCCCATTATCCAAACTTTCCGCACTACTTCTGTGGCCAATGGTAACTCAAATGTCATGTCCAAAACCGCAGCAAGATCTTCGCTCGCTTTCTCTGATTACCTGAATTACATCACTTCCAGCACCTGAGAATGACTTATTTTAATGTTTTCCCAATTTCCAGATCGTAATTCTGCATGTCCCAACACACCTGCCCATTTCATTGTATCCACATATTCTAATTACCTGCATAGCATCCCTTCTAGCACCGGGAAATTGTTGATATTCATGTATTCCCAGTTTTCATCTCGTAATTCTAAGCATCGGCATGCCTCAGCACACCTGCGTTTTTCGCAGTATCCACATTCGTCATGGTGTCAGTCACTGGTGAATACCGAAGCAACGTACATAAAGGACTTTCACTGCCGCTTTGTACTCTAGACACATTTGTCCTCTTTTATCGCTGATATCTCCCACTCTCTCTCTTGTCAACCTTCTGTTCTTCACCTGCCTTAATGGTGCTTTCCGAGGCCTTCTCATGACCCCTTCTAATTCTTCTATGTCTGTTGTTAATTTCCCTCCTGGCTATATTGCGAATTTCCATCGCTCTCCTGGGTCCTTTCTTTTCCTAAACCTTAAGTACTGTATCTTTCTTTCTTCCGGAAAATGTGTTCCATATCTCTTTTTAACCAGTGTTACTTTACGCGGCCAACCATTCCCCGCTCAATGAAACAAGCCTATACTGAATCTCAATCCGGTGTTCCATTAGCCATCTCCATATTTCTGTTGTTCATTTGAGGGAACACATCACTTCCCAAATTCGGCTACCAAGTTCCCACCTGATAGCATCAATTACATCCATTCCATACTGTCTGTTCCTACCCCAGTGCAAAGTATTAGTAAATGCCGAATAGCTGCGCTCTATCGTTCTGAAATGTTGACCCGTGGAGTGATCTGTTACCTGATCCGTATTGCATCGTAGTACTAGAATCAGGATGGACTGTTCGCTCGTCCGGCTGCCCACTTATTCTGCTAGGACTCCTTCCCAGGCACAACTGAAACATTCTGTGACATCTAAAGCCTTTGATCAGAGGAAGTGGAAATTGATACATGTGAAGTTTAAGTTGCCTGTGACAACAGCGGTGTTAAAATGTCAGCTGACCAAAATCCATCTACCGATCTGTCACTGTCTCTGTGTGTTGTTATTGTTTAGGTGTTGGGAGCTCTGGAAAGAATACTCTCAAACAAGTGTTTGTCCCCTTCCTACTTCTGAGTTCTACTCACAGTCAAATATAAGGTAATTCCCACCACAGTGCACTCCCTTTCCGCAGCTGTGATACTACCACACTCTCCCTGTGTTCCGAAGGCTTTCTCTTTACTCTCTTTTACCGGAATATGGGCATTTTAAAACATCTGAACTCCGAAAAGTCCGGAATTCAGTTCTTCCCCTTGTGATTAATTTGGCTTCAGTTCTTACATCTTTCACATTCATGGAGGAATATTTTTTTAAAGTTATGTCTCCGTCTAAATGTGCAATGTGCAATCTGAGTAATTTATAATAATTTATAACAAATAGAACAGTCAAGGTAACATAGAAATCCACTCAAATCAGGGCGGAGTAACTAGTCTGATAGCCTGGTTGATCAAGCTGTTCCAAAGCCTTTGTTCCTAGTACCGTTTCCCAGATGATTGTCGAGTATATGCGATATTTTGAAACTCATTCATTTCAGGATGACAAGGCACATGGTTGTTTGAATTTATGACATACGGTATTTGCCAAAGTTAATCATTTTTAGAACTGTTTTATTCGAAATCTCCGCTGAATTGTAATTGGAACTGGGTGTTATCTACACAGATGGCCATTTAATGTAAACAGATACTTCAATGCATTCTTCAGCTCTTTTCTGAATTTCCTCTGTGTCAGCGTATAGATACAAGTATTGCTGCACATACTTAAAATTTGCAACATGAACCCAAATTGCTGTAGTATATATACCGGGGAACTCAAATATCTGTCCAAGTAAAAATAATTTTCCGTTTGCCATTTCAAGGAATGAGCTAAATAGGGCATCCAAAGTAATATGAAATTAGCTGATATTGCAAACAATAAAATCATCGACTTTCTGCGGTTTTCCATCTCGGTATCCTTCTGATTATCACTACTGTTCCGAAGCTCTCTGCGGACTCTATTTGCCGCAATTATGTGTCTTACTGTTAACCCATTGAACACTAGAATTAAACCAATTGGTAGTAACGGTGTTAAAATGCTGTCTAACAATTCGAAGCCTTTCCACACGGGTAAAGTAGCGTATTCATGTGTGAAGGCGCAACGCCACGGCATATTGTCAATAATGGCGTAAGGTTCAATGGCAAAGTAAAACGGGACACCTCTCCCGCAACTCACTAATACCACCGTCACCATAACCACCGTTGCTGTTCTCTCAGTGCAGTATCGTTCCCCGAGCTTTCGACAACATATTGCAATGAAACGATCGAAGGTAAAACTGACCGTAAACCAAACAGAACAATCCATCGTTACAACCACAAATACAATTGTCATAGCGCATACAGGAGTGACGAGAAGGGATCTGGAATAAATGTAGATGTTGTTGGTCTGTTCCACTAAAGCAACAACTATAACCACCATCAGATCCGCTGTTGCCATTCCAACCAGGTAACGGGTGATGCATTTGGAGAGTCCACATTTTCCCCGAGAAAGGATCACAATCGCCGTTAAATTAACTAGAAGAGTTTTGAAAAAGAAGGAAAAAAAAAAACAGAATTATCGTTATCTGTCCGGTGCCCACTATTCCTTCAATGCAGGGTAGGTTTGTTTTGAAAATTAAAACAAAAAATAGAAATTCAATCCGTGTGGACTCCGTCGATGCACACCGGCTGGAGGACCATAAACATCCCGACAGGTTAGAGCGTGGCAACTGATTTTCACCACTCTTCTACCGCTGTGCGTTCCATCGCTCCAGTAAACATCACCGTGAGCAAAGCTATTTGAATAATTAGAGGTGAGACAGCTGAAGGTTTTAGTAACTTATGGAAGAACAGATTTGCGTGTCGGAAGTCTACTGCCCGATATTTTGAAAAAAGCTCCCGATATGGAAAAGCCACTTGGGACTTGGGAAGTGATAAACAGAAATCCAGTGTGTGGGGACTTTGTCGATGCAGTCTGGCTGGTGGGTAGCTATCTTCCACCAGTTTAGAGCGAGGCATCTGATTTCCAGGACTCACCTACCGGTGAATGATCGATCTCTCCAGTGAACAACGCCATTTCCTTTATTGAAGGTGCAAAAAACTGAATGAATTATTCGTAGTGAAATTATGACATTCAAAGCATAATTTATAAATTACTGACTTGTGGAAGGGCAGACCAGTGTGTCGGAAATTGACTGGCCGGTCATTTGAAAAATCTGATAGGTTGTTGTAAGGTAGAAGTGACTGTATTGATAGAGACTCCGGCCTAGAAAAGCATAGACCAGTATCGCTTCAGAAAGCAGCGCAAGGACAAGCTGTGGAAATATGGCAGTATCAGTCACAAAGTAATTGGCAAAAGCAAAGCAAGCATCACATCGAAAACATATGGAACCAGAATTAAAAAAAAAACCAACAACAACTACCAAATGCTTGATTCTTCAATTGTAGAAGCACATTTCAGGCTACGGTAGCATTTGTGCTCAGTAGAAGTCCGAACAGTGCAGCAGAACAAAAGAAAGACTTCCGCACCATATGTAGATTGATAACTCCAACATCTTACCAGGAACACCGATCGCTACGAGTGCAGGATAGAAAACGCCCGCGATGTAGTATATCGCTGGATATCTCATAATCTGTCAGAGGCAGGGTTCAGTTGTGCGGGATGTTCTGACTGCTCATACGGACTGGTGATCTGTTTTACAGAGTTATATGCAAGTGAGGGCAATTCCTCTGAGGCAATTAGTGAGTTTATCACGTCAGGCACATCAGGGGCAACCAGCTTCACAAACACTGACATTGAAGTGTTTTTATCACTCCGTCACCGTGCCGTAAATTTGTCTGCTCAAGGGATGTTACAAGCTATTAACTTTTAAACAAAAGATAATAGGAACGTTGCCAATGTACTTTCCAACACACCTGAGTTCATCTGCTGAAATGGGACAATTTGTGATGAGTGTTCTTACTAACACAGGGAACGATCTTGAACAATCAACTGCAAACTAACTTATTTTGTCATATTCGGATCTGATATTGAGGGCGGGGCATTAGCTCGGCAGGTGAAATGGAGTACACTATTGAAAGGGGAGATAGGATCATTTTTCGCTCGTCCTAGTCATTTGGAAACATTTGAATATCGAAAGTCACAGTCCCAACTGATGGCATGTATCACAATAAAACATGATGTACGTATGTTCTTCTAAGCATAGAAATGAAATGGAAAGGAATATTCCAGGACCTTGGATAATAAAATGTACACGCCTCGATGACTTTTGCTTCGGTTTGTAGACGGATTGATGAGCGTTCTTTTCTGGATTAGTAGAGAGTGGATGGTTGATTCTTTGACTTGACAAGTGTTCTGCAGGAATTGGTGTTAGGTCCGTTGTTATTTATCCTGTATGTTAATGACTGAGATATCGATGTAGGAAACTGAATCAGAAAAATTGCAGACAGTCCTAGGTTGGGAGCGTTGTTACAGCCGGGACCTCTATACAAGCTTGTAGATTGATATTGACTGGCTGGGAAATTGCTGGAAATATTACAGGTGGAAATTAATACAGACAAGTGTGAGCTGGTCTGCTTTGTGAGGAAAGCAACAACAGGTTAAAACGCAGGTATTGAATATGTATACTTTAGTGTGCAGTACATGAAAATGAGACCTAGGAATAGCAACACCCTTTGTTGCTACAGTGGAACTTCTCAATTCCTACTCTCGCATTTTTATTTTTAACAGCGCCATTAATGAATACATCCGATGTGTTGATTGTTACATCAACGCTCGCACTGTTTTCTGTTTATTTCTGCGACATTTGCGTTGTTACCAAGGAACCATTTATTATCTCTATGCAATTGCTACTCAGACGGCAATGATTAATTTCTTTTTTTAGTAGGATTGCAGTCTTTCAAGTAGCGAATGAAAAGAGGTGGAGAAGAACAGAGGCGGCCAGAGACAGATTTCTCGGCAAAACAGTTTTCTGTCTCATACGGGAACTCTGAAGTCGCGCGGTTTCACTGCAATTGTGCTCATTGCTCCAGACGCTGGAGATTCTGCCTGGATGATCACTGCACTCGGTAGATACTGCCGAGTGAAATATGATGAAGCGGTGTACGTTTTCTGGATGATATCAAAATCCTTATTGACTTCCTGAGGATATATTTTACCGGAAGTGGTGAATATTCCAAAGTATTTTTGTTCCACGCCATGTGTAGGCAGGAAATAGGATGTTTTATGATGCGAGCCACAGAGCAAGACTCTACCGTGAATTTCTGCCCCCTGTTGCAAGGCAGTTTGAAACTGTATTCCCAGTCTACCTGCAATTCACTGGGCTCATTTTTATCGACTGGCCATAGATCCATTTGGATGGGAGTACTGGGAATTGTTTACACATTCATTCGTTGATGCAAATGACATGGACTTTAGAGGGTATCTGCGAAGCGACGGTGTTTCACAATGCGGTACCGAATCCACATTGTCTCACCCAAATGAGGGCTACCACACCGGCGGTACCCGATTTCGCCGTCAGATCTTGAACGACAGGTTGTCGTAGACCGTGATTGGTGAAGCAGGAGGTGCAGATGCAGGTAGGGCACTTGTAACGCTTGCAGGGATAAGTGCCATAAAGGATGTCAGCAGTGAGGGATAGTGGACACGGACTGATGTAGAAATTGATACCTGCCGAAAACGCATCAGAGTCAGAGGGTGGTTCCTAAGATCCTGTTGGAGACAGATAGATAGATAGATAGATAGATAGATAGATAGATAGATAGATAGATAGATAGATAGATAGATAGATACTTTATTCATCCCCATGGGGAAATTCAACATTTTTTCCCATACACTTGTTGTAGCAAAAACTCATTACATACAATACTTAACTGAGTAATAATATGATATGCATCTAAATCACTAATTCAAAAAGCATTAATAATAGCTTTAAAAAAAAAAGTTCTTAAGTCCTGGCAGTTGAATTGTAAAGCCTAATGGCATTGGGGAGTATTGACCTCTTCATCCTGTCTGAGGAGCATTGCATCGACAGTAACCTGTCGCTGAAACTGCTTCTCTGTCTCTGGATGGTGCTATGTAGAGGATGTTCAGGGTTTTCCATAATTGACCGTAGCCTACTCAGCGCCCTTCGCTCAGCTACCGATGTTAAACTCTCCAGTACTTTGCCCACGACAGAGCCCGCCTTCCTTATCAGCTTATTAAGACGTGAGGCGTCCTTCTTCTTAATGCTTCCTCCCCAACACGCCACCACAAAGAAGAGGGCGCTCTCAACAACTGACCTATAGAACATCATCAGCATCTCACTGCAGACATTGAATGACGCCAACCTTCTAAGGAAGTACAGTCGACTCTGTGCCTTCCTGCACAAGGCATCTGTGTTGGCAGTCCAGTCTAGCTTCTCGTCCAACTGTACTCCCAGATACTTGTAGGTCTTAACCTGCTCCACACATTCTCCATTAATGATCACTGGCTCCATATGAGGCCTAGATCTCCTAAAGTCCACCACCATCTCCTTGGTCTTGGTGACATTGAGACGCAGGTAGTTTGAGTTGCACCATATCACAAAGTCCTGTATCAGTTTCCTATACTACTCCTCCTGTCCATTCCTGACACACCCCACTATGGCCGTGTCATCAGCGAACTTCTGCACATGGCAGGACTCCGAGTTATATTGGAAGTCAGATGTGTACAGGGTGAACAGGACCGGAGAGAGTACGGTTCCCTGTGGCGCTCCTGTGCTGCTGACCACTGTGTCAGACCTACAGTCTCCCAACCGCACATACTGAGGTCTATCTGTCAAGTAGTCCACTATCCAATCCACCATGTGAGAGTCTACTCCCATCTCCGTTAGTTTGTGCTTTAAGATCTTGGGCTGGATGGTGTTAAAGGCACTAGAGAAGTCAAGGAATGTAATCCTCACAGCACAACTGACCCCATCTAGGTGAGAGAGTGATTTGTGCAGCAAATACGTTATAGCATCCTCCACTCCCACCTTCTCCTTATACGCAAACTGAAGCGGATCCCGGGCGTGCCTGGTTTGTGGCCTCAGATTCTGTATTATCAGCCGCTCCATGGTCTTCATCACGTGCGACGTCAAGGCAACAGGTCTGAAGTCATTCAACTCCTTTGGTTGTGGTTTCTTCGGTACCGGGACAATACAAGATGTTTTCCACTGTCTGGGTACTCTTCTCTGATCTAGACTCATGTTGAAGATGCGCTGTAGTGGTTCTCCCAGTTCAGTTGCACAGGCCCTCAGTAATCGTGGGGAAACTCCATCCGGTCCAGCCGCCTTGCTGGTACAGATCTTCCTCAGTTGACCTTCCACCTGTGCAGCCGTAAACCTGGGAGGTAAACAGAGGAGGTTACAGAGGACGAGATGCTCGTGGTGCGTTAGATAAAGATATTTAAGATCATTTTCCCAGCTGTGAAGCGGGATGAAGTTATGAGCGTAATTTCTCCAGAAGGTGATATATACCTACTGCGAAATAGTCACCAGTTTCTGGGTGATAATGTCATTCAGTCAAGTAAAGGTCAGGGAAACACTGAAGCCTGAAAAATAATGGTGATTGCTATCTGAGGTAAATAAAAGTACAGGAAACTCCGCCAAACTTCTGACGTGTGAGGACGGTTCGTTGATCCTTCAATGGGAGATGTCCAGCGGCTTCGGGCCGACCGGTCAATTTATTGCTAGAATGAGTTGTTCTGCTAACTCTGCAAAGTTTTAGGGTGGTGTATCGTTGTTGAATACAATTAATGTCATTGTGGCGTGAATATATTCATCTCGTGCTGGTCAACAAAAAATATCATGAATATTAATTATGCTAAATATCATTAACCACAGCTGGCACTGAATTACTAACAGATCACGGAAAGGTGGGCCTTCCACTTTCAACACCACATTTACATTTCCTTCATTTTAAACCTAACATACTGTTCGGGTCAAATTTGACCCGTTTTGACATTTGACAGCAGTAAAAAAAAACTCTAAATGCCATTTTTTAGCCGACATGTGATTACTTTGCCTAAAGTGCCCCGAAATGCGCAAAAATGAAAATATGTTAAAAAAAAAATACGTTTGTACAGGTGCTACAAATTTTGTACATTGAGGCTGTTCCGGGTCACATTTGACCTGTATCTATTGAAATGGGTTTTAGATCTCTGAAACATTAATTAAGGATTAATGTACATTGAGGCTGTTCTGCGTCAAATTGGACCCGTATCTATTGCAATAGATTTTAGATCTCCGAAGCATTAATTAAGGATTAATCGCCCATTTATTAATGTCAGATAGGTTAATTACACATTCTAAATAGATCTGTGCTTCAAAATTTGGTACAGGCCAGTTGTGCTCTATTCAGGGTCTGCTCGTCCATCTTTGTTCACCACCCACCACCCAGCTATCAGTGCTGGTTCCAAGTAACAGTTCGCATGCGACTGTTGCAACACCCTTGTACACCGCCCCGTGAGGCGGGATAAAACAGGTGAGGTTTGCAGGGAGAATATAAATCGGGTGAAATACTGTTTTGCTGACCGCAGCGCGGGAAAGCAGTTCCCGCTCTTGGCGAAAGAGGACAACTACAAAATCAAAAGCATAAGAATGCGGTGCTGCAAAGTTTCATGGAGAGCGAAGGGCAAGACAAAGCATTGGATGCGTCATGGCTATCCAGCGCAGCCGAAGACGACTCCAATATTGTCGATTTTTTCCTGCCGTTGGACCTAAATTGTTAAGACTGATGGAGAGGAACTATGCCAGAGCAACTGATTTTTCACAGTGAAATTTTTCCAGTATAGCTTTGTGTCATCGTCGGAAACGAGAGTCAATGAAATTCAACAAACAATAATTAAAAAGGATTTAGAAATAAAGCAACAAAGCAACCCAGGTAGGGCCTAGCACGGTCATATTCTTCCGGAATTTTAAATTGCACGACTTTTGCAATCATTGCAAGTATAAACTTGTTTCCAGTTATGATTCTGTTAACATTCCAAAGAAATTACTATTTCAAATAAAGAGGTTTTCAGTTTATCGCAGTGTGCGCATCCAAGTCAACGGATATACAGAGAGGCAGATTGAAAAGGATTACATTTACGAGACAGTTCATTTGATTCCCTTTCTGGTCTGTGAAGAAACCTCTGGTATTTCCGTCATTCCAGGGGATCCATTACCGCGATGCCCTATAGGCCCATCACCGACCACACTGGTGTTATCAGTGTTTACTCTGACCTGTGACGACAATATAGATAATGTCATTGCTTGATCAGTTCGTCGATACTTTAAGGTTATTATCACAGTCTTTCGGTCCCATGATCTCTCACAGTGAGAATATCACTGCTTTGTCAGAACCATCTCTAAGAATACCGGTCCAGCCTCATGATGGACACAGGATATAAGGTTATAAAACCATAAAACCATGAGATATCCCTATTTATGAAAATTCTCCTCAGCAAAATGACACTGATAGCGATGATGTGCAGTGATCACTGAACACACTGCCATTGGATATCAGAACAGAACTTCCACACAACACATTGGGCTGCGTTTAAATTTGAAAGCAAGGCATATTTTTATTTTCTTTTGTCTAAATGAAATTCGGAGATTTTATTTTCAAGTCATGTTACCCCTATTTTATTTATGCACTCACTCGAAAATAAATCCAAGCATTATTCAGTGGGTTCACGGATAAAGAACCTCAATAACAAACATAGGTACAGCTTATAATCAGTAGGTTCAGATAATGGAAACCACCGGGAAACATAAGAAAGCCGTGCCTTCATCACTCACACCTTTAAAAAACCGATGAGTTTTTTCTCTGATATCTGAGACCAAGAATAAAACAGTGAACATATCTGTTAGATGTCAAGTGTACGTGTATCCATACCTTTAAGATACGTAACAATTAAAGAAAAAATGTGCTGAATGCTTCGAATAAATGTGTATGTTTTTGTTTTTTTCAATAGGGATGTGCAATAACAACAAGGGGAAATTATTGCAGATCAGTAACCAAATTAATTACAGTCAAAGTGACATGTAGTTAAACCGTCATAGTTCGGCAATTACAGAATTCCGAAATATGCTCAGATATATGTTTTTGTGTAAAAAAATACCGTTCGGTAGGACTAGCCAGGGGAGGTCTTACACAATGAACAGCAGATCCGTCGACTGTTTCCCTGAATCTTCTCGCTTTATTCTCCAATCAACTGTTTTGTTTTCCCTTCAGTTTTCGGACGGATCGTGCAGTATTTCTAATACTTAGTCATTATTAGACTGATTATATATTTGCGCTTATATATATATACCGCAGTAAATGGATTTCGGAGAAGATGGACAGAAAGTTATGAAAAATTACATGAAATGTATGAACTTATAAAATTGCACCGTAGAATTTAAAACAGTACATTCCGGTGTCAGTTTATACTATGTACATAATGGTGTGTCCGAGCGAACGTATTCGCCCCGAACCGTTAATTTTCATACTACTCAACTGCTGAGTTCCTCCAAGACTTTGAGTTTGCAATGGTGTTTAATGGTTTGGGATGACTGCTATTACAATCCACTGATATAATCGCTTATACCATGAATGGCCGATTTCTGGAACATATTCACTTTGATGTCCAATGTCAAGGTTTATCGTTTGGCCTGTGACTGCAATGCCGAGAGGAACTGTGTGGCATTGGGGGAGTACAAACATCGATACTGTGGGCAGGTTGTTTCCAATCCATTGTTTTACTGCTGATCAATAAGTCAGTGGGCGGGAACTAACAGCATGCACATCGCCAATTTTCGACTCTGACGGGTAGATGCCATTTCTGCGGCTCCATGTACAGCAAACAACAAACCCAAGGGCGTGGGCAGTTCTGTAGCATAGGGCTTCAGTTTTTGAACAGAATCTTTTGTTGGCTCAGATCATTTGCTGCCTGCAGTAACATGGTGCTCAATTAACATCGTGCAGAATAAACCAGATTATACAAAAATAAACCAAATGTCAATACTTGATGAGGAAAGTCAAATTGATCACCCTCTCCGTGTCTGATCCGAGGATGAGAATTGGCTCAAGGAACTCAAGGATGCTTCTCCGGAACTCCAAAAACATCCCCTTGTTCTTGCTGACATTGAGTGAGAGGATTTGCTGGGCAACACTCAGTCAGATTACCAATCTCTCTCCGCTCTGCCGATTCGTCATCACGTTTGTTACGGCCAAAGAGAATTACCACTAAGGCTCGGTGAGGTGTAACCAATGCCTGATTGATTGTAATGTCCATGGATAATGAGAAGTTAAGAATTGATAGGACAGGTGTTGCGGCTATTTGTGTACGAAATATCAGACGACGAACCCAACAAATATTTTGATGACTAAACAAAATAACCCGAAATATAAACAAGTTCCTGAGTCTATGAAAACAACACAAATTGCTTCATTTCTAAGTCAGTAATAGGAGATTTTCTTTGCGAGGACTATCAGTCTAAATCATTTGCCTTAAAAGACGGAGTTTATTTAGAAATATATGGAGCAGTGCAGTGCAGGGCAGAGTCCGGACTACCAATTTTTCTATTCTCGTTATTATAAAATTGATTATTAAAGAGCGCAATTTGATTTCAACAGTCAATACACTGTAGAATTGAAAAAAAAAACGGGCGATGTCGTTTTTGCGGGCGTTAATGTTACCAGGATGGAAATTTACCTTATACATAACCCATTCCCCGTGAAGAATGTCATGATGTGCTTACGCTATCAATGACCCACTACAAATATGCACAAATTTATTGAACTTTCTTAGAGTTTTTTCTTTTTCAAAACTGCGAATTCCCTCAAGCTATATTCCTGGGTTCTAGGAATGCTAAAATAATAAAGCCTTTGGAAAGTTGATTTGCAACTTCAGCCAAGTTCGAGTCGGATATTATTTCTGTTATTTACATAACAACCCATTTATTGTCAACACAAATCTCATCCCATTTTTCAGCTCCTGTCTGAACTTCCTTTGCGTCAGGCCATAGATGCAAGTATTGGTACAGGTACTCAGAGACGTAAGCATAATACTACATTGTTTCAAGGTGTATATCAAAGTACTCAAATGTTTGTCTGCGTAGGAATGATTCACAGCTCGCCAGTTCATAGAGTGTATTATATAGGGCATCCACAGTATAATGAAATTTCCTGATAGAGCGAACAGCAAAATAATAGACTTTCTTCGGCTTTCCACTTCAGGGTCTTTCTTATTTTCAGTGTTGCCCCGGAGTCCTTTACGGACTCTATTTGCCGTTATAATGTGTCTCGCTGTTAAACTGTTACACAGAAAGATTAAACAAATTGGTAATAACGGTGTGGTGATGCTGTCAACATACTCATAGACCTTCCACACTGATGAACTGAAGTTTTCAGATATGAGTACGCAGCCCCATGGTACTTTGTTAATTATTACTTGAGGCTCCACTATAAAGTAAAACGGGATGCACCTCACAAAGCCGACAACCCCCACTATGACTACGGTCGCTACTCTCTCTGTACAGTACCGTTTCCGAATTTTCTGACAGCAAATTGCAACGGAGCGATCGAATGTGAAAGCAACTGTGAGCCAAACTGAGCAGTCCATGCTTGCACATTTAAGCAGAAAGGTCAGAGTGCAAACCGGGGTAAAGTGCAGGAATCTGGCGTACAAGTACAGATTATTGATATCCTGCACAATAACTCCAATGTCAACCACAATGAGATCTGCCGCAGTCATTCCCAACAGGTAACGAGTTATACATTTGGAGAGTCCACATTTTCCACGAGACAGGATCACAATCGCTGTTAAATTCACTGCAATTTAAAGAGAAACTATAGGTTAGCTGCCGAGAAGTTCAATCGAATCATTCACCCCATTTGACAAATGAGAAAGATGCTGATTGCACTGAGCACACGCTCGTACCGGTATCGTCACTTGCTTTACCGACGTACTTGTGCTTAAGACGTCGGGATGTAAATATCAGACTTGACTAGTGCCGCCTAATGTGGAGATGTAATGCACGGGGATTAGATAGATAGATAGATAGATGATAGATAGATACTTTATTCATCCCCATGGGGAAATTCAACATTTTTTTCCAATGTCCCATACACTTGTTGTAGCAAAAACTCATTACATACAATACAATACTTAACTCAGTAATAATATGATATGCATCTAAATCACTAGCTCAAAAAGCATTAATAATAGCTTTAAAAAGTTCTTAAGTCCTGGCAGTTGAATTGTAAAGCCTAATGGCATTGGGGAGTATTGACCTCTTCATCCTGTCTGAGGAGCATTGCATCGACAGTAACCTGTCGCTGAAACTGCTTCTCTGTCTCTGGATGGTGCTATGTAGAGGATGTTCAGGGTTTTCCATAATTGACCGTAGCCTACTCAGCGCCCTTCGCTCAGCTACCGATGTTAAACTCTCCAGTACTTTGCCCACGACAGAGCCCGCCTTCCTTATCAGCTTATTAAGACGTGAGGCGTCCTTCTTCTTAATGCTTCCTCCCCAACACGCCACCACAAAGAAGAGGGCGCTCTCAACAACTGACCTATAGAACATCTTCAGCATCTCACTGCAGACATTGAATGACGCCAACCTTCTAAGGAAGTACAGTCGACTCTGTGCCTTCCTGCACAAGGCATCTGTGTTGGCAGTCCAGTCTAGCTTCTCGTCCAACTGTACTCCCAGATACTTGTAGGTCTTAACCTGCTCCACACACTCTCCATTAATGATCACTGGCTCCATATGAGTCCTAGATCTCCTAAAGTCCACCACCATCTCCTTGGTCTTGGTGACATTGAGACGCAGGTAGTTTGAGTTGCACCATATCACAAAGTCCTGTATCAGTTTCCTATACTCCTCCTCCTGTCCATTCCTGACACACCCCACTATGGCCGTGTCATCAGCGAACTTCTGCACATGGCAGGACTCCGAGTTATATTGGAAGTCAGATGTGTACAGGGTGAACAGGACCGGAGAGAGTACGGTTCCCTGTGGCGCTCCTGTGCTGCTGACCACTGTGTCAGACCTACAGTCTCCCAACCGCACATACTGAGGTCTATCTGTCAAGTAGTCCACTATCCAATCCACCATGTAAGAGTCTACTCCCATCTCCGTTAGTTTGTGCTTTAAGATCTTGGGCTGGATGGTGTTAAAGGCACTAGAGAAGTCAAGGAATGTAATCCTCACAGCACAACTGACCCCATCTAGGTGAGAGAGTGATTTGTGCAGCAAATACGTGATAGCATCCTCCACTCCCACCTTCTCCTTATACGCAAACTGAAGCGGATCCCGGGCGTGCCTGGTTTGTGGCCTCAGATTCTGTATTATCAGCCGCTCCATGGTCTTCATCACGTGCGACGTCAAGGCAACAGGTCTGAAGTCATTCAACTCCTTTGGTTGTGGTTTCTTCGGTACCGGGACAATACAAGATGTTTTCCACTGTCTGGGTACTCTTCTCTGATCTAGACTCATGTTGAAGATGCGCTGTAGTGGTTCTCCCAGTTCAGTCGCACAGGCCCTTAGTAATCGTGGGGAAACTCCATCCGGTCCAGCCGCCTTGCTGGTACAGATCTTCCTCAGTTGACCTTCCACCTGTGCAGCCGTAAACCTAATATGCAGTGGTGGGTCAGCCTCCAGAATTATTACATACGTCCGATCAGAAAAGAAGAAAATTGACTCAAAAGGTTCAAATGGTCATACGAAAGATGTGGAAACTAATGTTTTATGTTTCCCGTAGATATCACCTTTAGCAAAATTAGAATTTTTGTAGTTTACGTGAAACCTACCATGCAGAAGCAATAAACAGTTCTGCCTTGTGGATTCAATAGAACTGTCAATTTGTCCTCAGAACAGGTTCCTTTGTACTCAAAGAGTTAAAATGCTGTGAAAACACCATTAAAAAAAACAAAGAGTTTCAGGTCACAGAGCTGCCAACTCACCTGATTTTCAGTTTGTGCTCACAGAGAAAGAAAGGAAAACCCGGTAAAATATTACAGTCGACTGGACTGCAGCATAACCTGATGGTACGGAAGAGGACGGAGACCAAGATGAATAGAATTTGAGACATTTTTTCATGAAGTCTGTAGTGTTCTTGGTGCGGAGGACATATCGTGGTGGTCCCTGGTGTGGAGGACGTGTGGTGGTTGTCCCTGGTGTGGAGGACATATCGTGGTGGTCCCTGGTGTGGAGGACGTGTGGTGGTTGTCCCTGGTGTGGAGGACATATCGTGGTGGTCCCTGGTGTGGAGGACATATCGTGGTGGTCCTTGGTGTGGAGGACGTGTGGTGGTTGTCCCTGGTGTGGAGGACATATCGTGGTGGTCCCTGGTGTGGAGGACGTGTGGTGGTTGTTCCTGGTGCGGAGGACATATCGTGGTGGTCCCTGGTGTGGAGGACGTGCGGTGGTTGTTCCTGTTGCGGAAAATGCCGTGTTTGTGCCTAGTGCGGAGGAGCTTCTGCTGAGCCTCGTTCAAACGAGGTATGGCAGCACAGACAGAGATTTACAGGAATGTAAAGAGACAGAATGTAACACTGGGAAGGATTTTACGACTCTGTAGCGAGTTCTCTCAATCTCCATTTCATCGTAATGAACATTTATCTATCTGTGACACTCTCTCAGATATCTCTTCTCCACTGGTACTGTCTGACAAAGGTACACCCTGCAGCTCGGCATTTGCAATCGCTGCATTCGTCTGACAGTGTTCTCGCTCTCTAACTGTGCTAAATACTTAACATAATGCAGTAACATGAAAGCTACCCACTTTCACGGTGAGCAAAATCATCAAATAGCTTCATTTACAGTCGTGCTGGTGTTTCCTAATGCAAATATATAATCTGATTTATCTCTACTTTCCTACCGGTCAAGAAACAATTTTCTCGCTTGACCAGTGCCGATAAAGAGTTTGGCGCTTCGTCGTGTTACTTCTCACTAGAGTATTGCACTCTCTATTCTCTTTCATAAGTCATTTATTTCGTCAATTGTTTCTCATTATTGTTTACAATTGTGCTATTTTGATTTCCATTTATAAAGTTGATGGACTGTGTTTGACCCTCCAATGTGATCACTCCGATCACCCAAAATGTGAAAAAAGGTTGATTGGTCGCTTTGGCCATCTTTAACTTGTGGCAGACTGCTACTTTGTGCAGGTCCATCCAATGTCTTACTACAGCTCTTCGGGGAAGAGGAACAATCCTGTTTTGGAAGTAGTTTGGAAGAAAAGTTCCAACCTCGTAGCAATTTAGTTGAGTCTTGTGAGGTTACCGGACGGCGTTAATTCGTTGATTAATGCAGATATATCCACGCTTCCGCAACTAACGGTAAATCATTTTGTAAGTTCTGCTGTGACTGCAAATTAATGATTTGTCCCTAAACGAAGAAACGTTTCGATCTTAATTCGGACCAAGACAAAGGATGTTCATCTGAACAATTCCTCCGATTTTCAGGTCTGGTTAGTTGTCCGAAAAATATATCAGCGTTAACTGAAACTAAAATTGTAAAACTGAATACTGGGCAGCAACCACGCAAACAATAACCAGATGTAGTGCCCTACCTGGAATGCCGACCGCTGCAAGGATCGGATAATAGATGCGAGCTACGTTGTAAATAGTTACATATGACATTTCAGGAAGATTCTACAAGAAGTTGTTCAAAGTCGTTCGAAAAGCTCCATGTACTGCCAAAGTGCTCATCCAGCTTTTATATAATATAAGGGAGATCCACTGGGACAGTCCGGGAGCGACTTGTCACTCCAGTCAGACACAACCCACTGAACAAACACAATTAACTTTGTTCTTGCTCGTTGTACCGTTATGAAATACATTTCAGTCCTCGATTAGAATGCATACTTCATTGTGCAACTTCTTCAATGTCGGGTTGCAAGGTTTAACCTCGCCATGAGGTTTTTGTTGCTTCAATAAAGAGACCTTGTTTATCAATGGTGCTTGGAAATCGCCCCATGAGTCCATAATCATTATAGCAGAGCAGCGAGTGGACTTGTGAACTGGGGGAATGACTTTAATATATATTCTGTCCGATTCACGCCACGGACTCTCTTTAAGGGCTAATTTACTCCTGATTGTCATCGGCACGGATATTGTGTAATGTAGAAACTTTTCTCCAGAACCTACCTATCGCCTCTGGCACAACGGCACACACGTGGAGCAAATTACACTTTATAATAAGATGAAATACATTATATCAGCGCACACAAATAAATCATTCCATCACAACAATCTGAGATCTAATACTGAAATGACAGCACGTCGGAGACTATTGTTGATGTTTGATATATTAGCTTGCATTTGTAATTTACAAAATGTATCTGCATTGACATTGTAGCAGTTACTCCTCTGGTGTCACTGCAGTTCCCGACTGGTTTCTTACTAAAATCCTTCCCTTAAATCACGAACTGTGTACCACGTAGTACAGATATCATTATGCATTGTTTTCCTATTTTCACGGGATGTTTCTTGACAGGTACACAACAATAATCGTCAAGAAACTTGACAGTTACCAAATGTTTTCCAGACAATTAAGACAATTGAACAACACCAGGGATGCGTGGATTGGTACGAAAACGATCACTACGTACAAAAAGACCAGAAATCAGTTTAATTGAAGGGGGATCGGGACAGGGCCAACGAATTAAATTGTTTTTTCAACAGGTTTGATGAAGAGGCTTATGTTCACTCCCTCAGATGTATCCGGATCCCTAGCTCATCCCTCGCCCTCCGTCTCTCTCCAAGGACATCATAGAACCAACAGCCACAGACACATGGACTGTCACAGCTAAACGTACTTTAATGGCTTCCCTGTAATGTTGAGAGAGAGAAAGAGAAAGATAAAGAGAGAAGACGCGAATGGAGAGATTTGGTAGATCACCGGATGGGATGGACTCAGAGAGAGGGTCCGAAGGGCAGCGACGATCGGTGGAGATCGATGGTGACGATCTGCCTACGAGTGAGCTCCAACTTTGTGCACAGACTGTTTAATTAGATTGGGACCTGTTTTTCTTTTATTTATTTTCATTACTAGCCATATAGTCTGGGCAGAGGAAAAGGAAAGGCAGGATCGAGAGGTGGAACAATTGGGTGCTTCTGATGACTCCACACACCTGACCCATGCTTACTGTAACCTGACCGCTCCGAAGACAAGTATGTTGCCCCAATTGATCTTTAGGGAAATGACAACTGCTCAGCCAGATGATCCGGGCATTGGCGTACTCGACTACCGGGAGTCCACCGATTGATTTATGGTGGTCCCGTGGTGTGTCCGGAGCTGTCTTTCTAGTTATTTCATAAAATGAGAGCTCAGTGCCTCTGGTCAGCATTTACTGGGCGTGGTGAGACATGTTTTCTTGGGTACTGGAAATTGGCAGGATGTTTCAGATAGCATGGGACCCTTTCCAGACTGAGACTTAGATAAAAGACAGCGCACAGATTAGTAGCACGCACATCGTGTGCTCTTGGGCTCATGCCATCCATACCAGGAGCCTTGACTGGGTGAAGCATACTGTTCTCTCGCCTTCCCTATGTAACCCTCGCTTCGCTGAATATAGGGGGTGATAACGCCCGGCCCGGCAAAACTGAAGAAATCTCGTTTAGGTGAATGCTGTGCGATGTGTCCCCTTTTACAAATAACAAAAAGTACACAGTATGAGATTAAATATAGACCAACCTATCCGGTGGTCTCCTAATTCTCTGAGACCTCTGTACTTCCTCACCTAACTTTTCAGGCTCAGACGATACTGGGAATACTTCTGGTCTACCTGACGAGTCCTCCCCCAACCAGTGAGTCGTGCCACCACACCGCCCCCGCCCCCCCCCCCCCGCAACTCAGAGCCCTCTCACTCATGTCCTGGCCCCGTTTCCTCTCCTTCAAGGACCCGCTGTAACCCAGGCTGCCCACAGATAGCCCAATCCCCCCCCCCCCCCACTTCACCTGACTCAACGGGAGAAGGTTCCGGAGTCTCTTCCTCAGTCACTGGGGAGTCAGCGAAAGGCAGCATATACCACACATCCAGGTCTTCATCCTCCGAATCAGTGTCGGTCTCAGGGGTGGGAGCCATCCTAACCTCTCCTGCTGTGGGCCCTGCAGTCACCCCACGTTTTCGCAGAGACATCTTACAAAGGTGTATGTCGGAGTCGGCCTCTGGTACCTCGTCTCAGGGCTAGCAGGTTGTTCCGATGGAGATTCTTGACAGGCCCATCCCCATCCTTTGGTTTCATCCGGAAAACTGGCAGGTTTGGCATCTGACTCCATCCGGAAAACTGGCAGGTTTGGCATCTGACTCTCCACCACATAGGCTGTTTTGCTGTTTCACTTTTTGATCATACATCTTCTTTCGTCGATTCTGCTTGGCGGCCGCGACCCTAGCCTCAAATCAGACACATACTTCACATAAGTCTTCGATGGTAAGTCACCCTCGTCAGTCCCAAAACAAAAGTCAATGGGCTACCTCGCCTAGTACCCAAACAACAGATAATATGGCTAGTACCCAGTATCTTCATTTCCTGTACAGTTGTAACAGTGGACCAGATGCCCTGTATGTTGACTCCACCCGCTCTTCTCGCTGATCTCCAGGGTCCCGAGCATGTCTAGCAAGGTCCGATTAAACCCCTCTGGCTAGTGATCGCACGCGGGTGATAGGGCGTGGTCCTCGACTTCTCGTCTCTAAGCATGCCCGGTAACTCATGGGTGAGTCTGCTCTCGAAGTCTCGTCCCTGGTCACTATGTATCGGTCTGGGAAAGCCATAATAAACGAAATACTTCTCCCATAACACTTTTGCCACTGTGGTCGCCCTCTGGTCCTTCGTAGGAAAAGCCTGAGCTTGTGTAGTGGTCCGTGACGAATAAGACATTCGCGCTGTTGCTGGTATCGGGTTCTATTGACTGAAATCCACACACACCAGGTCCAGCGGCCCTGCTCTCCGCAGGTGGGACACAGGAGCTGCCGGCACAGGCAATGTCTTCCGCCGTATGCAGTGAATGCAGGTCTTGCAGTATTCTTCAACCTCCGACTTCATGCGAGGCCAGTCAAACCTATCTTGAGCAATCAATCGAGAGGTCTTGTTAACCGCCAAGATGTCCAAAATCATCACCAAGTGACTTCAACGCAATCCTCCAACACGTCTCGGGAAAACCAGCTGGCAACGAAAAGGTTGGTCCGGGAGTGATCTGACCAGGTATAAGATCTGGTTCTTCAACTCCAACTGAGGCCATTCTTTCAGTAATGGAGACACCGAAGTGTGTTTCGTCTTATAGTGCCAATGTCAAATAGTTCCAATGCCCGGATCATCTGGCTGAGCAGTTGCCTCTTCCCTAAAGATCAATTAGGGCAGCATACTTGTCTTCGGAGCGGTCAGGTTACAGTAAACATGGGTCAGGTTTATGGAGTCATCAGAAGCACCCAATTGATCCAAGGTTGAAGAGACGATTTATCAGACCAGAGGGCTCGTGTCATAAGGAGATGTTGGACAGGCATATTCTGTTTTCCCCCGAGCGGCCGATGCTGACTGAGGGTATAGTAGAGTTTTATCACAAAGAAAAACAAACATCCATTTTGTTCACTGTGTCGGAACACGATACTAGATGCATGCATTAAATGTGGAAGTAAATACATTTAGAGGAGATCTTTGAGACTGGATTTCACAGCGAGTGGTGGGTATCTGGCTGGACTTGTGAGAATTGAAATCCAGGCATTATTTCCGGGAAGCAGATTCGCCAGTTCCAGAAGTTGGAGAGAGAAAACTGATTGCGAGCATGCGCGTTAAAGGCTTTTTTTTTGTTTTGTAGACAAGTAGTAAAAAACGTAACTAAGCATCTACTGTAAGTCGAAGGCGGTGTGGGAGAAAGCAAAGAGACTGATGGCGCGATGCAGTTGCTGCTGAGTTGGAGTCTGGTACTTCACAACCAATCGAATAGACACTTTTTATCCGCCGTTACTCTGGTCAACCCATCGTGCGTGGTCTTCCAGTTCAAGATGCTGTGAGTGGAAGTATAACGACGACTTGCTGAAGAGAAAATTATAAAACAGCTATTAACTACTTTATTAATCGCACCGGTTCCTGAAAAAAGATGCAATCAGAAGACCGTATCTTCCTTTTTGAGTAAAGCAGCCTAGTTGTCGCCAGTTGCAGCTGCCCAGGTAACAGCAATCAAAGGTGGTGTGGGAGAACGCAGAGGCTGAGGGCTGGGTTGGAATCTGGCTCTTTACTTCCGTGACCCCAGTGTTCATTCTATTGGAAACAAATGTGAATGCGTTCGTCTGGTGTTGCACAAGCGGACGACGCTCGGACTGCTGACCCTTGTTCTTAGAGACATAAATTTACAGACATGAATGGACTTGGGCTTCATTATGGGTTATTTTTCTGAGACTTACTGCTAGCTTACAGGTGCTGTAAAACGTCATGTGTGTCTATGAGTTTTCGCACGGTGATTTGCACCTTAGCCCTGGACGAACGCAATGCAGGTACTGTAGATAATAAAGTGCAAGGACACAACGAGGAGGGCTGCGCGGTCAACTACAGAAGGAAAAAAGTTCATGGAGTCCGGGATGTACCTTAACACAGACAAAGAAAAACTTTATTTTTATACAAGCTGCTGTCAACAAGTGAGTGCTGTGTTATCGAGTGAATGCACTCCGATGGGAAATTTACATTATTCTTATACAATTTTTTACCTACTTTTCCCTACACTCCCTGCCACAGATCGCCTAAGTCTCTTGCAGTGTCAAAATTCAGCAGCTAAGTTTCATGCGAACCTCGTGCAGTTCTGCATTTACCTTTTATGCACAGCGGCGAGTTTCCGTTCTGGATTTCCGTGAAGCTGCTGCCACGTTAATTTCCAGGCATGAGTTCACCAGAGTTGATTTTCGCCAACAGTCTGTGGCTTGAGTCGGTTGTTATAGACGTTCATTGCCTGTTGTTGTTACAATAATAGGACGCATATTTCTCTGCTATGCTACAACTCCACTTCCCCGGCTATATTTGTACTATTCCCTACTACCAGATGACATCTGACCGTTCCTGTCATCAAATTTTAATGGAACACAGAACATTCAAGACTGCAGCAGTAAGTAGGACATTCGGCGCAGCAGGTTGAGCCTGTTTTGATTGCCGATTATATTAAATGTCTTCCCCCTGTTTATTAGCAACAACCTTGTTCTTTCTTCCTTGTCTAAGTCAGCCTGAGATGGAGGGGAAACAAGATCTTGTCCGGGATATTTGCTGACGCTACTCGGGAGGGTTTCAATCAATGTTGTAGGGACTGGCAGACGGAGCTCTAGATATGTGAGGGAGGTATCGAAACAAAAGATATTGAGCGGTAGAATCGAATAGCAGATATTTTGGGTCGGATATATTAAAGTATGCATATCTTAATATGAGAGAGAGAGAGAGAGAGAGAGAGAGAGAGAGAGAGAGAGAGAGAGAGAGAGAGAGAGAGAGAGAGAGAGAGAGAGAGAGAGAGAGAGAGAGAGAGAGAGAGAGAGACGGACAGACAGACAGACAGACAGAGCGCGAGCGGGGGAGAGAAAGACCGCAGGGGATAGAAGTTCCCATAATTTGTAGCACCGGACGACCTCTACGTGTTCCCTTGATGGAGATGGGACTGCAAGTGTTTTCACTCTTCTGAAGTCTAACACCAGCTCCTTTATCTGAAAGATGTGGCCGCAGGTGATTCAGCCCACACCAGTCAACAACGTTGTCCACACTGATCTGTACATAGCATCGGGAAGTCCGAGGTAGACGGTGAACAGGGAGAGGAAGAGGGACGCGGCAGTTCGCTGAGGTACCTCTGTGCTTGTAACCACAGTACCTGACACGCACGAAACTTGTTGCCATGAGGACAAGTATTGCAGGACACAGTGAACAAAATGGATGTTTGTTTTTCTTTGTGATAAAACTCCAGTATACCCTCAGTCAGCATCGGCCGCTCGGGGGAAAACAGAATATGCCTGTCCAACATCTCCTCATGACACGAACCCTCTGGTCTGATAAATCGTCTCTTCAACCTTTCCAAATCTTTCAATGATCTCCTACAATGAGTCAGCAATTTCTGCATGTAATACCCCAAAGCCGTGTTTTAGAAATCTTTCAGCTTTACCACAATTGAAGTCAGGGACCGGACGAATAAAGGCAAACATGTTATATTGCTTCTTTACCACCGTGTTAACCTGCACAAATACATACCCCATCTCAAAGGTTCACATGAGCATCCCATGAGGTTCCTTGTCAAAACCTCACTATAATTAATATAATCAACGACTCTTTGTCCAGCGGCCAATTAGACATCGGAACTTTGGAAAAGGTAGAACTTCAATCAGATCCATCGCCAGAGCAAGCGGTTCGCAGCTGGGTGAGAGATTTTAAAAACAGCGGTCAATCGGCGATTGAGATTAATTAATAAGAACAATTTAAAGGAAGACGCGGGCAAGTGGAGAGGACATCATCTGAGGTGCGATAGTCAGAGTGGTGGTCTTAAGGCTTTAGCTCTTGGAGAAATCATCGAAGAGAAGCTTAACTCAGAGAAAGCAAAGGAAAGAAAAGCTCTTCTTTATACCTTCCCAGCTTGGTAAAGATGACAAGCGGCATAGTGCAATGTTCCTCTTGTGGATGTGGAAAACCTCCAGTATCGCTAACCACGACAGAGCCAAAAGTGGAACCGGCTGCAGCTTCTAACAAATCGCACGAAGGAGTCAGAGACTGTACTGAATGAAATCCGTAATAATCAGGAACCTGAACGGCGATAGATAGGACATATAGAGAAGTAGTTACACCAAAGGTACAACGCACAGAAAACTATATGATAGTTCGGAAGGGGAACGCTTTTAAGGAACCAGTGCGGAGCACCCCAGCAGCCACCCCCCTCAACAACAAAAAATATCCCTTTTGATACTTTCGGATGGTATGACCTAATAGAGGAAAGTCACAGCGGTCTGGTCCCTGGAACTGAGTCTGCATCAATGACTCAGAAGAAAAGTGGGAAAAGGAATGCTAGAGTGATAGTGGAATCGTTAGCTAGGGAAATAGGAAGCAGGGTTTGTGGACAAGAACGTGATTCCTGCATGGCATGTTGCTTACTGGCTGCCAGTGTCTGGGATCTTTTCGATCTCGTCATCAGCATTCTGAAATGGGCGGGTGAACAGCTAGAATACGTCGACTATGTAGGTGCCAATGACATGGGTATGGCGATTGCCGAGGTATTGCATTGTGATTACAGAGAGTTAGATGCTACGTTAAAGGTCCGGACATCCAGAAGTGCAATATCAAGATTACAACCCGCTTCAGATGCTAGTGTGGCTAGTGAAGATTATAAACTTTAATATGTGACAGTGGAGTTGGTGTAGGTCCGGGTGCACGCGATTTCTAGATCACTAGTCACTCTTCCAGGGCAAGTGCGATCAGTGTTGAAAGGCGTGTTTTCACCTGATCTACGAAAGGTTTGTTAGTGCTGCAAGAATGATTACGAGAGTTGCAGAGGAATGGGAACCAGAGTGCCAGAACAGTTAGAAAGAGCTGACATAGGGTTAGAGGTGTTGAACTATTCTAGATAAGGCTAAGGAACTGCAAGGGTAACAACACACTAATGGGACACAGTAGAATGGATGTGGCCTACACAGTGCAACGGGTGACAGAAAACGCATGCCAGAAGGGCAATGTTAAAATTGTCATGAAAGATTTCAATAACAGTAGATGGGGGAAACAAGGTTGTGTACAGTCTAGATGCTTTTGGGAGCAGGTACTCTTTGAGCCCACTAGAATATCGGCTATTCTGGACTGGGCGATGCGCAACGAACCAGACCTGATAAGGTAATCCAATTCCCCCTGGAATGAGGAGTTGGCCAGAATTAATTTGAAAAGCAAACAGCCAGGAATGACAGCTGATCTGCAATGGCTGTAATTTATGGAGGTACGGGATGTATACATTCCAAAGAGGAAGATCAGTTCTATGAAAGGATGACACAACCATGGCTAATAAGAGCTGTCGAGACCTATATATATATATATTACAAAGGGCGTATTATTGAGCAAGATTAATGGGATGTTGGAGGATGAGGAAGCTTTTAGCAAGCAACTAGAGACTATTAAATAGTCGTTACTAAGGTGAAGATAGAATACAGAAGTAAACTGACTAATAATATTAACAAGGATACCAAAACCTTCTTCAGATACATAAACTGTAATAAAGAGGCGAGTGTGGCTATTGAACCACTGGAATCCGACCCTGGGAATGTAGCAATGCGGGACCATGAAAAACCGGAGAAACTAAATATTTATTGTGCACCAGTCTTCGCTGTGGAATTTGTTGGAAGTTGCAGGTGCCAGGAGGCATGAAGTGCTGAATAAACGATTGTAAATATAAATATATACATTTACTTTCATATTTTGGTTTTATAAATAAATAAGTATATATATATATATATATATATAACCAAAATATCAAAGTAAATAAATTCGCTATTTACGAAGAAAAACCATGGGAAAATATAAGTATTAGTCTCGGTAAAAACGAAAGACAAATAAGGAAAATCAATAAGTACAACAACATATACTTGCGGGTGCAAAAATAAGAGTAAAGAAAGAAATAGAAAATAATTACTAAGGGAAGCGGTTTCGATAGCTTCCTACATGACTAAGGCATTCAAGGGAGAAAAAAAAACCAAAATGTCAAAATGGTAAAATAATGAAAAAGCCAAAAACCATCAATAAGAAATATAGAATATTGTCTGCTATTGAAAAACTGTAAAAGACTGAAAGGGGTATAAATAATCAAAAGATAGGAATTTTTATGGAATTATTAATTTTCATGCTAAGTCTTGCATGAAAAATCTGCTGGAATTCTCTGAGGGGTTTACAAGCCGGATGGGCAAAGGAGAATCCTTTAATGTTGTGTACTTTCATTCCAAGAAGGCATTGGACCAGGTGCCATCTATGTGCTTGCCTGACTAGCTGCGCGCGCATGATCTTACAGGAAAGGCTACAGCGTGGATAAAGCAGTGACTGATTCGGAGACGGCAAAGATTAGAAATAAAGGGAGCCTTTTCTGACTGGCTGCGGTGACTAGCAGAGTTCCACAGGGGTCTGTATTTGGATCGATTCTTTTTATGATATATGTCAATGATTTGGATGACGGAATTGATGGCTTTGTTGGATCGTTTACAAGTTCCCATAACTTGTGTATCTCTGACGAGAAATTCACCGCTCTGTAGCCTGTCCTCCTCCCCACCTCCCCCTGCTCTCCGCTAATATCCATGGATAGTCAGGGCTTGGATACTTTGGTTAAGATCCAAAAATTTCATCTCGGCCATTCTAACCTGAGGCAAATCCCATCAGATGTGATAGTCCATGGTTATTATTACAAATCCACCTTTATTTTACCTATCTCTTTCTCTTTAATGAAATATCACGAACTTGGAATATTAAGCAACTTGTTCTTTCCCACTGTCAAACCTGTCTCCATAATGAATAACGTATCAGGTTGCATGCATTGATCCATTGTCCACGTTCATCATCCTCCCCCTTCATAACACATAGCCCACCAGTCCCATGAAATTTATTAGTTTCTACATTGCATATCCTGCTGGTAATGTCATTTACCTGTACGGTGAAAGCGTTGTACGACGTCTCAGTAAGGCGTCAAACCAGCAGAACATGCAGTAAGTTTAAGTCGCAGCGGTGTAGCTTAAAAAGTGTGAGAGTTGTGATAAGAGTGATCGTTATTACAGAAAATACATTTGAAATAACAGCTTGGAGGACAAGTACTGGATTATTACTTTGGTTTATATCTTAAAACAGCGTCTTTCCATACTGGAAATTATGACCGATGTTTTATTTCATCTCACCATGACATTGTGGAAATCCTGTGACAGTTGTATTGGTGTTAGAAGCAGCGGAGACATAGGAATGGAGAACATAAAACTGAAGATTTTTAGAAGAGTGAAACTGAAACATACAGCGGAGGTCAGGACAACTAGTGGACAAATCGATGTAATATTTCAGCTATAGTCTGATGCCTATGCATCAGATGCATTTTTGCAAATATAGCCGAGCTCTGTGGCTACATCAGAATAAAATTCAAGGTTCAACCTTTCCCCTCTGTATATCAATATTTGTGACACATATCATGATAATTGAAGAGAAGTATTTATTTTTAATTAAATTTACATAAAACATCTGATGTACTAAGGGTGACAAATGGAAATTGATTCATGAAGTGAACAGTTGTGAGAGAGTTGGACCGTGCCTTCTGAGGGAAATCTGAGACAAATACCAGTTCTCTGACTGTAGGGAATTCTCAGAAGAAACCGGGACGATGAAATTAGTGCCCCTTCCTAACAAACGTAAACGTGCGCGGCGACGCTTTTGTGTAAGGGAGACATTGCTTCTCAGGATGTGCTGGCTTTTCTAACGCTTGGATCTTGCTCTTCTCTCCCACAATTTTTTTTTACAAAAATCTGGAATTTGGAATTCCAGATTTGGATCTGGAATTTCGTTACTTAACGTTATGCTTTATAATTCCCTTCTGTTAAGGGTCGTGGAGCCACCATATTCCGTCGTCCAAGCAATGGACAGAAGGTTTTCATTTAAGACATCCATGGAACATAAGCTTTCAGGCTTCCTTCGACTGTCTTCGCTTTCCGTGTGAAAATTAACATGTCCATCCCCTTAACATTTCATGTAGAATGGAGTTGCAGTTAACAAATGATTTGTAATATAATTCTACATTATCGCAGCAAAAAACACAAATATACCACGACCAGCACTTCGTTCTGTGACCAGACTTTCCTATATGAACAAATTTGTTTTGCTCCTTTCGGTGGAAATGACAGGATCGTAATTGTTGAATGTCTGACTAAATGAATGAGTAATATACACCAGTCATAGTAAACTGCAGTCTAGTTCCAGATTTTAGGTGCGTGTTCCCTCTAGCACCGCCCATTTAATGTAAAGAAATATCTCACCCCGTTTCTGAGCTCCTCTCTGAATTTTCTCTGTGTAAGTGTGTAGATGCACGTGTTGGTGCAGGTACTGAGGAATTTCATCATGAATCCAACTTGCTGCAGGATAAATACTGGGGTATTCAAATATTTGTCTGTGTAAGAATAATTCTGCACTTGCCAGTTCATGGAGTGCACGACATAGGGAATCCACAGTAATATGAAATTCGCTGATAGAGCAAACAACAGAAATATGGACGTTCTACGGTTCTTCAATTCTGGATCCTTCTTATTCCTGCTATTGTTCCGCAGACCCCGACGGACTCTATTTGCCAAAACAATATGCCTGACTGTTAAAACGTTAAAAAATACAATTAAACATATCGGCAATAACGGTGTTAAGATGCTGTCAAATAACTCGTAGTCTTTCCACGCTGGTGACGTTAAATATTCAGACGTGAAGACGCAGCGCCATGGAACGCTATCTATTATGACCTCTGGCTCCAATGTAAAGTAAAACGGGACACACCTCGCACAGCTCACTACAACTATTGTCGCTAAAACCGCAGTCGCTGTTTTCTCCGTGCAGTATCTTTCACCGAGCTTTGGACAACAAATTGCAACAAAACGATCGAAAGTGAATCCGACTGTCATCCAAACGGAACAGTCCGTGATGGCAACACTGAATACAAGTATCAGAGCGCAAACGGGATGAATAAACAAGAAATCAGCATAGTTATGAATTACATTGCACTGTATCATGATATCAGTAAACAAAACTCCCATCAGATCCGCTGCCGCCATTCCCACCAAGTAACGTGTGATGCATTTCGAGAGTCCACACTTTCCTCGGGAAAGGATCGCAATTGCCATTATATTAACTGTAAGAAGAAAAACAATCCCTCACTGGAAAGTTGTTTATTAATTCTCTATACAGTATTCCGCGATATGTTACCGTATGTTACGAGTTCTGCTCCCCCAATGCTGGAATCACGCCAGTTTTGAATCTGGCGTGGAAACTCAGTCAGTCAGAGCTCCCCAGCTGCAGAGGGATTTTTCCGCTTTTCACGAGTTTGCAAAAAAAAAAAAAGCCCGAATCCCTAAAATCTGTAAACACCAAGCAGTGCAAGTAGAGTATATGTTAGGGATTATAGTGACAATTGAACAGTTGAGCAGGTACAGAATGATATTGAAAAACGCACACATAGAAGGGAGCTCTCGTAACTTACCAAGAATGCCAAACGCTGCAAATACGGGAAAGTAAATGCTCACTATGTGGTAAATCGCCGGATATCCCATTTTCCATGTGAAGCAGTGATCAGTGCTACAGAATTTGCCAAGTAACTCTTTGTACTGTTGAATCGTTTAATGAGCTTTTATGCAGCAAGAAGAATGTTGCTGAGCTCGTTAGTGATAGAACGTCATGAACAACATTATCTACACAAATACCCTTGACTATTTTTGCATATTGTGTCACTGTGCAATGACATTCAGATATTGCAAACAATTTTTTTTACATTTAGAATTTAGTTTCTTACACTGAATAAATTCCAAATAAAATACTTCAAACGGAAACAATAGGAACAGACGTAGTCGAATATGATTATACAAACGGACCTATGCTTACAAGCCATTGCAGTCTCTGATCCTGACCTTTCTGACCACAACTTCACAGTGTTAATTCTCACATATCAAACCCTGATGAGAATGGAGGAGCCATTCAATAAGACGATCACTGTTTTAGTTGATGAGGCGACTCTTGCTGCACGACAACCTTGAACGGAATACCGGGCATATTTTCAAGCGGATAGCACAAACTGGGAAGGCACAGACGTCGAAGGATATGCCTCATCTGTCGCCCGCTATATCAGCACGTGTGCAAACAACTAAGTGTGAAGTGTTGGTGCTTCATGAACAATCATCACACATCCCAACCCGAAGCCCTGGCTGAAAAAGAGGGCGCGCTCTAAACTGAAAGCCCTGAGAGCTAACTACAAATCACGTTGCAGACAGATAGCAAAGCTGACAGAAGAAACCGCATAAACTGTGCATTCTGACAAAAACTTCAGGGAGACCTGTCCGATAGCGGACATCAGAATGTGTGCATAACTGAATACACAAGAAAACAAGCCACAACGGTAACAGTGACGCTTTCCTCCCTGACGCTCCAGATAAATTCTCTGCAAGACCATCCTAACCACGTATTCTATCAACCCCATCCTTTGGTGAGTAGCCACTTTCTGTACCATCAGCAGACCCAAGAAGTGTCAGTCCCCAAGAGATCGACGTTCTAGACAGCATCCGGGGTCGGTGGGAGATCGCATATCGGTACAGAGTGGGGATCACGGCCCTTTTCAATATATCGAAGTTGTTGTGATTTCATGTAAACTTAAAACATGGGCGAAATATCCCACGCCTGCATAAAGGTCAGCAACTGGCCGTGGAGGTTCTTCCGCAAACGTGAACGTCAAGAATAAATATTTATCTCGGAATACGCTCCGCCCTGACTGAACGAGCAACCCGTGTAGAGTTACTCCGAAATAACTCCCGATCTTTCCCCGGCTACACACTTAACTCTATCACCTTATTAAAACCTTACGGTCTGTCATTCTGATCAAACCGGCACAATTATATTGTTTAACATTTCGGCAACATAATTACCAGTGATGCTTTACTCCAGGATCCCCACAGTGGATTTGTAAAGTTTGAAATTTATGCCACTGAAAAATGATCAGTGAAAATGTATCCTGGAATATCGGTGGAGTCCAGGAGAAAAATAACACCTCGCCATTGGACGTCAACGAACAGATGGATGGTATATTGACAGTGGTAACTTGTCCTGCTCAACAGTCACGAGTTTGCATGCAAAACTCCATGGCAACATTGGAGGTTTTGTGATTTTTCGGTCCGGATATTGTGCCTCATGTGCAGAGGCATGCAAATGTTCGGGCAGCGCCGGTCAAAGATTGCGTCACTCTGAATAGTTCAGTGAGTAGTCATAAAGTTAAAGATGAAACATTCTTTTCAACATTTTAAGCAAGATTAGTGTATTACTTTTTGTTTTGTACAAATTTAGAGTGAAAAAAGGAAAAGAGCACCATGCATATGTTTGGGCACCCCAAAGATTTGAGCTCTCAGATAACGTTTTACAAAGGTCTCAGACCTTAATCAGCTCGTCAGGGCTATCGCTTGTTTATAATTATCGTTAGGAAAAGCCAAGTGATGCAAATTTCAAAGCTTTATAAATACCCTGTTTCCTCAAATCGTGTCCCAACAATCAGCAGCCATATACTTGTCTAAGCAGCTGTATAGCACTCGGAAAATTAAAATAAATGATTTCCACAAAGCAGAAGAAGGCTATATGAAGATAGCAAAGCGTTTTCAGATAGCTGATTTCTCAGTTCCTAGTGTAATTAAGAAATGGCAGATTCGAACTCTGGACCATTCGCCCCGTAGTCCAGCGCTGATGCCACTACGCCAACAGCCGGCGTCTTAAACACACCTCAAAATCCACAATGGACTACTTCAGGAGGCGCAAGCTGAAGGATTTACATAGGCCCTCACAGTCACCCGACCTAAACGTCATCGGAAATCTGCGGATGGACCTCAAATAGCAGTGCATGGAAGACCGTCTAAGAATCGCACAGAACTAGAAATCTTTTGCAAGGAAGAATGGGCGAAAATCCCCCAAACAATAATTGAAAGACTCTTAGCTGGCTACTGAAAGCATTTACAAGCTGTGATACTTGCCAAGGGGGGTGTTAGTAAGTACTGACCATGCAGGGTGCCCAAACTTTTGCTTCGGGCCCTTTTCATTTTTTGTTATTTTGAAACCGTAAAAGTAGGATTTTTTTTAAATAATATTGCTTAAAATATTAAAGAAATGTGTCATCTTTAACTTTATGCCTTTTTTATTTCAGGTCATCTTTCACTCGCTTAGCTAATCACAGTAAGAAAAATTTTGAACAGGGTGCCCAAGCATTTGCATGCCACTGTATCGCCTGACAACATACTCGGCAACGGATTTTCAGATGTAATATCGTGCCGGGATTTGAATGGATATACACTTTGTTGAAGGCGTAGACTAAGTTCTAAACGGGAAATAAATTCAAATATGGAAGGTGCAAAGACAATTGGGAGACCCTGTGCAGGATTGCCGAAAGGGTAAACGCAGGCTGAGCTGGTAGTAAGGACGACAAATGCAATGCCAACATTCATTTGGAGAGAACCAGAGTACAAGAGTGAGGCTGTAATGTTGAGTCTTTATAATGCATTGGTCAGACCGCGCCTGGAACAAGATGAACAGTCTGTGTCCCTTATCTAAAAACTGATGCCCCTGGCACTGGAAAGGGTCCAGAGGACGGTGACGAGAATGATCCGGAATGACAGCTTTAATGTATGAGGATCGTTTTATGACTCTGCCCCCTGTACTCCTTGGAGTTTAGACGAAGGAGTTAGGGTTTTCATTGAAACCTATCAAATATTGAAAAGCCTAGGTAGACTGGACATGGAAAGGATTTTCCAATTGTGCGTGAGTTTAAGGTCAACGGAGCACAACCTCAGAATATTAGGACTCCCTTTAGAACAGGCATGAGAATGAAGTTTTGTCACCCGAAGATTATGGATATGTGAAGTTCATTGGGGGGATATCTGTGGAGCCAACTCAATGGTTATTTTTATAGAAACATAGAATACCTACAGTACAATGCATCCTTTCGACCCACATGCCTGTGCCGAACATGTCTATAATTTAGAAATTACCTGGGGCTACATATAGCCCAATATTTTTCTAAGCTTCATGTACCTTTCCAGGAGGCTCTTAAAATACATTTTTATATCCGCCTCCACCACCGTCGCCGGCAGCCCATTCCATGCACTCACCACTCTCTGCGAAAAAAAAACCCTAAACCTGACATCTCCTCTGTACATACTTCCAAGCACCTTAAAACTGTGCCCTGTTGTGCTAGCCATTTCAGCCTCTGACTAGCCACATGATCAATGCCTCTCATCATCTTGTACACATCTATCGGGTCACCTGTCATCCTCCGTCGCTCCAAGGAGAAAAGGCCGAGTTCACTCAAACTATTCTCATAAGGCATGCTAGCCAATCCAGGCTACACCCTTCTAAATCTCCTCTGCATCCTTTCTACAGTTTCAACATCCTTCCTGTAGTGAGGTGACCAAAACTGAGTACAGTATTCCAAGTTGGGTCAGACCAGGGTCCTTTAAGGCTGTAACATTACCTCTCGCCTCTTAAATACAATCCCATTTTAAGTGGAGATTGACATTTTCTTGATTATGAAGCGTGTCAAAGGTGACGGCGAGAAGGTGACGGCGAGAAGGCAGGAGAACGGCCTGATAATATATCAGCCATGATGGACTGGACGGAATGGCTGAATTCGTCATCTATATCTTCTGGTATTATTGCCAAATTTACTAGCAAGCTTTAATAGAAAAAACGTTGATTTTCATGATTTCCAGCCAAGCACTCTGTATAACAAAAGGTGGAGGCTCGGAATTCTAATAAGTGATAACTTCAATACATCATCCCCCAGATAAAACTGTCACGACTAGGATGGGATTCGAACCCTCGCATGTAAAGCACAATGGATTAGCAGTCCATTGCCTTAACTTCGCGGCCACCTCGTCAGCTCTTCAAACGTTTGTGTTTTACTGTTATGTGTTTCTTTCCGATCACCGGCTTATGTTTCGCACGTTTGCTTTCATATTCCAGTTCTATTTTCCTTGGCTGCCATGTTTAACGGAATTCCTGGGCATGGATAAGGAAGACTTCGAGTGACATGCCCCAATGGACATGGAACTATCTTTTATAGGCATCTCAGACGCTCTGATCGTGCTGCGTTATAAGTATCGATCCCGTCCAGTTTAAACCTTTATCAAATCTCCTCTCACTCTTCTACGCTCCAGGGCATAATGTCCTAACCTATTCAACTTTTCTCTGTAACTCAGTTTCTTAAGTCCTGGCAACACCCTTGTAAACCTTCTCTTCACTCTTTCAACCTTATTAATAGCCTTCCTATAGTTAGGTGACCAAAACTGCGCACAATACTCCAAATTCGGCCTCACCAATGTCTTACACAACCTCAACATACTATTCCAACTCTTATACTCAATACATAATGTATAAAATCCAATGTGCCAAAAGCTGTCATTACGACCCTATCTACCTGTGACGCCACGTTTTTTTAATCTACATTCCCAGATCCTTCTGTTCCACTGCACTCCTCAGTTTCCTACCATTTACCTTGTATGTTCTACCTTGCTTTTTCCTTGCAAAGTGCAATACCTCACACATGTACTATACCTCACACTTGTCTGTATTAAACTCCATATGCCATTTTCAGCCCATTTTTCCAGCTGGTGCAGATCCCTCTGCAAGCTTTGAAACCCTACCTCACTGTCCACTATACCTCCAATCTTTTTTATCATCAGCAAATTTGCTGATACAGTTTACCACATGATCATCCAGATCAATGATATAAATGGCAAATAACAATGGACCCAGCACTGCTCCCTGTGGCACCTCTTGCCAGGTGACGTACGAATTCTGTTGAGATGTGCTTATGGCAGCTCTTGGGTGGCACTAAGATATACCTTACCGGTCACATCTGGAGCGAATGTGGATTAGCGGACAGATGATATGCAGGTACCTCAAGGAAATGAATCACTAGAGCAGTGGTTACAGAATAGGGGTAAGATCGCCATCATGAGGGCAGCACAAAGACATGAGGATTCATTGGAGGTGATTTCGATGCCAGTACAAGAAGGATGAGGCCAAACCTGATTTTATAGCCCGATTTCGGAATACGTGGGAAGAATATGCAGGTGTGCCCTTGGGGGACAACGGACCACTGGCATTACAAACTTTGCTTAATTGCATGCTGCCCCATCAAGCGCTGATTTTTTTTTTTAATAATGGCTTTGAATTGGCAGGCTTAAGCCTTGGCCGGAAATACTCACCACGCGGGTGAATATGGATCGGAAAGGACTATTTGTTGGCCCCCGGGATTGGCCCCACACGACACGATTTACCAGCAAGAGCAGGGGAAGGGGGAATTGAAAAAAGAAGCAGACTCAAGGTCAAAGAAGGGATTCCCAGGACATATGCAGGAAACGTGGGGGAAAGGGGGCATCGGGCTACGGAAAGTCGCAGCAACCCCTGCAGGGAACACGCAAGGCCAGCAGAACAAATTGAGAGGGGAGAGAGCAACACACAGAAAGTGCTGGTGGAACACAGCAGGCTAGGGTGCATCGGTAGGGAGAAGCACTGTCGACGGTTCGGGCCGAGACCCTTCGTCAGGACTAACCGAAAGAAGAGATAGTAAGAAATTTGAAAATAGTGGGGGGTGGGGGTTGGGGGGGGGGGGAAGAATGCGAAAAGATAGGAGAAGACCGGCGGGGGTGGGTGAAGCTGATAGCTGGATAACTGATTGACGAAAGGGATACAGAGCTGGGGAAGGGAAAGGATAATGGGATGGAAGGCTTAGACAGAAGAAAGGGGGAGGAGAGCACCAGAGAGAGAGGAGAACAGGGCAGAGTGATGGGCAGATAGAGAGAAAAAACAGAAAAGAGGAGTAGGGAAACCTCTTTTCCTTCGCTACATCGACGACTGCATTGGCGCTGCCACCTGCACGCATGCTGAGCTCATGGACTTCATTAACTTAACCTATCGGGAAAGATTGCCCTGACTCTGGGTGATAATCCGCAGAATGGTTACGTGGTGACATCAGAGCCGCAATTCGGGGCGAAGGCTCCCGAGTTCAATGCTGCCGCCGCCCTTGCACGCTTTCCATCCGTGGCGCAAGCAACTCGGCCTGATAAAAATAAGGAAGCGTGCCAAAAAAACGCAGTCACGACTGCGTCCAATGATTCCACTCGAGTTAAGAGCATTCTTCTTCTTCTTCTTCTTCTTCTTCTTCTTCTTCTTCTTCTTCTTCTTCTTCTTCTTCTTCTTCTTCTTCTTCTTCTTCTTCTTCTTCTTCTTCTTCTCTTCTTCTTCTTCTTCTTCTTTCTTCTTCTTCTTCTTCTTCCTCTTCTTCATAGAATGGACCCAAATAGTCTCCGACACCACTCCCTTGCCTCTATTAGGGACGCCAAGCTCTTTGTAAGTTAGGAGCTACAATTTACTGTGCCCCTCAGGGCATGTATATGAAGTGTCTTCCCCCAGTATACACCAGTTATCCTCTTTGCTTATTGAACCTAAAATTGCCTCAAAAATTGTGTGCAATACTGCTGGGAGCTGGAAAGTAACCCTTCCTCGAAGCGCTAACTCGAATAGGCCAGGCCTGAAGAAGAGGATGCCCACGGAATGCATTGAAGCCTTGTGTTGCTAGCTGCAGATAGTGCAGTACAGCCCCAAACTGCACTGTACGCCTGGTATGCTGGAGATGATGACCCGGAGTACAGACAGAGGAATATACCCGCAACATTATCTCTACTTCGGAAAGGAAGGGTTGGGTATTCCGGTATACTAACTGAGGAGCAGCGGGCCCTGTCTCGTCAGGAGACAGATTCAGTACCTCATTTAACCATTGCTATACGCTCCCCTCACCACACAAAACAAATAGGTCCAATGATGAAACGATTTCAATCAGCAACAAGCATAGACCGAACAAAGGAATTAGAGTGGTTTGGGCCTGAAGAGGGACGAATATATATGTCCGGCATTTCCTACCTTCCTCCTCAGACAGCAGCTATCCGAAACACCAAGTCCAACAGCCCCTCTGGTATTAGAAGCAATATACGCAAAACTATCGGTTCTAAACAAGACGCATGTGGGCATGGTATTAGCTGTAAGAGATCATTGTGTCACACTGAAGATGAATGCAGTCTTACCATATATCAGACAATATAAGTGTATACTGTGTTCCGCCTTTTTCTCCAACCCCTTCCATCCAGATGTCCAATATTTGTTTGCCTTTACTTATAAATGACAGCAATATACTTGGACTCGATTATCCCAGAGGTACACCGAAAGCCCCAGTCGTGTATGCAGCAGTGGTTAAGCACAATTTGGACGAGTGTCAACTAGGAGGAGAATATACTTTGCTACAATATGCTGAGGATCTCTTAGTAGCGTCTTCTACTAAAAGACTCAACAACTTTGCTCCAATTTCTAGGCTCTCGCGGACTTCGCGTGTCAAGATCGAAGCTACAATTCTGCCAGTCACACGTGAAATACCTTGGTTTCCGCTTGAAGACTGGATTTCGAGCGGTAGGGCTGGACCGAGTACAGGCCATTTTTCGATTACCGCCGCCTAAGACGAAGAATGAAGCCCTTTCCTTCCTGGGAATGGTCGGCTACCGTCGTCAGTTTATCCACGATTACCATGATGCCGTAAGGAATCAGGTGGCCAATATATATACGTACTCTCGTTACGCCTTTGGGGTAGTGCATGATTTTGTCCAAATATGGAAAATTTGGGGTTTCATTACCTCAGCGGGAAGGTCCATTAAAATACACCAGTAGTATTAAAACTTCCCGAAGCCATTCAACTGCCTAAGCAGCTAGCAATTATCAGACGTGAGGCACACAACAATGCAGCCGATCAAATATCACAGGGAAATACCCGAGCGGACCAAGCCGCAAAGAAAGCTGCTTTAACTCAATAGCCTATTTTACAAGGCCTTCTCGAATTTCAAACCACGCCTCTGCCTGTCTCAGAGCCCTCTAAGCTTCAGGTAGCACAGCAAAATACCAGTCCTCAGGAAAGGCGGGCATGGGAAAAGGCCCAATGTCACTATAAGTATGGTTTTTGGTTCCACCCGGACGGGAGGGTGGTGTGTCATCGAAGCTTGTCTTTGCCCCACTGTCGCCTTGCGCATGCACAGGCCAGCAAGGGCAAAGGAGGGATGCAGCATGCAATCGATCAGCAAGGGTACTCACCCGCGTTATCACCTACAATACAGAACATTGCGCTTGCGTGCATAATTTGCCAGAGAAATAATCAGGGCAAATCACCGGCGAAATTCGAACATCTCCCGGTGCCTAAAATAACATTTGAAAATTTGCGAATTATTCTCGTACATATGTCGTCAGTATCGGGGTATAAATACATGCTAGTAAATAGTTTACATGTTTACTCGACGGGTGGAAGCCTATCCCACAGAAAATATGGTGCTCGAAGAGTGGTAAAATATTATGGAGTGCAATAATGCCCCGCTACGGGATAACCATGGGAATAAACAGTCATTGGGGAACACACTTCACGGGTCGAACCGTGAAAGATTTAGTGCAGGCCATGAGCTTGCAAAGGAAATTACATATCCTTTATCAGGAAGAGTAGAAAGGACGAATGGGGAATTGAAAGTAGCCCTATCTAAGGTATGCCAGGACAATAAGCTATCCTGGTCAGCGGTTGTTTCTATAGTGCTATATTCTATGTGAAACACGAAAAATAGGGTCACTGGTCTGACCCCTCATTAAATCCTTATGGGTCTCCCCGCAGCTACTGGGAGTCGACTTCCTGTCACCACTGAGAGACTGGCCTTGATCCTGAATGATGAACAGACCTTAGAGTATACACAAGCATTGTGCAATACGGCCGCGGAGCAGCATGAGAGAGTGAGAGAGGCGAATACCCCTGTGGAAAGCGAGAACATGCATTCTTTCCAACCCGGTGATAGGGTATCTGTAAAGGAGCTAGATAAAAAGCTCTCTCTTTCTCCCAGGTGGAAGAGCCCTTACACACTACTGCTAACAATCCGAACCGCGGTGAAGTTTGAAGGAAAACGAAAATGGACCAGGAGTTGGAAGATAAGAAAGCATGAAGCTGACAAGCCAGATGCTTCTATGGGAACTGATGCTGGAGGGACCTTGTATGGACTTGTCCAAAAATGCCTTCATGACTTTGTGTCGCACTTATGCCAAACAACAAAGGGAAGAGTTAGACTCTTGTTGGGTGTGTGTATAGATACCTCAGCATGCCGCCCAGGGTATGTCCATGGAGGGGGTCCCGCTGAATGACTCTCCACGTACATTATGAACCAAAACAATCAATTCTTAAACAACTTTAGAACAAGAGGTGGGCAGAAGATGATAAAGGACAACAATCTCTGCAAATGGAATTATGGATGCTCCTGTTTCAAAGAATGGTACCTCCAAACCCCGGCGGAGGGAAGAAGGATGCCCTCCTTTGAGTTAGAAAAAACACATAAACTGTTAATGGAATTTGTTACTGTAAGACGGCGGGAGGAAATGGGACATTTATTTTTGGGTAATAGCTCTTGTACTGAACAGAGGGCGGGTCCTCCTCCTTGTAGTCATAATGGGACTTACTGGATATGTGGGGAAAGAGCTTACCCTTGAACACGCGGCGAAACTGGGACTGTGTCCTGAGGAAACTGGACGGACTGCTGTTATTTAGCCTATTTAGTGCCCTCCATGAATCCTATAACAGATATATCGCAACAGCGTTTTTTAAGGTGAAGTAAGCGAGGGTAACGGAAAGCCAGTGCCAGTGCAAATCTAGCTGTCTCTATCTGTCTGTATCTTCCTATCTCCTTATCTCTCTCTCTCTCTCTCTCTCTCTCTCTCTCTCTCTCTCTCTCTCTCTCACACACACACACACACACACACACACACACACACACACACACACACACACACACACACACACACACACACACACACACACACACACACACACACACACACACACACATCTCACATTCACTTTCAGCATCTATTAATCTCCCAGTTTTGGAGTACTGTTTGTTTTTTAAACTGGTCTTCCTTTTCCGTTACAGATTGAAACATTTCTTCTCAAATTTCGTTTTAAAGCCGACAGATTTGAAATGATAATAAAGTTCTTTTGCATCAGTCATCACAAAATGCTGGAGGAAATGAGTAGTGATTTCCCAGCACATTGTATGTGTTGCCTTGGATTTCCAGGATCTGCAGATTTTTTTCATGATTGTACATCATTAACCTAATCATTTGGCCGTTTCTAACACGACTCTCTTTTGTAGTTTTGAGATAGGTGTGCGTGTGTGTGTGTGTGTGTGTGTGTGTGTGTGTGTGTGTGTGTGTGTGTGTGTGTGTGTGTGTGTGTGTGTGTGTGTGTGTGTGTGTGTGTGTGTGTGTGTGTGTGTGTGTGTGTGTGAGTGTGTGTGTGCGAGAAAGAGAGAGAGAGAGAGAGAGAGAGAGAGAGAGAGAGAGAGACCAAGAAGGCGTTGAAACACTGAAGGACAGTTCAAAATGTGAAACCGCAGGGATAGAATTTGGGCGTCGGTTGGTCAGTGTCGGCGAATTTCGTTTACAGGTGTATATTTAGTCAACAAAACATGAAGTCTATGAATATGGCTACTCCGTGACAAAACACAGTCTTTGTCACTAGAGCTCCGGCATCATGTGCAACGCTGAGGTAATGCCTAAGAATGTTGATTTATTTCTCTGCAATCAGCCCAATATTTAGATCAGAGACAATGGTGATGAATTAAAGTGCTTGTTCAAATAACTGTCACGATTAAATTTCATCAGGGGTGAATCCTTATCTCTGGAGACCGAGCCTGTGTATAAATCAGGTCCGCTTTGAATGTATCAGCTCAGAGTGTCTGCCAGATCCGTGAATTCGGGAGTAACAGAGCTACAGATTCTCACTGAAATGGTGTATCCGGTCATCTTGCGAATGCGAGAAGTTTACTATCCTTTTATTTCAGCCTTTGGAATTCTCGGTAAGCCACAGTGTCAACTACCGCTGGTGAGAACGGAAGTTTAATTCCCATGTTGTGATTGTTTCTGTCGCTGTGTTCCACTGACACCTCTCCAGTCCGAATGTTCCGCATTTCAGGAATGGGATGGAAACACCGGGTCTCTGGATTCAGGGATTAGTATGGAAAACAAACTGTTGTAGGAATTTAGAGAATCGGCTGACATCAGTGGAATTCAAAGGGTTAGGTAGCGTTCCTCCAGCTGTTTGACTTCAATAATGTGATGTTCAGGTCACTATGCTATTGGTTTTGTAGCAGCTGCACTGTATGTTCAATATTGTGTTACAACAGCCCGCAGAGATATTACTAATTGATTGCCTGCATTTGAATTTAAGCGATTGTCTGAGTAAGTTGTATCAATTTGTAGTATCAATTTAGCAAATGTGAGGAGTTCCATGTTGTACCGTGAAGGTTGTGGAGTTTAATAAATGTGTGCGCTGTGGCTGAATGTGAAGCAGTTGATGGACAGCACAATGAAGTCGTTTACTGAGCCAATTATCACAATCGACATGTTGCTTCATATTTATTAATTCAGTACAATGTATTTTATCACATCTAACTCTGACATCGTTATAGACATCTGATTACGGTACCGAGCTTGCTGCTGGCCGTAGAAATCCTCTCCTCTGCTTCCCTGAAATGAATTCAGTGGGAGGTGTCATGCTTGAATGAGAGGTTTTGTCGGACTGCACTGTGTGTGGTGAAATCGTCAATATTCTGTTGTGAATTCACTCAAGTGGCACATGCTGGATTAGAAACCAAACACCAGTAACGCTAGAAGAACTAAGCCACAAACAGCTGTTATGGAAAGAGAAACCAGTTGACACTCTTGTCATGTAAATCGCAGAGAAGAGACACTTTAACTCTTTTTCTACATAATCTGCTTTTTGTCGATAAGTGTTTATAAGCATTTCGATAAGCATTTCCTGTCTTTGTCCCGTCTTCCGGTGTTGTGTCGCTGACAGGGAGCACCATGGACGTTTACGATTGTCTAATGGAAGAATCCCGCATCGAGATGAGGCGAGGAAGGCTCCGGTATAATATTTTTCATTCACTATTGACTCCGAGGAGGTAGTTACCCAGTTATATCTTGCCACAGTCACTTCACATTTTGATCATCAGAAAGGAATCCGTATTCAGATTATTAACTTTAATTTACTGTGCAAACTCTTTTTTCTACGCCGCCTGTGCACCGCCTCTCGACCCTTCCACTGCTAAATGCAGCAATATTGTGGAAATACTAGAGGATCCTCTCGAATAGCAGGATCCGGAATATTTACTCTTGCTGTTCCTGTCTCTCTTCCAGTGAACTTGGTGGCGATTGTGATTCTGTCCCGGGGAAGGTGCAGTCTCTCCAAATGTGTCACTCGCTACATGGTGGGAATGGCCGCTGCCGATCTCCTGGTCGTTATCTCGGATCCGCTGCTGATGTGGACGGCTTGGTATTATTTCCCCCCATCATTCCTGTTCCTCACTCCTGTCTGCAGACTCCATTCCTGGTTGGTTTTTGCGAGCACTGCGACTTCTGTCTGGCTGACTGTCGCTTTCACCATCGATCGATTTCTAGCTATTTGCTGTGAGAAGCTGAAAACAAAATATTGCACCGAGAGAACGGCGGCTGTGGTTATCGGGACAGTGAGTGTGCTGGCCTGTTTGGAGAGTGTCCCCTAGGGATTTATATTCAAGCCTTCGTTAATAATTGAAGGTGTTCCCTGGTATTGTGTTTATACACGGAGCTACAAAAACTCTCCTTCATGGGCGGCATTTGCGATATTTCACCGCATTTTAACCCCTTGTGTCCCATTCCTTCTGATTTTGCTGCTCAATATTCTGACTGTCAGGCGGATTCTAGCGGCCAGTCGAGCCCGCAGGGGGCTCCGGGGACAAAAGAGTGGAGAGAATGACAAGGACCGGGAGATGGAGAATCGACACAAATCCATCGTTTTGCTCTTCAGCATAACCGGTAGTTTCATATTGTTATGGATAACACAGGTGGTATTTTATATCTATCAACGGATTTCCATGAGTTTTACTTATTCTGTCACCGACCCCCTTTACATCACAGAAGAGACATCGGCAATGCTGCAGGTTCTCAGTTCCTGCACCAACACGTGTATTTACGTCCTGACTCAGAGCAAATTCCGAGATGAACTAAAGAATGCGCTGCAATACCCATTGATTCGGATTGTGAAACTCATGAAACGTTAGAAATAGATGCTGTCTGGTATTATTGCAATTGGCTGCCTTCCTGCTCCCTGCTCTGTGCGCCCACTCGTGGATACATGGAAACAATGTGACGAACAGAGTTACAATACAAATACGAAAATAATCTGCAGATGCTGAAATGCAAAAGAACACACACACAGTGAATTAAGACAGTGTCCTAATTAAGGGTGCCTGCCCGAAATGTGGACTGTTTATTCTTTTCCATTGTCGCTGCTTGGGCAGTTCTGTGTGTGTGTTGCCTTAAGCAGCTGTTCACAGCTGACCCCGACGGCACTATTGGCCTCGGCATCCCGTGTGCACCTGATCTGCGGCTCGGATCAACTCAAAGCCTAAGTCGAACCTGTTTCACCTACTCCCCGATTCTGACAAAGCTGTCTGATCTAGCAGCATATTTTCGTTTGTATCAAGCACTCCTTCGCCGAACAGAACCCGTCCTCTTCTTGCCCTCCGTTTTCTTTGTTTCTTCATTTTCTGCATGTCGATTCTCTTTCTCTCTGCCACCTGGAACTCTCTTCCAGTAACAAACAGGGACGTTAACTATTATAACTATTATTCTCAAATGGAAAACGAAACCAACACTGCAGCAGAAAGAAGTAACTAAATATAAAACTGATGAAGCTCGTCTTCAGAGTCAGTTGATTCGACATTCCAGTTTCTCAGGCAAACCGGAACGCAAGCAGACAGCATCACGTTACTGTGTTTTGCTCAAGTCTCGACAGTTCTACGACGAAAGGAATGCCGTTAACTACCATCACAATCATATTATAATTAGCTAACAAGTGCATATTCACGATCGCAATTGCCGTCTTCCCTGCGCTGTTGAATCCGTGCCTGTAACAGAGCCCCCTCCCTAGATGCAGTCCCTAAGCCGTCACAGATCTCTGTCTGCTATGTATACTTGCACAAAGCCAAACCCTTCCCAGTACACAAGGTACAGAAGCGTAACATGTACCCGGCGAGATGCCAGGTGGCGCTGCACCGTATATGCAGGGAACCATAGAGAGTAGTAGGGGAGGTGAGGTGTGTGGGGCCAGGGGAGAGATAGTAACTGGCGTGAGCTGGGGAACAAGGAATGATGAGACGACCTTCAGTGATGCTAGCAGACGCAAACGATATTGAATTGACTTTATTTCTTACATCCTTCACATTCATGAGGAGTAGGAATCTTTACATTACGTCTCCATTTAAATGTGGAATATGCAATCATAGTAATTTATAATCATTATAGTAAATAGAACAGTCAATGCAATATCCAGTACACTCAAATAAGCATGAGTTTTAAAAGCCTGTTGGCCCGAAGGATGACGATGTCCCGGAGCCTATTGGTCCTGGCTTTCATGCTGCGGTACCGTGTCCCGGATGGTGGCAGGTGGAATAGATTGAGATTTAGATGGCTTGGGTCCCCCACTGATCCTACCGGTACTTTTTACACACCTGTCCTTGTAAACGTCCTGAATCATGGGAAGTTCACAACTACAGATGCGCTGGGCTATCCGCTGCACTCTTTGACGAGTCCTGCTATTACGGGAGGTACAGTACCCATACATGGCTGTGATCCAGCCGGTTAAGATGCTCTCAATTGTGCCTCTGTAGAAAGTGCTTTGAAATTAGGGGCCCATAGGGGCCCATCAACCGTCTGAAGTGAAAGAGGCGTCCGTCTCCATTTCTCCTGTAATCTACAATCATCTCCTCCGTTTTTGCAATATTGAGGGAGAAATTGTTTTCCTAACACCACTGTGTCGGGGTGATGACTTCTTCCCTGTAGGCCACCTAGTTATTGTTGAGATAAGGCCAAACAATGCAGTATCTGCGGCAAATTTAATTAGCAGATTGGAGCTGTGGGTAGCGATAGAGTCATGGTTATGCAGGGAATAGAATAGAGGACTCAGTAAGCAGCCTCCAGGGAGCACACTCTTACAAACTGCTGGCGATACGACACGAAGTACAGGATCCACATGCACAAGGCAGGGTCAAGGCAGAGGTCTCTGAGATTCCTGTCGAGCCTGGATGGAATTATGGTGTTGAAAGCTAAACTGTAGTCGAAGAACAACATTCACACATAGAAATTCTTCTTCTCCGGATGAATAAGAACGGCATGTAGAGCAGTGACCATTGCGTCATCTGTCAATCGGCTGAGTGGGTAGGCGAATTGAGAAATTGGGGGGGGGGCGGTGTTCTGTTTGGGTGCTAGGAAGCTGCAAATGTAATCCCTGACCAGCCTCTACGTCACGCTGTTAATAGACTTTTTAACTACTAACTGTTTACCTAGCGCAGTGCTACTCAACTCTCATGAGACGATTCTTTGCTGCTAAAAAATCCTCCTCTCCTGGCTTGATGGCTTTATATCGGTGGAAACCAACAGCCTGTTGTTTCTGGCCGCGCACCAGAGAAGTACTGCCTCGCCTCCTTGTTCGCTGTTAGCGCTGGATCAGCTGTTCAGCAGCAGGAGCTCATACAGTGGCATGCAAAGGTTTGGGCACCCCAGGTCAAAATTTCTGTTACTGTGAATAGCTAAGCGAGTAAATGATGAACTGATTTCCAAAAGGCATAAAGTTAAAGATGACACATTTATTCAGCATTTTAAGCATTTTATTTTCAGATTTTTTTCACTTACAGTTTCAAAATAAGAAAAACGGAAGAGGACCACAAGCAAAAGTTTGGACACACGACATGTTCAGTATCTAGTAACACCCCCTTCGAGACGTATCACAGTTCATGAACGCTTTCTGTAGCCAACTAAGTGTCTTTCAATTATTCTTGTTTGGAGGTTTTTCTCCCATTCTTCCTTGCAAAAGGTTTCTAGTTCTGAGAGATTCTTGGGCCGTCTTTCATGCACTGCTCTTCTGAGATCTATCCGCAGATTTCCGATTATGTTTACCTCGGAGTACTGGGAGAGCCATGACAAAACCTTCAACTTGCGCTGTTGCCGTAGTCAATTCTGGATTTTGAGATACGTTTGTGATCATTATCCTGCTGTAGATGCCATCCTCTTATAATCTTCACTTTTTTTTTACTGAGGGTGTGATGTTTCCTTTCAGAATTTGCTGGTATTTAATTGAACTCATTCATCGCTCAACCAGTGAAATGTTCCCCGTGCCATTGGCCGCAACACATGCCCAAAGCATGATCAAACTTCTCCCGTGCTTATCATTTGGAGAGGTGTTTTTTCATGAAATTCTGCAGTTTTTCTCTCCAAGCATACCTTTGCTCATTGCTACCAAACTGTTATATTTTAACTTCGTGAGTCCACATGACTTGTTTTCAAAATGCATCAAAAGTTTGGGCAACACTGGTCAAAATTTCTGTCACTGTGAATAGCTAAGCGAGTAAATGATGAACTGATTTCCAAAAGGCAGAAAGTTAAAGATGACACATTTATTCAGCATTTTAAGCATTTTATTTTTCAGATTTCTTTCACGTACAGTTTCAAAATAAGAAAAACGGAAGAGGACCACAAGCAAAAGTTTGGACACACGACATGTTCAGTATCTAGTAACACCCCCTTCGAGACGTATCACAGTTTATAAACGCTTTCTGTAGCCAACTAAAAGTCTTTCAATTATTCTTTCAATAATTATTTCAATCTCTCCTCATAGTCTAACCCTCTAATCTCTGGAATCAACCTGGTGAACCCCCACTCCAGAGTCAGCTAAATCTTCCTGAAGGTCTTTTGCCGTCAAATGGGGTTTCTGATTTCCGTTTCTGGCAATCCTACGAGCATTTCTCTCGGCAAGGTTTCTTGGTCTTACAAGCAGAAACTTGACCTCCACCGTTCCTGTTAACTGCCATTTAAAAAAAAAATATTAGGAACTGAGGAAACAGCTACCTGAAAACGCTTTGCTATCTTCATATTGCCCTCTCCTGCTTTGTGGGCATCATTTAATTTAATTTTCAGAGTTACAGGCAGATGCTTAGAGGAGCCCATGGCTGCTGATGGTTGGGACAAGGTTTGAGGTGTCAGACTATTTATAAAGCTTTGAAATTTGCATCAGCTGGCCTTTCCTAACAATGACTGTGAACAGGCCATAGCCCTAACAAGCTAATTAAGGTCTGAGAACTTGGTAAAGCGTCTTGGTCTGCCCAAACTATTGCAAGGTGCTCCTTTCCTTTATTTCACTCTAAAACTGTACAAAACTCAAATAACACACTAAAACTTAACATTTTGAAAATAATATTTCATCTTTAATTTTATGACTTTTGGTGATCCGTTCATCTTCTACTCACTTAACTATTCACTGCAACAGAAGTTTTGACCAGCGGTGCCCAAACCTTTGCATGGCACTGAAACTACGATACGGTGCACTGCCAATATCGATGTGCATGTAGGGACAGAAACAATAGCTTATACAGAGGTATCTCGACAACCTGACTCCTTGAGAAGAATTAATCTCAAAATGAGATCCTCCGATTGCTACTAATCGGGCAACTATTTCAACAACAAAAATAACACTGAATCCGTGAGCCAATCAAATTAAACTTAGCCAATTAAATCAGAAAGCACCAGGAAACAGCATTACAAAGAGGGAGTCAGTCGAGAAAAAAACAGAAGGATATCTTAAATTATCAATAACTTATTAAGCAATAATTATTCAGTGTAGGTGCTCTAAAATCTCAGAGAAGAATGTTCTCTGATGAGCTGCACCGGTCTGAGGAGGTTGCTACAGGACCCCTCGCCATTTAGCTGGCACCTGATGGCCCAGGATGACGTGAAAGATCGACATACAGGAATGACGAGAAATCAAAGAAACTGGAAATGGAGGTAACTGGACCTGGAGAGGCAGGGAGAATTTGGGTTCAGAGAACTTGAGAGACTTGGGACCCCAGTAGACTGTGGAATCCTGGAAAGGTCAACAGACCGAGAAACCGGGGAATCTTGGGAACCCGAACAGAATAGCAGACCACGTAACCTCGAGTGAGATCAAGAAAACTCGGGTTGGGCAGAAAGGGAGGCCTGGGATTCCTCGAGTTGGGAAGGACATTGAAACTCATTAAATAAGCCTTGGAAACGATCGAGAGAAAACTCCTTGGAACAGAGAAAAGTCCTTGGGAATCTTGAAACCATGACAATTGAATCCTAGGAACTATTTAAAATTTTACTCCGTGCTTTATCTTTCCCATTTTTTTCCCCAGATGGATTTAGGATATAGAAACATTTAAAAAAATGTGTATATATATAGAAATGCTACAGCACAATGCATGCGCTTCGACCCACAAAGCTGCGTCGAACACGTCCTTATCTCAGAAATTGCCGTGGGTTACCCACAGTCCTCTATTTTTCTAAGCTCCATGTACCTATTCAGCAGTTTCTTAAAGACCCTATCGTATCCGACCCCAGCACCGGCACCGGCAGCGCTTTCCACGCACTCACCACTCTCTGTATAAAAACACATACCCCTACTTTAATGCTCCTTAAATCTGTGACTTCTTGTGTCACCCAGTTCAGCCCTGGGGGAAAAATAAAACCTCTGCCTAGCTACACGATCAAAGGCTCATACCATCTGATAGACATCTATCAGATCACCTCTCATCCTCCGTCGCTCCAAGGAGAAAAGGCTGAGTTCACTCAACCTTCTCGCATAAGGGATGCTCCCTAATCCAGGCATCATCCTTGTAAATCCCCTCTGCACACTTTCTATGTTTTCCACATGCTTCCTGTAGTGATGCGAGCAGACCTCAGCACAGTACTCCAGGTGTGGTCTGACCATGGTCCTATAAAGCTGCAACATTACCTCCTGGCTCCTGAAATCAAACCCAAGATTGATGAAAGCCAATGCGCTGTACGTTTCTTCACAGAGTGAACCTGCGCAGCAGCTTTGAGTGTACTCTCAATTTTACAGATGAAGACAGCTTAGACAGGTGTCTTCCATCACTAAACTAGCTGGTTCTCTGCAGATCTGTTCAATTTCCTATATGAAAGTTAAATTTCCTCAGCCTGCACCATGACGTTCATCAAAAGGCTATAAACACTCTTGAAACGCCCGTGCACGTCCAGACTCCAGTCAGAGATCAGTTTTTGGAGTAGGGATTTTACAGAAGATACTCTATTGACCTCAGTAATGATTTGTTGTACTAATTGATAAGTGTTTGTAGCGTTCATTTGTTATACAGCTCTGAGTACCGGGAACCCAATTCTGGAAAATTGGGTACTTGTCTCTTGATAACGGAGAAACTCAATGTAGACTAGAGTGGCTCGGTTTGTAGACTCGGGGCTCTTGGAATATAGAGTTAGAACATGCGCTTACATTAGAGGCACCCTTTCCTCAAACCACAAATGTCAGAACGTCAATGTCACACTTTCCTGGGTCCGTTACTTGGCAAGATCCTTCTGTCACGCTGGAGCTGGAAAGATGAGTTCATACAGAGGAATCCCAATGGAATATAGTTACCCCAACGAATCACTCTGAGCAATGGATCTCACGGCCGAGGGCAACTGCTCTCTCCGCCGGAACCATCTTTGTGTGGTCGAGACTTGCTGTCACCGGGATCGGACATGGCCCAAGTGCCGAGTGAGAGACACTGACGTGGGACGATATTTCAGAGATATTACTGCGAATAGTGTTAAAGTGGAAAGAAAAAAATAAACAATAGGTGAAACAGGTCCGTTAACTAAAACTCTCAAACGAAGCTTACACTAAGACTGATGAAAAACAAAACAACTGATTATAAAAAGTGTACCGTTGGTCATGACGGTCATTTGACCAGATAGTCCAGTTTCTCAGGCGATGCCGAATGCAAGCCAGCAGCGAGTACCGCTGTGTTCAAGCCTGGAGAAATTCTACGACGGAATGAATGGAGTTAAATATGATCACAATGATTAGCTGACACCTGCACATTAACAAGCTCAATTTCCGTAGCTACTGCGCTGCCGAATCGCTGATTGTGATATATTGAACTCGCTCTGATGAATGCTACGAATACAAATGCCGTCTTTTAAATATTTTTTCTCGAACAGGCTCAAACAGCCAGAAGAAATTACAAACGCTGACAGTAAGTTCATTGGGGAAGTATCAATATTTTGCTATTTACTGCCTTGGGTTCCATTATCCTGTAGGAACTACCGAGAAAACAAGGGAAAATATATAATTAAAAATTGCTGAAAAACATAATAGCCTACCGAACAACCGTTGTGCAAAAGAATCCAAATTGTACGAGTAACATATGGCTCCGAAACCTTTAGTTATAAAAACATCGTGAACGATAGTACCTACCAAGGCAGGTTTGCCGCATGAAAAGTATGTGAATCACTGCCGGCTGGATCTGCACAAACTCTCCAGTCGGAAGACTGACCCTCATCTGTGTGTCGTCATAGACTGTTATTACCGTTCTTGAGAAAGATAACAGGCGTACACACAGCAAGAAAGACAATGTCGGAGACCTCACAGGCATATTTTCTATGTATACATCAAATCAATACATAGATTAGTCTATGCCTCTTCAAAAACATCGGCGGCCACTGTGACCGTATCGCTGTTTTTCCAGAACAATCGCGGAAATGAGATGATATTAACATTATTGACCATGCTGAGCAAGTCATTGCTAATTCAGTCCCAACACTGAACGCACTGATAATATTTCTGCTTCTATAGATTCATTACTGACCACTGTGATGACGTCACTGTGTACCATAGATAACCATTCAACTATATTCCCAAGACATTCATAATTAATTCCATTACTATCTTAATAATTAAGCGGGATTTTACATAGTTTTTGTTGTATGTACCTAAACAACATGATCACCCAGGAGTCACAGCATATCGAAGGTATGAAACAAGTGTATCCAATCAACGTGTACCTATCTGGTGTAACTTGTTAACTATTTGGAGCACGATTGAGAATTTGTACTAACAACACAACGTACAAACCAACACCTCTGCCGTCTGATCTTTTTATTGTATTTATATTATTTATAATGCACATACAAAGCTGGAAGGTGAAAGCCGTCACAGGCATAGCTTTCTCATCTAAAATACATTTATCATTTCAGTAAACTGACAGCCTGCGGTTTTCTAAATACTTCAGTAACAACTCTATGTTATCTTATCAAGAACACTAGAACCGTCTGTCAGCAGAGAAGACAGTGCCACTGTTTACCACAATGACAATGTAATACCAAATGCAACACACCAATGACATTGACTTTGTTGATTCATTACCGCTCATTTGATATTCATCATACATCTGGTGGAATCAATCAATGGTACCAACGGTATCAGCGAACTGCATCCAGCGATCCTTTACAGGACATGAACATTTTCACTTGTTATCTGAGTTAACAGCATCGCCATTAGTAGACAAATGATTATAGAAGGAATCACCCAGCAATATCATTAATCCCTGTGTTACTTCCCCAACTAAATCGTAACGAGACGCAAACTATGCAATCTTCGCGCATCCAGTACAATAATCTGTACCATAAGTTACACTGTTCCCTGTAAGCCGCATGGGTCTATAACTGAAATACTCCTGCGCACGTAACCTCTGTTCCTGACCAGCTGGAATTGAACGCAGCTAGAAAAAACTTTCCGAAATGTGGAAGATTTTCATTGTTATACTGTATTTCGTTGTACCATTCAATTAACAAATACAATCAAAGAATGTGATTTTTTCTATTTTGGTTCGAAACATTCATAGTATGCACGGTAACTGTTGTTAATCGGTGCGTGACTCCGCCGGCCTCAAGCTTAACCCCTTTCCTCCACAGATTCCTCGACAAAGATGTAGTAGCAGTTTTCCTTTTTTGTTTGAAATGAACAGATATATGGCATGTTGCAGATAGAAGAGCATCTGATTCAATGATGGAGTTTAGCAGTGAAAGGGAGATAATGTATTTTGTTTGAGTTCTTTTTATTTGGACGTCCTGTGCAGGTACGTGCGGACAAGGTATATTTAGGTTCCTATGTGACAGAGAATGGGACACCACAAAATAGTATTTGTAGCCCTTTGTTATTTAATATGGTCATGCCCTTTGGTTGTAGAAATAATTGTGCTGACTATTTTCTGACCGGCGAGAAAATCCGGGAATCTGAGATCCAGAAGGACCTGGGAGTCCTTGTACAAAACACCCTGAAGGATAACTTGTAGGTTGACACGGTGATGAGCAAGGCAGAAACCATTTTAGCCTTCATTTACAGAGGTATAGAATACAAGAGCAAGGGTGTGAGGCCGAGGATTTAAAAGGAATTGCTAAGGCCTCACCTTGAGTATTCTGAACAGTTTTGGGCCACTCATCTTAGAAAAGATCTGCTGGCCTTGAAGAGGGTCCAGATGAGGTTCACAAGGATGATTCCCGGAATGAAAGGTTCATCATACGACAAACGTTTGATAGGTCTGGCTCTTTACCCCCTGGAGTAGGATAACTTGGTATCTCCTTGAAACCTTTTGAATGTTGAAAGGCCGAGACAGAGTAGATGTAGAAAGGATGTTTCCCATGATGAGATGGTTTAGAACAAGAGAGCATAGCCTCCGGATAAAAGGGCACCCTTTCAAAAAAAAGACGCAGATAAATTACTTGAGCCAAAGGGTGGTGAATTAGTGGAATTTGTTGCTACGTGCAGCTGTGGAGGCCAGGTCGTTCGATGGATTTAAGGCAGAGAATGAAAGGTTCTTGATTCGACATGGCATCAAATGTTAAGGGGAGAACTGCAGTAGTGTTGAGGAGGAGTTACAACAAAGGACCAGCCATAATTGAATGGCGGAGCAGACTCGATGGGCCAGATTCGGCTCCGATGTGTTATGGTCTAATATAATATATACATAGAATAGAATGTAAATAGAATATATAGTCCGGCACCTGATTTGAAATTTTATGGTCAAATTATTGAAGTCGTGTCAGTGGTATGATTTCCAGGCATGTCGTTGAATAATATGTTGACACTGAAGCAACATATAAACAAAGTAAATGATAAATGTGAAGGAGCATTAAATATCCTCAGTTCGGTATGTGGGTATACTTGGGGTGCAGATTAAATTTTTTGTTGAGCATTTACATTTGTTTAATTACATCTGTTCTTGATAATTGCCACGTGGATCATGGATCAGCATCAACTTCAACGTCAAAATGTTTCGAAGTGATACAAGCACGATCTTTAAGTCTTTAAATCTTTAAATCTTTAATGATTTACTCTTACAAATGCGGAAGGTGGATGCGATGCTAACATACGGGATTTATTTACGAAGTAATGAGGGAAAGTAAATGCTCATGCTATTAAAAGTGTGTTGGACGTTTATGGTGAATATTGCAAGTAGAGTATTTTTAGTTTTGTTTAGCTGGGTTCTTGTCACGTTAAGAATATGTGTGTGTTCGATTATGCAATATTCCCACTGTCGCATTCTCGGTAACCCCACCTTGTTTTCTCCCGATGACTTCAGTTGCTTTTAATTTATTGGGTTTAATATCACCTAAATATTTCGTTATGTCTGAGAAACTGTTGTTTTATCAGTATATTAAGGAAGATTATGATAATCTGTTAACCATTTTTACAGATGGATCAAAAGGTAATTTAACTAGGAATGTTGGTGTTGTTGTATTGTGCCAGTATTACAGGTAATGATAAAGAAGCAACTAGCCAACCATTTATCAGGATATAGAACACAATTGGTTGCCATTATTTTATTGCATTGGCTGGCAGAAATCTATCCATGCAAAGTTAAAAGTTATTCAGATCCCTGTTCTCTTTTGATGAGACTTAAATCAGATTACTCTCGCAAAAAGTCAGATATACTGTCGGAAACTCATCCTATATTATTTCATATTCATAGCATTGCTTTAATGTCCTCTTCTTCACGGTCGTTGCACATAGAGGTTTTGAGGGGAATGAGAGAGTCGACTGTTTAGCTACAAAAGTTGTTGAAAGTTCAAATGCAGATATTGGCCTTCAGATCAGCATATCGAAAGTTATGGTATTCTTAAACGGTAGTAATTAAGGGCTTATGCTAAGTTTTGTTGGATACTGGGTCAAAGGCGAGATACAATTACAGAATGTATAAAACGTTATGTTTATGAGAGAAGGGGACAAAACAAGGTGGGAAGCAATTATATTGACACGATTCAAAATTGGGCATGCAAAATATTTCTTATATCTCGTAGGAGCAACACTATGTTAAGTCATCTAGATTTTGTCATTACGAAACAATTGAAAAACTAATATATGATGTGTATCAGGTAAAAATAAATCAAATGCAGGCGTCATGACGGTATTTGTGTGTTGATAGTTTTCATGTAAAAATCTCATGAAGTAATGGGGTATATTTTTTAATTTAATTCCCAATATTGTGTTTCATTATTTACAATCTACAGGGCTATCCAGGCAATTCTCCTTTCTTGAAAAAAAAAAAAGGAATCAGAAATGGTTTTATTCCCCATTTCTGTACACCACTCTCGAGTTCCATTGGTGGCGGGAGTTCGCCTTTAAGTTGTAGTGCCAAGCGTCATTAATCAAAATGCCTTGCTATTTTTGTTTCACGTGTGCCAATAATTGCCGATCAATGCGAAGGCAAAGATTGGAGTGATTGACATTGAATCTGCCAACTAGCATCGGAGTAACACGCCGTCCTCTGCAGGGAACGTCGGATGTGATTTAACTGAGCGGGATTTAAGGGGAGGGAAGTTCAATGGGGATATTAGAGGAAGTTGTTTTACTCAGAGAGCGGTTGGTGCGTGGAATGCACTGCCTGAGTCAGTGGTGAAGGCAGATACACTAGTGAAGTTTAAGAGACTACTGGACAGGTATATGGAGGAATTTACAGTAGGAAGTTATATGGGAGGCAGGGTTTGAGGGTCGGCACAACATTGTGGGCCGAAGGGCATGTAATGTGCTGTACTATTCCATGTTCTATGTTCTATGAATGGAAGTTGTTGGATATGTTTACGGACCAATCGATGAGAGCATCCCGGTGCAGTTCTTTGACTGATCGATGGCGGAGTCAAAGAGGTACTGAGTCGCCAGGACGGTGCTTTGCCACAGCGCCATATGGACAGAATCTGCATGTCCTGGGACTTCCCGTCGCAGCGAAAATCCGCCCAAGAATAACACCCGGGAAATCAGGTTGTGACTGTATTGAACTGGATCCCGGACTGCAGATACTGCTACCGTGTCTAGCGTAGGCACAGGGCCTTATTAATGAACTGAAGCACTGATGTGACAGGATACTTCACCGCGCTGATCACCTTCTGCCTGAATTTCGACTGAGTTACAGCGTAAATAAATGTGTTCGTGCAGCAACTGAAATTCCTCAGCAAAACACCGACGTTGATAAAGATCCACTCCGAATCATTGAAATATAATTCTTTTCCTGAGGCCTGATAATAGATGAAATTTACAACCGCCGTTATCCACAGGAGGATGAAGTTGCTGGAGAGTGTGAAGAGTAAAACAACAGACCTCTTCCTGGGTTCCATCTCCTAGTCATTGCTCTGACCCTTCAATTCCTTACGGACTCGACTGGCCACTAAAATCTGCCTGACTATGAGAGCGTTGAACAGCAGGATCGCAGCGGAAGGGAAGAACGCCGTTAAAACTGTATCGAGCAAATCATATCCCACTCACCCGGTATCCGTGAAATAGCTGTCAATGCATGTACAGAACCATTGTACATTGCCGATGATCACTCTGGGTTCCCGTATGCAGTAACGGAGAACGTTTTTCAGAGAGGACAGTACGCCCGTTGTTGTTAGAACCACAGCCGCAGTTTTGTGGTTGTTTTCCACAGTTTTTCCGGGCAGTTTTCCCGGTGCAATATTTTGTTTTTAGCTTCTGGCAACAAATGGCGACAAACCGGTCAAAGGTGAAAGTGACGGTGAACCAGACCGAACAGTCGGTGACGGTGTACGCCTGTACAACGATAACACGGCACACATGGGTGATGCTCAGAAAATTCCACGGGAGCTAGTGCCATTTGATTCGAGACAGAATGACCTCGGTGACAACAGTCAATAGATCCGGCGCCGCCATGGCCACCAGATAGCGAGTGGTGCAAGTAGTGAGTCCGCATTTACCCCGCAATCACCACGAAATTAACGAGAGAGAGAGAGAGAGAGAGAGAGAGAGAGAGAGAGAGAGAGAGAGAGAGAGAGAGAGAGAGAGAGAGAGAGAGAGAGAGAGAGAGAGAGAGAGAGAGAGAGAGAGAGAAGATTGATGTTATGGCTTCTAGCAGCCTGTTTACCTTTTCCCCAAGGACACTTTACCTGCTTGTTAACATTCCTGCAGCAAGAGTAGGGCGCAGCCGATTGATTGGCAGCCGGAGTCTAGCATATAGTGATTAAAAAGCAGGTCCGCTGGTACACAGGCAGACACACCACGAGACATGCAGTGCGGACCCTGAATGAGCTTTGTTGCATCCACAAGCAGGTGGGGTTTTTGGAGGATCGATTCGGGGAAATCGATCAGTGGCTCACAGTCTGAGAAGGTGCGACAGGTGGGGAACTATTTGTGTGTCCTCCCTTGCCTGCGTGATAATTCCACCACTGTAAAACGGTCGTATGTATTAGGCTCATAGTCGGTGACCACAACAGGACTTCTGCAGACAATGGGAAGATCGACGGCAACGGAATCGCGTCTCATCACCCCTCTCTCTCTCTCTCTCTCTCTCTCTCTCTCTCTCTCTCTCTCTCTCTCTCTCTCTCTCTCTCTCTCTCTCTCTCTCTCTCTCTCTCTCTCTCTTTCTCTCCAACGTTATTCAAATAACTACCTCGACCTGAACTGAACTCTTCACCATCGTAAGACTGTATCCATTTACCCCTAGGTTTGAAAGAGCCTGGTTTTGGTTTCTATTTCCACACTTCTGTTTTCATATATTTGCATTCTAGAGGAGCGTATTGCGTAGTTATTAATAAAAACTATTAGTTATAGAAATACCAGACTCCAGTGTGCTTTCCATTTCTGCTGGTTCTTTAACCATGTCACGGGGTACGTGACAAAATTGGGGCCTGCGTCCGGGTTTTGAAAAAGAAATCTGTGGGGGCTTGTTTGAATTGATTGGGGTAAATTCATCTAATCGTTTTGCGCCGTGTGTGGAAAAAAACAGCAGAAATGTACGTTGATCAATTTTTGGGTGAGCCAACCTCAAAGGCATTAGAGGACGCCAGGAAGTTGGAGCTTTTGACTATTGCAGGAAAGTTGAATCTTTCGAAGGTGAAGTAAACCTAGTTTCGCATCCAGTTTTGAATGGTGAAATTAAGAACAGAGGCTGAGGAGCAGAAAACGGAGGGTGAGCTCCGAGTAAAAAAGCTGAAGTCTGACGAAAGGCAGAGAGAAGAACCAGCAAGGCAGAGGGAGGAAAGTGAAACATAGAGGGTGTTTGAGCTGGAAAGGAAAAGAGTATTGCAGGCAGGGGGACGAGTGATAAACCCAGTCGTGGTGTTCAAGGTTAGTCAGGAGATTAAGTTGGTGCCCCCATTTGAGGAAACGGATGCCGACAGGTATTTTCTACATTTTGGGAAAGTCGCTGTGAATCAGAACTGGGCGAAGGAGAAGTGGGCTGTTTTCTTACAAAGTGTACTTAAGGGGAAGGCTCAGCAAGCTTATTCAACGTTGTCTGCGGAAGACGCAAGGGCTAACGATGAAGTAAAAGGGCCTATACGTAGGACTTAAGAGTTTGTTCCGGAGGCATACAGACAAAGGTTCCAAAATTTGAGGAAGCCGTGGGACCGCACGTATCTAGAATTTGCTCGTGAGATGCAGATGTACTTTGAACGCTGGTGCACCTCAAAAGGGACAAGTGAGGATATTGACAAACTGAAACTGTTGATACTGATTGAGCAGTTTAAAAGTTGCGTCCCTGAGTGTATGAGGACGTACTTAGATGAAAAAGCGGCAGAAACCCTGTCCGCTTCTGCCAAGTTAGCAGACGTGTATGCCTTAACCCACAAGGTAAACTTTTCCCTGAGCCAGAGCTACCACAGGGATAGTACGGATAATGGAAGGAGTCCACCGGCTAAGTCAGAACGTAAACCGGGGACTAGCGGGAAAGGTAAGGACGAGAAGCAGTCTGGAGGGAAATTCCCCAGTTTAACGTGTTTTCACTGTGAGAAAGCCGGTCACATATCATCTAGGTGTTTCGGTCCAAGAAGATATAAAGGAAAAGGAAAGGCGACAACCCTGACTGCCTGCATTGAGCCGGTTAAAATACCGCTAAGGAAGGAGGTGTCAGACAGAGTTCAAAAAGGACGCGAAATGTTTATTTCGAACGGGTTGGTATCTGTAAAGGAGGGGTCAACCGCGGTTCCAATGAGAATCTGGAGAGATACTGGGGATTGTCAATCATTGATCCTAAGGAATGTGTTGGAATTCAGTGCTGAGACGGAGACTGGTGAAGTGAATGTGATAAAAGGTATTGGAAAAGGGACTTTAGGTGGACATTTTGTCATAAAGAAAAAAGTACATCGGATTATGAGGGAATTTTATTGGCCTAACATGAGGACTTATTGTCAATTATTGTAGAAGGTGTCACACTTGCCAGGTGGTAGGAAAGCCGAATTAGGCCAACCCAAGGGCACCCCTTCGACCGATACCTGCTTTCGGTGGACCATTTTCCCGAGTCATAGTGGACTGTGTAGGACCATTGCCAAAGACCGCAGCTGGTCGTCAGTATGTGGTGACGATTATTTTTGCTGCCTGTAGGTTCCCGGAGGCTGTGCCTCTTGGGAGCATAAAAGCAAGCATTATGGTAAAGGCACTTGTCAAGTTTTTCACCCTGGTAGGGTTACCTAGGGAGATTCAGTCGGATCAGCGGAGTAACTTCACGTCCCGCACATTCCAGCAGATAGTTTCTGAGCTGGGAGCTAAACAAATTGTGTCCTTCGCATACCACCCGGAGTCGCAAGGGGCTTTGGAGCGGTTTCACTCGACTTTGAAAACCATGATTAAAACCTACTGTCAGGAGAATGACAGGGACTGGGATGACGGATTGCCGCTATTGCTTTTCGCTGTGAGGGACACTATTTAGGAATCGCTGGGGTTCAGCGCATTTGAGCTCGTTTTCGGTCATACGCCCAACGGACCTCTGACCTTACTCTGAGAGCAGTGGTGTAACCCGACAGTGCATGTCAGTGTGATAGACTATGTTCTGAAATTCCGCGAAAGGCTTAGTAAGATATGCGACCTTCCAAGGAAAAAATTACAAGACTCCAAGTCAAAATGAAGCATTGGCATGATATAAGAACACCGAACAGGTGTTTGAATTTGTTGTAAGGTCCTGGTTTTGATTCCTTTATTGACTAACCTTTTCCAAGCGAGATTCCAGGGTCCATACAAGGTAATTAAGAAGATTGAGTCTTTGAACTATGTTATCAAAACGCCTGGTAGACACAAGGCTAATCAATTAGTTCACTTAAATATGCTCAAACCCTATCATGATTCTGAGATAGTACCAAACAGTGCTGTCATGAACACAAATGAGGCTGTGGAATCTAATAATGAGGGGCAAGAGCATTTTGGTAAGTTAAATATAGTGTCTGCCAGACAGGAGAATTCCGTTATTTTGACCAACTTTACTGATAAGGTCTGTCACTTGGAGCCTACACAAAGAACGCAGCTGACAAAGCTAATTAATCGGCATAAGGATTTATATCCAGATGTAAGACTGCATCCACTTACCTCTGGGTTTGAAAGAGCCTGGATTTGTTTCCTATTTTCACACTTCTGTATATATAGCTATATATTATTGCTAACCTGTTTCGATATATTTGCATTCTATAGTACAGTATTGCTTAGTTAATAATAAACACTATTAGTTTATAGCAATACCAGGTTCCAAAGTGTTTTCCGTTTCTGCTGGTTCTTTAACCCGATCACAGAGCAGGTGACACGTGTCCCTGTGAGACAAGCAGGGGAGAAACTGTCTCGGAAAAAGTGAAAGTTGACTGCCGAGTCATTCAACTTTGGGGACTCCCCGGTACTTGGATGTTGGTAGAAAAGTTTGATAGAGAAAATGTTGAAGAGGGAAGATGTGCTTTTTCTGTTGCCGAGTTTGATGTGGGTTTATTCCAAGAGCACTCGCACAGGATCCGGGTGACAGAGGACAGTGATGATGCCCAGGTGACCTCATGCTCTTCAACAGGGGAGACGATGGAGCTATTTATTTATTAATTATTTATTTATTCTTTTCAGCAATGCAGCCCACTCCAACAAACTTGTGCAAAGCCGACTAATCCTGCCCTAACCCAACTGCACTCATCACTACGGTGATCATAAAGAGCAGACGTCTTGGTCCCCTCACTACAGGAAGGATGAGTAAGTTTCACGGGTGTGCATATGAAATACATCAGAAAGCTGACTGGATTGCTGCGATTCCCTGTGTGGAGAGTTTATGTGTGCTCAGACTTGTTTCTCTTCGAGTGAAGGTGCTTCAGAGGTCACTTGGTGGAAGAGTTTAAAAGGAGAAGAGGCAGAGATAATGTTTGCCTGTCAGAGAATTAATCGTGACACTGAGGGCACCAACGATGGAAAGAGAAATTCTGCAATTAATCGAAACATAGAAAACTTACAGTACAATACCGGCCTTTCGGCCCGCAATGCTGTACCGAACATGTCCATTCTTAGGGATACACATAGCATACTATTGCACTAAGCTCTATGGGGCAATCCAGTAAACCCTATCGTATCCCACTCCCCCACAGTGCCGACAGTCCGTTCTGCGTAATCACTGCGTAATCACTGACAACTCCTCCAGACCTACTTCCAAGCACGTTAAAACTGTGCCCTCTCGTGCCAGCTATTTCAGCCTTAGGGGAAAACAAATCTTTGACTATCCACTCGATGAGAACCTCTCGTCATTTTATAGACCTCTATCAGGTCACCTCTCATCCTCCGCTGTTCCAAGGAGAAAAAGCTGGGTTCACTCAACCTATTCTCATTTCCAATCCAGGCGACACCTTTGTGAAGCTCCTCTGCACACTTTCTATGGTTTCCACATTCTTCCTGTTGGGAGGCCACCAGAACAGAGCTCAGTACTCCAGGGCGGGTCTGTACTGGAACCTATGTAGCTGTAATATTACATCTTGGCTCTTAAACTCAATCCCATGATTGAAAGCAAGTGCACCGTATGGCATTCTTAACCACAGCGTCAGCCTGAGCAGCAGCTTTGAGTGTCTTATGCACACGGACCCCAACATCCCTCTTAACCTCCAACAACGCCAAGAGTCTTACATTTATCTGTGTTGGAATCAATCTGCCACTTTTCACCGCAGTTTTGCGTCCTACCAATGTCCCGCTGTAAACTCTGACAGACCTCCATACTATCCACAACACCCCGAAAATTTGCGACATCAGGAAATCTACTAATCCACCCCTCCACTTATTCATCAAGGACAATAACACAAAATCAAGAAGAGCAGTGGTCCTAGAACAGATCCCTTAGTCACACCACTGGTCACAGGCATCCATGCAGAATAAGACCCGTCTACAACCACACATAGGCAACGATTTCTGGATTTACAAGCCAATATCCCCTTGGATCGCATTCCTCCCTACTTCACAGTAAGCCTTGAATGGGTTACCTAATAAAATATACTCAGAGGAAGTTTGCGGAAGCGATACCGGGTTGAGAAAGCCGCTGTGCAATTAGCGCGCCGTTAGAGGACAGGTACGAAAGAGAAGCTGACATATTTTTCAGCGTTAATTAGGAGAAAAAGACGTGAAGAGACACTAACCAGGAACAGCTAAAATGGCGAGTACAGGGTAGTAAATCAGTTGGATGGTCTGAAGAACAATCATGACTCGAATATCCAACTGCAACCTTTCATGATTTTCAACAAGATATTGAAACGCCCAGAAAATATTCTTCGAGATTCCCGCAGCATTCCGCGTTGCATTTCGTAGATTATGATCCATTGCCGGGATAGTCCAGATTACCGTTCGCGATTTCTATCTGGAGCCGGCTCGTCTCTGATAGCGTAGACTGTCGGCTCTCACTGTAGCTGTCGTTGTGAGGGTTTCATATTAATAGACCAGGCAGCCAGCAGCCACACCTCCGCGGTGACGTCGACAATTCCGATGGACACTCCCTTCATTAAATTCTATGGAATGACAGGTGCAATCAACCCTTTATCTGCAGGCCGTCAGTTAAGCAATACAAATGCAGGTTGGAAGTGTATCTAGTAATCCCAGCAGTTAGCTGTCCACGGATGCGTGTCGTGCCTGTAAGGCGACACAACATGGATAAACTTACTGAAATATATATGCAGGTAGCTGTAGACAATTGTGAGTCACTGATAACGGAGCTTGCGTGTTTATGACATTGAAAGCTCATAGCTCAAAGAAGGGAAGTTGGCATGGGAGTAGGGGGAGGTGTAAAGCACACACTGGTGAGAGGGGATTCTTTATTAATGGGAGCGGCTGTAGGGTACCTGGGCGACAACGACCAGGATATCTTTGAACGAACTAGGTATTCTTAAGTGGAAGGGTGATAGATAGATAGATACTTTATTCATCCCCATGGGGAAATTCAACTTTTTTTCCAATGTCCCATACACTTGTTGTAGCAAAACTAATTACATACAATACTTAACTCAGTAAAAAATATGATATGCATCTAAATCACCATCTCAAAAAGCATTAATAATAGCTTTTAAAAAGTTCTTAAGTCCTGGCGGTAGAATTGTAAAGCCTAATGGCATTGGGGAGTATTGACCTCTTCATTCTGTCTGAGGAGCATTGCATCGATAGTAACCTGTCACTGAAACTGCTTCTCTGTCTCTGGATGGTGCTATGTAGAGGATGTTCAGAGTTATCCATAATTGACCGTAGCCTACTCAGCGCCCTTCGCTCAGCTACCGATGTTAAACTCTGCAGTACTTTGCCCACGACAGAGCCCGCCTTCCTTACCAGCTTATTAAGACGTGAGGCGTCCCTCTTCTTAATGCTTCCTCCCCAACACGCCACCGCAAAGAAAAGGGCGCTCTCCACAACTGACCTATAGAACGCGGGTCAGCATCTCACTACAGACATTGAATGACGCCAACCTTCTTAGGAAGTACAGTCGACTCTGTGCCTTCCTGCACAAGGCATCTGTGTTGGCAGTCCAGTCTAGCTTCTCGTCTAACTGTACTCCCAGATACTTGTAGGTCTTAACCTGCTCCACACATTCTCCATTAATGATCACTGGCTCCATATGAGGCCTAGATCTCCTAAAGTCCACCACCATCTCCTTGGTCTTGGTGATATTGAGACGCAGGTAGTTTGAGTTGCACCATATCACAAAGTCCTGTATCAGTTTCCTATACACCTCCTCCTGTCCATTCCTGACACACCCCACTATGGCCGTGTCATCAGCGAACTTCTGCACATGGCAGGACTCCGAGTTATATTGGAAGTCTTATGTGTACAGGGTGAACAGGACCGGAGAGAGTACGGTTCCCTGCGGCGCTCCTGAGGAGCCATACGTCGTGGCCCATGTACGTACCATTGAAACGGTTAGTACGAGGGCCATTCTCTTCTTTATATCTTCTCCGATAGGATAACAGAGTTGCCAGGCTGGGTAGTTGTATGCTCCTTTGCGGGATTGCGGGAAGGCATGGGGACCTCCGGTGTCCCTGGCGATTACAGCTGCGAGAGGTGCGGTCAGCTGCAGCTTCTACAAATCCGCGTTCAGGAGGGGGAGCTGCAAATGGATGAGCTCCAGATCATTCGGGAAGCTGAAGTACCGATAGACAGGACACTTAGAGAGGCAGTGAAACCCAAGGTGCAAGGCACAGGTGACAGCGTGACAGTCAGGAAGGTGAAACGGCTGAACGCGGGTCAATAACTCCAACTGAACTTTGTGTATTTTTTCGGTGTGTTCTCCCAAAAGCCGTCGTCTCTGACTCTGTATTGCCATGGGCTCTTGTTTGTTTTCATGCCCCATGTGCTTCTGTCCCCGATCCTACTCTACTCCGGCCCCTCTATTACTGAGAACTCCGTCTCTCACCTATTTCACATTATGACCTGTTTTTCTGCCACTTCTATCTCATTGTATTCCACCGATCATCTGCCTCTCCCTTTATTGTTCAGTATATTTCAGGACTGTGTTTTCTCCTGTTGGTTGCGAGATTTTCCCAGTGAATTTCCCGTGAGCCTTTCCAGCATTCGTATCTGTCCGTCTGAATGTCGACTCTGCCTGTTTCCCGATTCTGATTTTTGGATTTCTCTGCCTGGCTTTGATCTCTGCCTGAACTTTGACTCCGGCTTTGTTTGCACCTCGGGGTTTGTTACTCAATAAATATCACAGTGTGCACAGTGTAGGGTCTGCGATTGGATCTCTGCTCCTGCGCCCTAACAGAGTTCATTCACAGTTCCCGTGTCTCTGCCAATCAGTTTGCCGCTGTGACTAAGAAGGGAAGAGTGAGGTGTGTATGGAGGGAGGAGGAATGCTCTCTGCGTGGGCAGGAGGTTCTCTCGGAGACAACATCAGGGACGTCCTGGATCCAGTCTACAGCATTCCTAAGTAGGAACGTGAACAGCTGGAAGTCTTAGTATATCTTGGTTAAAATGGCATGGGCACGATGAATGACGATGTTCTGCACAGGCATTTCAGGGAGTTAAGAGTATAGATAAAGGGCAGGGCCTGCAGGGTAGTGATCTCAGGATTGCTACCCGTGCCACGTGCTTGTGGACCGGACCCATGGAGAGTATGGGGATTAGTAGGTTGCAAAAGAGCTTCTTTTATATTCCAGTCCTTGGCAGATGGATGCTAACATTGCATTTGGCTTCCTCACCTTTCTGCATTTTTCCTGTGTGGAATCCTCCCAAGCGGCTCCGCACCTCTGCCTGTTTCAATGTTCACCCCATTGTTAAAACAGTTCATGCCTTTACTTCGTCAGTCCAAGAGTAAGACTGGGCACTTCACTACATTATATTCATTTTGCAAAGTCTTTGCCTATTTCTCCAGTCTGTATAAATCCTTCTGCAAGCGCCCTGCTTCTTCAACTCTACCTGCCCTTACATCTATCTTCCGAGGATCGGCAAACCCTGCCACAAAGCAATCAAATACTTCATTCAAATCATCGACACACAACGGGATAAGAAGCGGTCTCAACACCGAGTGCTGTAGAACTCCACTGATCACAGGACCTACTCAGTACTGTTTATGGACATCTCCAGAGCGCTACAATATGAAGCACCCCTAGGATAGTCTGTAAGTTCCGAGCAAATGAGAAATGAGCGTGATTGGCTGTGTCCGGACATGAGGTTTCTCCAGCTGCTGAGAAACAGAAAAGACACAATAACTTACAGATCAGTGATTACAGACAGAACAATCTATCATACCCGTCCGGATAAAATGACACAGGATAGACGAAGAACATCAATTTATTCAACAGGTAAAGCCATTGTGAACTCAGATGACATACAGAAATCCAAGCTTGAACTACACCACCATATTTTGAATTAAAAAGGAACGTGAAAGACGATGGCGCATGAACAGGGTTAATATTGTCCCAAAAGTAATATTTACAACGAGTATCCTCCCAGTCATTACAGAACAACATTAAAAAAAAAACTACCCGTACAGACAAAATATTTGTGTAATTCCCCAGAACGCCACAACAGTAAGCATCTCTTGAACACTCCGAAAGTTCCGAGTCATTGAGAAACGAGCAGGTTTGGTTCAGGTTTTATCAGTGTTGGGGTGAGTGAAGCGGACCCGTCTAGTTCAAGAACCTGATGTTTGCGAGGCCACGACTGCTGCTGAACCTGGATTAAGCATTCCCAATCCTCAATGAAGTCCCCGGTTCAAAGAACAAATAAAAACACTCCAAAAATACAGCAAAGTCCAGCTGAGCTGCGGCCAAGAAGGCACCTTTCCCTCCTCAGTTCCTGAAAGGACAAGGAAATCCGTCAGGAGCCTGTTGACTGCCCACAATATTTAAACCATCCTGTCCTTTCATAACCAACGGCTAATCACTGACTCGGCCGTTCATCATTTTGCAGATGCGTTCGCTGGCTAACTGGCAATCGGTTCATCTGTGTCATCTTCTCTCTCTGTCATCGTCTCTGTCTCTGTCTCTGTCTCTGTCTCTGTCTGTCTGTCTGTCTGTCTGTCTGTCTGTCTGTCTGTATGTCTGTCTGTCTGTCTGTCTCTCCCTCTGATTGACAGGCGGATTCTAGCGGCCAGTCGAGCCCGCAGGGGGCTCTTGGGACAAAAGAATGCAGAGAATGACAAGGACCGGGAGATGGAGAACCGACGCAAATCCATGGTTTTGCTCTTCGGCATAACCGGTATTTTCATACTGTTGAGGGTAACGCAGATCGTATTTTATATTTATCAGCCTATTTCGATGCGTTTTGTTTTTTATTCTGTCACGGATCCCAGTTACATCACAGAAGAGACATTGGGAATGCTCCGGATTCTCGGTTCCAGCACCAACGCGTGCATTTACACCCTGACTCAGAGTAAGTTCCGAAAGGAACTCAGGAATGCGGTTCAATACCCACTGAACCAGATTTTGAAACTCATTAAACGTTAACAACAAAGGCAGTAAAGTCTGACATCTCAACACTTCATGCTCCTATTCTGTACCCCTACTTCAGCGTAAGTGGATACCATGCGATGAACAGAGTTACTGCCAGGTCTGTTAACATCCCGCAGTATATTGCGTGTGTTGCCTTAGAGCGAAAAACAGCTGTTTATCGTTATCCCGACGGTATCACTGGTGTCTGCGTCCCAGAAAAAAATTCCTCCTTGCGCCTCACCTCCCTCCCGGATTAAGTTGAAGCTTGAAGCGAACCTGTTAACCCGGCTTCCGGGTTCTAACTAAACTGCTTGATGTTGGAGTATATTTTAGGCTGTATCGACTACCTCTGCTCCCAGTATACCCCGTGGTTTCTATCAATCAGATTTCGCTTTCTTTCTTTGCGCGCAGCTTCGCCCTCTCTCTGCCACCATGAACCAAATTCAGGTAACAGAATTTTAAAAGTTTTACAACGACGTCAAAATGCTGTTACCTTTATTCTTTTAATGTAGCTGTAAAAGAGATTGAGAGTGAGACGGAGGAATGTAGAGTGAGGGAGAGAGAAAGAGGGAAATGTTCTATACATGCTCTGATATAGGCTAACCATACGCAACATGCTGGAGGAACGCATCAGACCAGGCGGTATCTATACAAACATGTACAGTCGATGTTTCGGGCCGAGCCCCTTCAGCGGGATTGGAGAAATAAATAAATCCAACCCTGCTGAGAGGTTTCAGCTACTGTTTGCTCCTTTCCTGGACTGCGGAACTTCTGCAGCAATTGTGTGTGCTATTTGGATTCCCGGCATCTGCAGATTTTCTCTTGATTGCGACTGGTCTAATCCAGGTCTGTATCGAAGTTATATTTGACTGTACCAACACAGACTGAACACTCGACAAAGAAGAAGCGAAGAATGGATGAAAAGGGCGGTTTGATAGATTACAAATACAGAGGCAGAGACATGATAATTATTGAAATTATAGTTACAATTAATAAAAATATTTAAATAAATTATAGTGATTTTTGAAACAGGGCATTTGGAAGGTCACTCTAAAAAAACAGGAACTGGAATGGTATAGAATATTCGGGACTGCGCTGGGATATGGCAGATTGAGTTCCATCAGGAAGAGTATGTGCAGATAGACCATGAAAAATCAACCTGGAATACAGAGTACAAATGGCATATTTTATCGCTGTCTTGGCGGACAGGAGAGTCGTGATATGTAAGTCTATAGATCCCTCAAATTTCCAAACAAATTAATTGGGTGATTAAGAAGACTTCTGGCTTACGAAGTAGCAATCTTGGGTTAGTAATCTCAGGATTACTTCGGATGTTACAAATTTAAGAGGTCAGGTACAGTAAACGTGATGTTATCTATCTGTGCAAGAGGAAGGCAACATGCACTCAGATTATTAGGCTCTCTTCCAGGATAGATGGAACGTGTGTAAGGGACTGTGCACCTGTATTGAAAAGGAATTAATATTCTAACAGGGGAGTTTACTGTAGCTAACTTGGCAGAGAATTAACATGTGGCATCTGGAGGCCGGGGGCTGTTGGGGGTGAGGATGAAGCGATAAAAACTAGGGCTACAGGTCAGCAAGTAACATTGAGTAAAAGGTAGAGACGAGGTCAAGGAACACCAGAAGATGTCCAGATGCGGCCACGTTAATGCGCTCGGTGGCACCGAGGGGCGGAAGTAAGTTTATTTCAGTAGCGTGTATATAACATTTAATACAGATGCACTTAAATATATGACTCAGTGATTGAGCCAATGCAGGCATCTGATTGAGAGAAGGGGAGGACCGGTAGCTAATCATTACACGATTCAGATGATTCAGACAGTCCAAAGGGAGATCAAAGAGGTGGGGGATATGCACTGCTGATTAGGCAGAAAGTCACAGGGGTAATGCCAGTAGAGAGCAAGAATAAGACATGTGGTAGCACAGGGACACAAAGTATTACAAATCATCATGGATGATCTGTGGGATGGGGAATCTCTGCTGTAAACAGGTATGAAATCGAAGAAGAACAGTCATCCGTTGACCCCAGGGACAATGAATCTTACAATATCTAGACCATCACGGACCTATAAAACTCTCAGCTCTCTGCAGTCTTCAAAGACAGAGACCTGTAAAACCTGACCACGGATTACAATTCACACCAGCAGTCACCTTTCCCCATTGGGCATCTTTCACGCTGTTGATAAAGGAAAACCTGGAGATGTTGTGTGCTTCAGATTCCAATGGTCTTTGAAATGCCATCAGCAGAAAGAGGAGCAGAGCTGTAGGCAGGTTATGGAAGATTTTGTTAACTAGCAGGTGATTGTGTGACTGGTTCCTTCAATATTGACTGGCATTCTCAGTGTAGAGCCTTGGAGTTGGAGGAGCACAGTTTGGTGAAAAGGTTTCCTAGGTTTTACAACCTGCTAGGGAAGTTTGTGCAAATTTATCATGTCATCTTAAACATCGAGAGACTACTATAGATATATGGTAGGGAATATATTGACGTTTTGCATCACCGTCCGGTACAGTAACTCAACAACCTTGAATATAATTGCCAATGAAGAATTGTAGATGCAGCCAGCCCGAAGCAGGTAAAGCCTTCCCCACCGCTGAATACGTCTCCTAAGCGTTCCTTCACTTCCATCTGTCTAATCACCTATGGTTTATTACACAATACCCAATCCAGTACAGCCGATCCCCTAGGGGGCTCAACAACAAGCTGTTCTAGAAAGCCGTCTCGTAGACAGTGTACAAATTCTCTCGAGATCCAGTGCCGACCTGATTTTCGCAATCCACTCGCAAGTTAAGATCCCCTACAATTATCATAACACTGCCCTTCTGGAAAGGCTTTTCTATTTCCTGTTGTAATTTGTAGTCCAGATCACTGCAGCTGTTTGGAGGCCAGTAGATAGCCACCATCAGGGTCCTTTTACCCCTGCGATTTCTTAGCTCAAACCATAAAGATTCTGTACCTTCCGATCCTCCTATATTAACTCTTTCTAAAGTTTTAACATCATTTCTTATCATTAAACCACGTCACCCCCTCTACCTACCTGCCTATCCTTCCGATAGGCCATGAATCCTTGGACGTTCAGTTCCCAGAGACATGCATCCTTTAGGCACGTCTCAGTGATGGCCACAATATCATAACTGCCAATGAGTAACTGTGCAACAAGATATCTCCTCTGTACCTACTTCCAAACACCTTAAAATGTGCCCTATTGTGCTAGCCATTTCAGCACTAGGAAAAAGACTGACTATCCACACGATTAATGCCTCTCATTGATCCATTAGTTCTCCATTAGGTCTCCTGTACACCTCTATTAGGTCTCCTCTCATCCTTCGTTGCTCCAAAGAGAAAAGGCCGAGTTCACTCAACCTATTCTCATAAGGCATGCTCCAATCCAGGCAACATCCTTGTAAATCTGCTCGGCACCTTTTCTATGGTTTCCAAGCCCTTCCTGTAGTGAGGCGACCAGAGATGTGCACAGTACTCCAAGTGGGATCTGACCAGGGTCTTATATAGCTGCAACATTATCTCTCGGCTCTTAAACACAATCGCACGATTGATTAGGGCCAATGAACCGTATACCTTTTAACCACAGAGTCAAACTGCGTAGCAGCTTTGAATATGCTTTGGTCTCGGACCCCTAGACCGCACTGTTTTCCACACGGACAAGAATCTTCCCTTTAATGCCATATTCTGTATCATATTAAAGCTACCAAAATGAACCACTGCAAACATACGTCAGTTGAACTCCATCTGCCACTTCTCCGCCCATTTTTACGCTTTATCAACGTCCCGTTGTAACTTCTGAGAGCCCTATACACTTTGGCAACACCCCCAATCTTCGTGCCATCAGCAAATTTACTAACACATCCCTCCATATCCTCATATTTTTCTTTTAATCACAACAAGTATGTATCACAGAACAGATCCTTGAGGCCCAGCAATGATCACCGGCCTCCATGAAAAATATTACCCGTCTACAACCACACTTTGCCTTCTGTGGGCAAGCCATTTCTGGATCCACAAAGCAATATCCGCTTGGATCCCATGCTTCCTTACTTTCTCAGTAAGTCTTGCTTGGTTTACCTTACCAAATGCCTTGCTAAAAATCCATACGGACTACACCTATAGCTCTACCTTCCTCAGTGTACATAATTACATCCTCAAAAATTTCAATCCGGCTCGTAAAGCACGATCTACCTTTGTCAAAGTCATACTGACAATTCATAATCATATCATGACTCTACAAATGTTCATAAATCCTGCCTTTCAGTATCTTCTCCATCAACATACCAACCACAGAAGAAAGACTCACTGGTCTATAAATTCCTGGGCTATCCCTACTCCCTTTCTTGAACAAGCGGACAACATCCGCAACCCTCCAGTTATCCGGAACTTCTCCCGTCCTCATTGATGATGCAAAGATCATCGCCAGAGGCTCTTCAATCTCCTCCCTCTCTTTCTACAGTACCCTGGTGTACATCCCGTCCGGTCCAGGTGACTTATACAACGTGATGCTTTCCAAAGGCTCAAGCACATCCTCTTTCTTAGTATCTGCATGGTCGAGCTTTTAATTCTGCTGCAAGTCATCCCTATAATCGCCAAGATCTTTTTCCCTTGGGAATACTGAAGCAAAGTATTCATTAAGTACCTCTGCCATCTCCTCCGGTTCCATACACACTTTTCTACTGTCACACTTGATTGGTCCTATTCTCTCACGTCTTATCCTCTTGCTCGGCAAATACGTGAAGAAGGCCTAGGGGTTTTCCTGAATCCTGTCCGCCAAGGTGTTTTCATGGCCCCTTCTGGCGCTCCTAATTCCAATCTTAAGCTCCTTCCTGCTACCATTATAATCATCCGGATTCGTATCATTACCAGTTTTTGAATCTTTCGTAAGCTCTTCTTTTCTTCTTGACTAGATTTACAGCAGCCTTTATACACCACTGTTCCTGTACCCTACCATCCTTCCCCTGTCTCATTGGAATGCACCACTCAGAACTCCAGGCAAATGTCTCCAGAACATAGCCTCATTATCCCCCATACAATTAAACGTTTCCCTAACGTCTCTGTCCCTATACTACCAATGCTATGGCAATGGAGATAGAATTGTGATCACTATCTCCAAAATGCTCTCTCACTGAGAAAACTGACATTTCCCTGCTCTTTAGAATATTTGATAAGGGATTTCACTTTGGCAATTAACTGTGTATTCTTGCTGCCAACGGATTTGAAGGTAGAACATTGCAAACTTGGATGTTTGTTCTGCCTTACGTGCAAATTTAGATCGTGTTATTTGTCTGCTTTTGTAAATACGTGAGAGAGAGACGATGATTTCACACCAGCCAGCTGGAATCATGGTAAACGGGATCGAGATATGTATGTATCTATTCTAGGTACGATAAATCCACTGGTCAAAGGTAAGTTGGCATTAGGACAAATTAATTTGAACTTGAATTGTGGAAGGCTAGTTCATTTGTAAAGCACGAAAAGATGCTGCTGAAGGCTTTGAAATGTTGCCTTTGAGAATTCCATTGGAACAATTCCATTGTAGAATCTGCTCTGTGATATACAAACGGGAGTTCAGATTATGTAGCCTGCATTTCCATTCTGAAATTCAGCATGTTGTTTACATCGTCAGCCCTCATTCAATGAATTATCTAAGTGCTGCTAGATGGTCCGATCAAAGTCTTCCTCTCAGAACATTGCAACAACAGAGTCGAGATATAATCGTAAATACAACTAAAGGTTATTCTTTCCGTGCGGAGCATCGCTGGCCACTGTCCTCCAGGCAGACTTTCCTTCATCTACTGCCTCATCTGCTCGTCTTTCTTCTGTTAATAAACCAATTCGGAGTCCACGCAACCAGGTTTCCCTACATGCAATGCTCTCTGACTTTTTGAATGAGCCTACCATGCATTGCCCGGTCAAACACCTTACACAATTAATGCTCTGACTTCATCGGTATATATTTTTTCCACTTTTCAATGAAATCAGTCAGGGTCATAAGGGATGACCTACCCTCTCAAAACCATGCCGGCTATCACCAACCAGAATACGTTTCTCCTGATACTCAGAAGTTCCCTCCCTAAGAATACTCTCCAATAGCATGCCAATAACTGACGGAAGATACACTGGCCTGTAAATCTCTGGACTATCCTCACTGAATTATTTGAACAAAGAAAAATACATTTGCCATCCTCCAATCCTCTGGTACTACTTCTGTGGCCAGTGATAACGCAAATATCATATCATATCCAAAATAGCAGCAATATCTTCACCCGCTTTATCCAAAGTATATCCTTTCTAGCACCAAGGAATGATTATTTTAATGTTTTACACGTTTCCAGCGCATAATTATTATCGTCAGAGCATCTTTTCTTTACACTTAATCCACATTCATCAAGGTCCCACTCTGCGGTGAAGACCGAAGCAAAGTATAATTAAGGGCCTTCACAGCCCCCTTGCACTGCAGACCCATTCTTACTATTTTAATTCTGATCGGCCCACTCTCCTTCTCCCCCTTCACTGTTCTGTTCTTCTCCAAGGCCTTCTCATGTCCCCTTCTAAATTAATTGTTAATTTCCTTCCTGGCTACCTTGTGACATTCAAAAGACCTGACTGATCCTTTCTTCCTGAACCTTAAATATCTTTCTTTCTTCTTCGTGACGAGGTTTTCCATATCTCTTGTCAACTAGGTTTACTCTACACTACCTTCCTTTCCCCGTCTCATTGAGTCAAGTCTATACTCAAGTGCTCCATCAAGAATCGCTCGTTGCTCATTTTAAGGCGCACGCTATTTCACAAATTTGGCTTCCAAGTTCCCAGCTAACAGCGCCAATCAAACACATTCTATACTGGCTGTCTCTATCCCGGTGTAACGTTACGATAAATATCGAATCCTTGACCCGTGAAGAGATCTGACACCTGATCCGTTTACATTTCTGGGATTATATCCAGGATGGACTGTTCTCCAGGTCGCCTGACTGTTTATTGGTCCAGATCTCCTTTCTGGACGCAACTGAGAAATTCCGTCATTCCTAAACCTTTTAACGCGAGGAAGTGACAATGAATTTTAATGAAGATTAAGTTGCCTGTGTCGACAACCGTGCTGATATAGCATCTGTCTAAAATATATCTCTAGAACAATTATTCACTGATTCTATGTTTTTTTTTTTGGTGATAGGTTATGTGGTGTGCAGAATATCCCCAAAAAACTGATGGCTGCCTGTCTGCTTCTCAGTTCTACTCTCAATTTATCAGTAGTCATTCTTTTCACTGTATTTTCGCTTTCTTCAGCTGTGTTACTATGCTACACTCCCTGTGTTTCAATGGCACCCACTTTACTCTCTTTTAATCGATTCTGTCCATTTTGAAACATCTGAACCCCGGAATGTCCAAATGCCATTCCTGACCCTGTGCTTGTCAAGTCTCTGCAATACTTTGGAGTGTACTTCAACTAATGTAACATTCACGCCAGCTCATTCAAAGTTTGCCCAGTTCCCTACTTAACTGTATAACGTGTGCAATCCTCAGTGGATTTTGTAATTTCTGGATGAACAGATGAATGAATGTTTGAATTCATGACAAATCAAATAATTTTTACACTGTTGTACTCGAAAACTGCGCTGAATTGCAAATGCAGTGGGCGTTATCTACACAGATTGCCATTTAATGTACACACATACTTCATTCCACTCTTCAGCTCTTTTCTGAATTTTCTCTGTGTCAGTGTATAGATACAAGTATTGGTGCACGTACTGAGCATTTGCAACATGAACCCAAATTGCTGTAGTATATATACCGGTGAACTCAAATATCTGTCCTGATAAAAATAGTTTTGCGGTTGCCATTTCAGGGAACGAGCTACATTTGGTAACCACAACAATATGAAATTAGCTGATATAGCAAACAACAAAATCATCGATTTCCTGCGGTTTTCAACCTCGGTGTCCTTCTGATTATCACTGCTCGTCCTTAGTCCTCTGCGGACTCTATTTGCCGCAATGATATATCTTACCGTTAACCCATTGAACACCAGAATTAAGCCGATTGGTAGCAACGGTGTTAAAATGCTGTCCAGTAATTCGTATCCTCTCCACACGGGTGAAGTAGCATATTCATTTGTGAAGGCGCAACGCCACGGTATGTTGTCAATAATGGCGTAAGGTTCAACGGCAAAGTAAACCGGGGCACATCTCCCGCAGCTCACAATAACCACGGTCACCATAACCACCGTTGCTGTTCTCTCAGTGCAGTATCGTTCCCGCAGCTTTCGACAACATATTGCGATGAAACGATCGAAGGTAAAACTGACCGTAAACCAAACAGAGCAGTCGATCGTTACCAACACAAATATAAGTGTCAGTGCGCATACAGGAGTGATGAGCAGGGATTTGGAATAAATATAGATATAGTTGGTCTGTTCCACTAAAGCAACAACGATAACCACCATCAGATCCGCTGTTGCCATTCCAACCAGGTAACGGGTGATGCATTTGGAGAGTCCGCACTTTCCCCGAGATAGGATCACAATGGCCGTTAAATTAACTACAAGAAATGAGCGGAGAAAATGTAAACAGAATCATCGTTAGCTGCAAATGTCATTCTTCCCATGCAGAGCATGTTTTTTTTAAGATGAAAAGCAGAACTCCACTGTGCGAAGACTCGGTCCATGCACACTTGCTGGTGGAGAATAATGGACTGGAGCAGCAGTGGGTTGGCGACCTTCTGACAGTTTAGATTTGGGCTTTCGATTTCCGTAACTCACGTACTGGTGAGCTGTCGTTTGCTCCAGTAAACAACAGCATTTCATTTATGGGAGCTAAAATAGCTGAAGGGATTATATGTTGTGGGAACAAAGTTTAATCAATGAGATATAAAGCACAAGTTCTGTTTACCTGACATATGGGAGAACAGACCTGCGTGTCTATCGACTGGCCGGTCATTTGCAAAAGCTGCTGTGTTGTGTTTGGAAGGTCGAAGGTACTGACAGAAACTGCAACCGAGAAAAGCATAGACCAGTATCGCTTCAGAAATCCGAGCAGTGTGAAACTATTAAACTGTGGCAATGTCGGCGGCAACATAGATGACATGAAAAAAAAGCATTACATCGAAAAAAAATATGGAAAAAAACCTAAACAATCACATGCTTGAACCCTCCATCGGGGAAGAAAAGATGCAGGCGACGGTAGCATTTGTGCTTGTAAAAGTACGAAGAGTGCAGCGGAACAGAAGCAAGACGCCTGCACCATACACAGGGTGACCATCTCCAGTATCTTACCAGTGACTCCAGTCGCAACAAGTGCAGGATAGAAAATGCGCACGATGTGGTAAATCGCTGGATATCCCATATTCCGTCAAAGGCAGTGTTCAGTTATACAAAACGTTACAACTGCTCATATGAACTTCTCAACGGTTTTGCAGAGTTATATTGCAAGTGAGAGCAATTCCACTGGGTCACTTAGTGTAATTTTCTCATCAGTCACATGAGTGACAACCAGCTTCACAAACACATACGTTGAACTGTTTTTACTCACTTTGTCACCGTGCCGTGAATTTGACTCCTCAGGGATATTTTAATTTTTGTACTATAAAACAAAATATAATGTTAATCATGTGAGGTTAAGTTCTATTACAACTGGCTTCAGCTACTTCAGCTATTTAAGTGTTGTTTTTTTTTACATAGGCAATCATCTTGAAGACGATTTACTTCGTAATGTATTGCAAAGCACATTCGCTTCTGACATTGAGGGAAGGAGCTGAGCTCCACAGATGAAATGAAATCTTTGTTAAACGAGAACATCCGTTCATTGTTTTCTTTCGTTCGTTCCTGCCATTTCCGGTAGTTTCAGTGATGGAAGTCGCAGTAACAGCTGGTGACATATATCACAATAAAATTCATTGTACTTGTATTCCTCGAAATATTTTAAAGTTCAATCTCGATATTGCAAGGACTTGACGTTAAAATGGGTCCGTTTCTTCAGGAAATTCGTGAAGGTTGTTGACAGTTTGAAGAACAATGCTTTTCCACACTTACGTGGGCCGTTCAGCACGAAGAACCTGACTTTCCCCAGTGAATGACTTGGCGACCCCAGATCTTTGACAATCCGTGGAATCTATCTAACCTTAACGACATTATGCTGCAACTATACAAGGAAGTGGTGAGGCTGCACCCAGAGCAATTCTGGTCTCCATACTCCAGGAAGGACATACTGCCTTTGGAGGCAGTGCAGAGGAGGTTCACCAGGTGGACTCTAGGAGGAAGTAGCTAACCTCTGAGGAGAGATCATGCCGCCTGGGACTATACTCTCTGCTGTCCAGAAGAATCAGAGGGGATCGTATATAAAACATACAAAATTTTAATGGAATAGATAAGATAGTAGTAGTAAAGTTGTTTTCATTGGTAGTTGAGACATTACCTCCAAATTCAGGGAAAAGATTTAGGACGGAGATGAGGAGAAGCTGTCTTTGCAAGAGAGTGGTGAATCTGTTGAATTCTCTGCCCAGGGAAGCAGTTGAGGGTTATGGGGAAAATGCAGGCAGATGGATCTGAGTTTACGGACAGATCAGCCATGATCTTATTGCATAGCCGAGCAGGATCGATGGGCCGGATGGACTACTCCTGCTCCTATTTCGTATGTATTATGTTCTTATTAATCAAAGTGTCATAATACCACTATTTTTATCAACCCATTATCTGTTTGAATAAAAGTAGCAATTCTATTCCCGAGCTATCCTATTATATGCCAAAGTTCTTTTAATTTTCACTGATATAGTTTGATGTAATTTCCCTTTCGATCGTCGATAGCGTGAATATACTGAGAATCACCAAAATTAGTCGCCATCAAACGTTACTACGTTATTTTCGCATTATTGAATTTGTGTACAGCAAATCCGAAGTGTTCCTTATGTCCCGGGAGTGAATGCCGAGTCTCTTCATTTTTTTCAGCATGTGAAAATCGCACGTTGACTTCCACGTTTCATTCAGTCACATCAGACTAAAACAACATGGATCCAACGCGGAAGAAGACAGAGAGCGGACGGTTGGATATTTGACGGTGACTAGTATGCCGCAGGGATTGATGTTTGGTCCACTGTTACCTAACATCCATTTAATTATTTAAATATCAATGTATAAAAAAATGGATCAGAAAAAATGTGGACGTGTCCAAGATTGCGGGTGTTTTGTACAGACAGGAAGGTCAACCGACCTTACAGCGTAATCTCGAACGGCTGGGAATTGGCTAGATAAATGGCGATTGGAATTGAACGCAGAGAAGAATGAGGTCTGCGTTGAGTGGAAAATTTACATGAGAGTAAAATGCACATATTGAATAGTGGGGCGTCATTACACTTTTTTTAAGAGACCCGTGAGTCAGATCGGTAATTCCAGGAAAGCGGCGTCAGAGGCAGATCGGGCTGCATTAGAAGCTCTAATCACATTGGTGTACACAATTAGTACAGTGATTTCAGGAGTTGGGACTTTATGTCGAAACTGTACAACATCGTGTTGAGGAATTAGAAATACGAGTGCTGTTCTGGTCACCTACCAGCAGTTACCAAATATGAATAATCTTCAAAATGTGCGTTCTCTGATCCTTTACAAGGCAGAGTTCGGGAAATGGGAGCAGAGTTGAGAGGGAAAGGTTAAATTGATTACGAATTCATTCCCTGGAGAGCGGGAAAACGAGTGGAGATCTTACAGAAGTATACAACATTGTGTGAGTTACAGTCAGGGTGAATGCCTGCAGATTTTCCCGATCTACTGGGTGAATGAGCCCATAAGATATGGAGCAGGAGTAGGCCTTTTGTCCCATTGAGTCTGCTCCGCCATTCAATTTTGAGCTGATACAATTCTTCCAGTTGTCTGCGCTGCCTTGCTTTCACCCCTGACCCTATAACAAGTATTTATATCTAGAATTCATTGGTTCGTGGTGGAGAAAGATGAAGTATGGCAGAGAGTTGTGTGGGAAGTCTAGTTCCCTCAGATGGTTGAGCAAATTTGGAAGCAAGTGACCGCGTAAGTGGTAATAAGGATGCAATTGTAACACTTCAGAGAAGGTTGTGTTGGTACGTGAATGAGAGACAGGCAGATACATGTGCAGATAAATGTGAGTAGGCAGAAGATCAAAGCAGGATGATCTAGAGGGGCGGAAAAGCCTATCTCTCTGTAGCAATAATATATGACTCCTTGACGATCTTTATCACATTTCCCTATTATGTCTCTGCTCATTCTCCACTTCGCCACCAATGTACGTTTGTGCAGAACTGCGGATTTGTTCAATTTCACCTTCCCATCACAATTCCTTCTGTTTTTGCAGTAAACCACTCCGTATCTATTGTGGAACTCATACCGATGAGTGGCTCTCGGCTGATTGGTAAAAGTCTCCCCATACTATTTCCTTTGTGGAATTGGTATCAATGTGCGGCTCTGGGCTCACTGTAGGCGGAGTCACTTCTTTTCTTTAATTCCTCACACATTGAATACCATGTGTGAGGCTGACTGCGCCAGTCTCACCATTTGACTCATATTTTCTTCTGAATTGCTTTTATCCCTAACTCGTAAACAGCTGCCCTTTGTTGCAAAAGCAATTAATTTCAGTTCCTATTCCGCAATTTTATTGTCAATAACGCCATTAATCAATACATCGGTTCATTGATTAATGTATCAACGCTCGCAATGGATTTGTTAATTCATTTGTGATATATGCATCATTTATAATCTGTTTCCAATTGCTCCTCAGAAAGCAGTGATTAACTCTTCTTCTGTACGATTGCAGTCTTTCAAGTAGATAATTGAAAGAGATAGACCGAAGAACAGTATCAGACGGAAATATAATTTTCGGCAAAATATGTTTCTGACTGTGTCGAAAACTCTGAAAGTGACGAGTGTCACAACAGCTCTGGTCATTGTTCCAGTCGCTGGAGTTGCTCCCTGGACGATGCTGCACACGGTACACACTGCCGTGTGAAATATCATGAAGCGAGGCTCCTTTTCTCGATGGTAACAATATTCCTGTTACTTTCTGAAGACCTATTTCCCCCTTTCAGTGCGGAACATTTCATCATAATCTTGCTCCTATCCAAATGTGGACAGAAAGCGGGATATTTTAAGTGGTGAATAACAGGACAAGTCTCCACCATGATTTTTTGTCTTCTGTTGCAAGGCAGTTTGATGCTCAATTTGCCAATCAAACTGGGATTCACTGGTTACCATCCTTATCCGTCCGCAGATCAATTGGGATAAGAATGATGGGAATTGTTTACACATTCATTCACCGATGCAACTGCCTGATTTTCACAGGATGACTACCAAGCCATGTTGTTCCACATGCAGTACTCCAACCCACGTTGTTTCCCACTAATGTGGAGGCTGCCAAACCGGGAGAAACGGATATAACAGTCTGGCCTGGAAGGGCACCTTTCGCTAATGGTATTCGGTAACAGAGGAGGTGTATATGCAGGTGTGGCACTTGTAACGCTTGCAGGGCTAAGCGCCAGGACGGTGATCAGTAGGGATGGACGTAGAAAGTGATACACGCAGAATTTGGAGAAGATGGTTGGAGAGGGCTTGGGGATGCGAATAGTCATAATAAATTGTTGAAAACGGAGGAAGTTGCGGAAGACAAGAAATTCGTAGTGTTAGGTAATAACATAAACCACCTCTTCACAGTTGTGATGAGGGAGGAAGGTAACAGAGCCAATTCTCCAGAAAATTGAGACACAGATGTTGACAAATTTACACTCGTTTCTGTGTGCTAATTTCGTTCAGTCAACCCAAGGCCAGTCAGTTTTTGTGTAAAGTCAAAATAATGGGAATTGCAAATTAATTGCGATTACAACCTGAGGCAAATGAAAATACAGGAAACCTCGCAAAACTTCAAGCGTGTGAGGATGGTTTGTCTGGTCCTTCGATGTGTTCGGACGAAACAGCCTAGAAACTGTTGCTGTGCTAACTCCGTAATCCAGGATTCCAGGTGGTCACTCTGAGTTGAATCACGTTACTGTCTTTGTTGGCGTGAATGTGTTTCTCCGGCAATGTTTAAAGAAATATTATAAACATTTATTATGCCAAATATCATTATCTAAAACTAGAATTAAATTATAAACAGCTCAGGGAAACGTGGTTCTTCCATCTTCATCAACACAAATGCACACACTTCATTTTACCTGCACAAAACACCCTTTCGTTAGTAGAGAACCATTGTGCTCTGACGAAGATGGGATCTGATATTTATATGGTGCTCATTGTTCATGTTATGAAAATGACTAATTATATTATTATATTTTTCAAATTAAGCAGCTCAAGTTTTGTGCCAAAATAAAACCTCCACAATCCTTATAAGAATACTATAATTCTGTTGTTCACATCTTTACTGTTACGCGGGAGGTATTTCATTTAGCAGTTCTATAAGAGATCTTGATTTTTCTTCAGCCTTTTCGGATTATCCTTGCATGAGGAATGATAAGGAATGTGTGGCATTCAGTTAGGATGCCGGAAATCGGGAGAATTTAACGTTGTAACAAATTACTCAGCATCCACACAGATAGGGTTTGATGTGGGAGAGCCTTCTCAATCGCATGAGTTTGGTGGGACCGGAGAGTGTCTTTTCTAGATTTACGCCAATGGGTTTCCTACGGAATATTGTTAGGCGCCTCTGGGGGCGGGCATGTCGTGCTGCACCCAGGGGCCGCTCGTCCACCATTAGTCCTCATCTGCCACCCAACTCTCAGCTGTGGCTCCAAATAACTAACACCCTGATAATCCGCTACGACAGGCGGGCTAAGACAGAAAATTTCACCCTCCGTGAGAAAGGGATTTTCCTGCCCCAGCCTTCGAAGCCAATTCCCGACTGGGCAGACAGAATGAACTACAAGATCCAACGCCGAAGAATGCGTTGCTGCAACGCTTTTAGGAGAGCGAAAGGCAAACGAAGGAACAGAACGCGTCATTACTAACCACTGTAGCTGAGAAAGACTTTAATTTTGACGATTGTTCGTGTAACTGGACCAGGTTATTTGACGCCTAGAGTGGAACTGCCCCAGTGTGAAATTCCTCCCGGGAAGAGCTTTACATCATCGTCGGAAATGATGTACAACATACACCAGCTTTTAATGATTAAAAAAAGAATTAAAATAAAATAACAAACCAAATCAGAAACAAACCAAAACAGAACATACACAGTGCTAACACTGATATTCTCCAAGAGTTTACCTTGCCTGATTTTCACAATTATTACAAGTATACACTTGACTACTATTTATAATGCTGTACTTTCCATAGACATTTCCACCGCGACTATTACAAAGACATAGTTTTTCTGTTTTTCGCCTATCTGTGTTTATAAATAGATAGATATATCGGTGAATAAATAGAGAGATATATAGATAGACAGGTTGCATTTAAGAGACAGATAATTCCCTTTCTGGGCGGTGAGGAGACCACTGGATTTATTTCCAACTTTCCAACTGATCCAATACAATAATGTGAAGAGCAAGAATATAAGGCGGGAGAGAATAGGACCAATCAAGTGTGACAGTGGAAAACGAGTGCATGGAACCCGAGCAGATGGCAGAGTTACTTACTGAACACTTTGATTCAGTATTCACTGCGGAAAGGTTCTTGGCGATTGTGGAGATGACTTGCAGAAGACTGAAAAGCTTGAGCATGTAGATATTAATAAAGAAGATGTGCTGGAGCTTATAGAAAGCATCAAGTTGGATAAGTCACCGGGATCGGACGGGATGTATCCAAGTCTAATGTGGGAAGTGAGGGAGGAGATTACTGAGCCTCTGGCGAAGATCTTTGCATCCTAAAAGTGGAGGGTAAGCGTACGGAGGATTGGAGGTTAGCGGATGTTGTTCCTTTATTCAAGAAAGGGAGTAGGCATAGCCCAGGAAATTATAGACCAGTGAGTCTTACTTCAGTGGTTGGTAAGTTGTTAACGAAAATCCCAAGAGGCAGGATTTATAAACATTTGGAGAGGCATAATATGTTTAGGAATAGTCATCACGGCTTTGTCAAAGGCTGGTTGTTTATTATGAGCCTGATTGTTTTTTTTTTCAGGATCTAATTAAACAGGCTGAAGAAGATCAAGCCGTGGTTGTCCTGTATATGGATTCTAGCAAGGCATTTGATAAGGTACACTTTGAAAAGCTTATTTAAAAAGTAAGGAGCCATGGGATCCAGAACATTGCTTTGTGGATCCAGAAATGGGCTGCCCACGGAAGGCATGGAGTGGTTGTAGACGGGTCATATTCTGCATGGAGGCCGGTGACCTGTGGTGTGCCTCAAGGATCTGTACTTGGACACATGTTATTTGTGATTTTTATTAATGACCTGAATTAGGAAGTGGTAGTATGTGTTAGTGAATTTGCTGATGACACGAAGGTTGGGGGTGTTGTGGATCGTCTGGAGGGCGGGACATTGACAGGATGCAAAACTGGGCTGACAAGAGGCTGATGGAGTTCAACCCAGATAAGTGTGAAGTGTTTCATTTCGGTAGGTCAAATATGATGTAAGAATATAGTATTAATGGTAAGACTCTTGCCAGTGTGGAGGATCAGATGAATCCTCGGGTCCGAGTATATAGAGTTATTAAAGGTTGTCTGTGGTTAAGAAGTCATACGGTACATTGGCCTTCATCAATCTTGATATTGAATTTAAGAGCCGAGAGGCTATGTTGCAGCCATATAGGACCCTGGTCAGATCTCTCCTGCAGGACTGTGCTCAGTTCTGATCGCCTCACTATAGGAAGGACGTAGAAGCTCTAGAATGAGTGCAGAGCAGTTTTCAAGTATGCAGTCTGGATTGGAGACCACGCTTTATGAGAATAGGTTGAGTGAACTCGGACTTTTCACCATGGCACGGCGAAGGATGAGAGCTGACCTCATAGAAGTGTACAGATAATGAGAGGCATGGATGGTTTGGATAATCAGAGGCTTCCCCAGGGCTGAAATGACTAGGACGAGAGGGCAGAGTTTTAAGGTGCTTGGAAGGAGGTAGAGAGGAGATATCAGGGGTAAGTTTTTTTACGCAGGGAGTTGTGAGTGCATGGAATGGGCTTTCGGCGGCAGTGGTGGAAGCCGAAATGATAGGGTTTTTTTAAGAGACTCCTGGATGGAAACATGGAGCTTCGAAAAACCGAGGGCTATGGGTAAACCTAGATAGTACTAAGGTGAGAACATGTTCGGCACAGCTTTGCCGGTCGTAGGGCCTGTATTGTGCAGTAGGTTTTATATGTTTCTATGTTTCCCTGTTTCTATTACTGGAATGAACAGGACTGTCACAGCTGTACACTGATAACAACATTGGTGTTATCAGTGCTTATTCTGACATGCCACTTACAACGCTGATAACGTCTCTGTCTGCAAAGTCCCAGCAATGCTGCAATATTATTATCACAGCTCATTCCGTCCCAAGAAACTCTCACACAGAGAATATCACTGCTTATTCAGAACCATCTCTAAGTACTTTGTTAATTGCATTGCTTGATAGAAACAGAGAAAACAAGATGCAGGGAGATAAGATCATAAAATCATGAAATATCGCTATTACTGAAAATGCTTCTCAACAAAATCATTCTGATATTGCTGATGCCCAGTGAACACTGACAACACTCTCATTGGGTATCAGAACATATTGCTCATGTCTGATTTGACAATGTGCGCTCCCCTGCAGAAAACAAGAATGCTGATAATGCCGCAAATTACAAACCGTAGTATTAATTCCTCAAAAGTGCAAACATTACTGATACGTGTTGCACTGCGTCCAACAGGAGATGACTGACGTAACGTGGGCAGAATTTCCGTGCCACCTATCGTTATGGACTTGATTCTTCCGGTTATACAGTTCAGAACAGAGAGAGGTACAGACAATGTACCAAGGAACGGCCGAAACAGCAGTAGAACAGAAACGCTTTGAACCTCGGCTTTTATTGTTATTTTCCTACTGATATCAGGAGTAACCTGGAGGTGAAGGAGAACTATTCATTCATGTTGCTTTTTCTAAATGACATTGGACCGTGTTTATATTTGGAGGCACAGGCATTCGTTTTATCATCGTACGTCTAAATAAATATCAGATATCTGAATTTACAAGTATTGTTACACCCTTATTTCGCCACTCACTCGAATCTAAATACAGCCTCTGGTCAGTGGGCTCGCGGGTAAAGTACATCAGTGGCGCAAATAGGTACAGCTTGAGTTCAGCAGGTTCAGATAATGGAAACCATCGACGAACATGAGAATGCCGAGCCTTCATCACTCAAACCGGTGCACACATGATGATTCATACAAGGAATAGAATAGTAAATATAATTGTTAAAATATGCTATACACACATAAACATATGTTTGACGTACTTAACTATTGAAGAACAATGTGCTGAATGGTGCGAATAAACGTGCATGCTTTTGTTGTTTCAATCGGGCTGTGTAATAACAACAAGAGAGATAGGCTGCACATCACTAATCCGATTAATTAGTGTCAGGCTGAGATGCAGTTAACCTGGTACAGTTCGGTACTTGCAGAATTACGGAAGACACACAGTTGTATGTTTGTGTACTGAAAAAGATATTAAAAACATATACATTTTGAAGCAATTTGTAAATAATGCTCAAATGAGATAAACGATTGCAAGGAACAGAATAAAGCGGTCTCTGCAGATGGATAGTAATGTGAGACACAGACGGATGAAGCATCTGAAACTCTTCACTAGGCGCACCCACGGTCATCTGTCTGAGCTGCTGGAGAGCCAATACCTGGACTTCTATTGGGCGACAGAAAATATGAAGCAGACACATTGACTGTAATGCTGAAACGACAGAATGATTACGGGCCCGGTTTATAGTTCAAAGAGCCAATTCTGTTCTACAAGCAGAATGGTCGGCAGTTCTACTAACTCGTCAGGCCACGCTGGTGTTATCACTGCTTCTCCTGAACCATCACTGAACTGAAGAGATAATATCACTGCTGGCTAAGCTGACAGCCACCATTAGTACTCCTACTGACTATCGTTAATGACAACTGATCATGCAGTTGCTACTGCATTTCAACCGATCAATGTGATGACGTCCTGGCGAAAACTGGCCATTCACGGAAATACATTCCTAAGACATTCATATTGCTAATTTCTCCTCCTGGTACAAAATGCAGCTGGTGGATATCCCCACTATTTCACCAGTGTTTGACAATCTGGCAGGACGGCGAATGCGGTTGACATGGTAGCAGTAGGTGCGGTTGGCAGCTCCGATGACCCTCCGTGCCCTCGGCCTGCATTAGAGCAGCAGGGCCTTGACCAACGGGTTTACCACTGTAGACACCACCGCAGGGAATGCCGGGGATTGGTTACAATGACTCTGGCAAAACGTAGCATAATTGTTACAGAAAATTGTATTGATAGTGAGCAAGGCCGCCCCAGAAAAAAAAAGTACATCCATGTTGAAGGGTCAGAGTCGGCAATGCAGCGCGGAAACATGGGCACGTGCTGATTTGCGAGGTGGATGTCGTTCCTGAAGGCTTGAAAAACAGCTGGACTGTTGGTAAGTCGGAAAGCCACAACCAGGCACTCGCAGTGACCGCTGGGCGTTATGATGGCCATCTTCCACTCATCACGTGGCGGATGCAGATCCATTCTACGCACGCTGTAGGTCCGGTCGAGTGAAGGGTGGGCGATTTTGAATGTTTTACATCTGCTCCGGCGCTGGATAGACACTGGGATGGCGAATGAAGTTGTGCTGTAGCGCGTTGCCTCAGTAGTCTGTCATGGCTTGTGTCTATTGTCAATCAGACGATCTCGGAGAGAGGCAATGCCCATAAGGTGGTCGACCGTGCTGCCTGCTGTCCGAGAGGTGACTGGGTTTCTGTATTTCCATTTAAAGAAGGTGATAGCCAAATCGTTGTGTTCCTATAGGAGTTGGCTGATATGAGAGTTTCATCCGAGTCCAGGTTTTACCGAATGAAGACAACTGAGATTGCTGGCCGGTGGTCCGGCAAGTTGTTCAACAATTCAGCAGTGAGGCTAATAACCAGTGGTGGGGGTCGTGGGTGGAGAGTCAGGGGTAACGCAAAGTGAGAAGGTGTTGGATGAGTAGATCAGGAGGACCATAGTGGATTTATGTACTCTAAGCTGCTCATGTGCACAGGTCATGAGGGCGCACTGACCAACCCATACCTATAGGGACGTCCAGCAAATGCCGTGAGGAGAATCGATAGGGTGAATGCACTCAGTCGTTTTCCCAGATTTGTATAATATTTAATAAAATTTGCATTTGTGGGCAATGAACAGCCGCGGTGAGCTATGGGGTCAGGTACAATCACATAATTTAAAACAGTTGACGAGATGCATGTTTTCGGAAGCTTTGGAAGCTTATGCGCCGGCGTTGGATGTAAGCGGCTGTAAGAGCAACGCGATCGGTACTAATCTGAATTCAATGGGGTGCGAGGAGAGGGCCTCAAACTGAAACAAATCATGCATCTCCATCGAAAGATTATTTGTGTTTTTATCCATTTATCGCTTCTATAGACACAGCTGACTCCAGCAGTTTATATGTATGCCCTTCAACATAGCGCCTTTCAGGCTAGCAGTCACTGTCTGCAGCAGCGGCAGACAGGGTAAGGACTCTGCCGAGACCCGGTTCCCTTAAGGATACGAAATAAGTCAAACTCCAAGACCAACTGTTCAGTGAACACACCAGATCACTTTTAGACATCTTCAAAGTCAAGAGAGCAGGAAGAAATGCAGTAGTTATAGGGGATTCTATAGTGAGGGGAACAAACAAAAGATTCTGCGAGCCGAGCAAGGATACCCGGATGGTGTGTTGCCTCCCAGGTGCCAGGGTACGGAATATCTCAGATCGGGTCCAGAGTAATTATCTCAGGATTACTGACTGAGCAGATTAATGAGTGGCTAAGCAACTGGTCGAGGGGGCAGGGCTTCAAATTCCTGGATCTGTGGGATCGATTTTGGGGGAGATAGGACTTATACAAAGACGAACTGATCACCTGAACTCAAAGGGTACTAATATCCTGGCGGGATTGATTGAATAGCTGTTGGGAGGGGGGGGGGGTGGTTAAACTAAGTTGGTAGCGAGAAGGTATCCAGGGTGTTAGGGTCGAGGTAGAGGAAATATAAAAAAGTAAAAGATACTGTGCAGCAAAGATGGCAAGAAGGACAGGTATGTGAATAGACTGGATAATTTGCTGTGCGATAGAAATAGAGCAAAATCAGTAACAGATACTGATCTAAATGTACTGTACTTAAATGCCCGCAGCATTAGAAATAAAGTGGATGACCTTGTTGTACAGCTACAGGTAAAATGTATGAAATTGTGGCCATCACGAGTCATGGCTAAATGATGGATGTGATTGGGAGCTGATTGTCCAAGGGTACACAGTGTACAGAAAAGATATAAAGGTAAGTAAAGAGGGTGGCGTGGCTCTGATCGTAAGCAATGATATCAAATCAGTAGAAAGAAGGGACATAGGAGCAGAAGAAGTAGAATCCCTATGGGTCGTGTTAAGAAATGGCAAGGGTAAAAAGACACTAATAGCAGTTCTGTACAGGCCTCCAAGCAGCAGCCGGGATGTGGACTACGTTGCAGCTGGAAATAGAAAAAGCGTGTCAGAAGGAAAATGTCAAGATAATTATGGGGGATTTTAATATGGAAGTGGATTGGGAAAATCGTTACAGGTGTAGGCCTGGGCAAGGTTGTATGGAAGACCGGCTGTTGCCCATGCAGCAAGTTTACCCTCTCCATGCCACCGATTTTGTCCAAGGGAAGGGCATGGACCGATACAGCTTGGCCCCAGTGATGTCGCAGGAGTTGCCAATACCCCTTTTGTACTGATCTCTGTATTTCCTTACCTACAACTTCCTCTGTTTTTTTTGTAGGGGGGATGCTTGTACCTTGCAAATGTTCCTGAGTTCTGTGCAATAATTTGCTGCATCTTCTGATCATTGCTCATCTCCTCTGGTTTTATTCACGTTTCAGCCATTGTGTGTATTCCATACTGATATTCTTCTGAAGGGATCTGAATGTTTTGTATGATATTCATACCAATCGTCATCTGCCAAATCAGACAGTTTACTGGGTCACAGAAAAGATCCCCAGTTGCCCATTTAATCACTCCTCACTTGGTGGGTAATTACACCAACACGATTGAATGATAAATATTATGTCTCCTATTATTACTTCCAGTGGTGAACTCACCTTGGTCCCACTTTTGAATGTCTTGTAAGTCCACAAAGAAAAATCTTGTCTTATATCTTCCAATTTGCCTTTTTTATATTAGTGTCGTTGAAGATGTTTTCATGATCCCCCGGTGTCCATAAAAGGGTAGCATGGTAGCCTCCAAACCCACCATTCGCTGGAGCTCTTCCGATGTCATCATGCCTCGGGCCACCTGACCATGGTGGTGAGGCCTGACACCGCCAGTGGAGCTCAGGGTACAATTCCCTGTATGGTGGGAAACAGCCTTTCCACGTCTATTCTGTACAACGCTTTCAACATTCGAAATGTTTATATCAGATCCCCTCTTATTCTACTGTACTCTAATGAATACAGTCCAAGAGCCGACAAACGCTACTCATATGTTAGCCTCTGCATTCCAGGAATCATCCTCGTAAATCTTCTCTGAACTCTGTCCAGCATTAGTACATCCCTTCTAAGACAAACACACTGGGGTGTTCCCCTCTCCTCTGGTGACATTTGGATAGCGGGGAACTGCACCCATTGTTCTTTAGTTAAATACTGCGTTCTTTAGGCTTTACTGCGTTCTCCGCCATTTAATAAATCCATGGCCAGTCTCTCCATGGACTCATCTCCAAACGGCTGTATTTTCTCCTGAGCTCTTAATTCCCCTACTTTGCAAAACTCTATCGGAACTGGTCTGATGCACTATCAATAACTCTCGGAGACAGGAAGTGAACGATCGGCTTTTATTAGCAGCAAAAGGGGAGCACTACATCTCGGAGACTGAGGGAGGAGCAGTGTCCCAATCGCCTTTATACAGGGGACTGTGGGAGGAGCCACAGGAGCAGTCAGCAGAGGGGCGTGTCCAGACAGGTATACATAGTTTAAGACATGGTCTTAAATATATTTCCTAAGGTAGCCTGCACTGATTCATTGGTCAGAAAATTATGCTGATTCAGCACTCTCTAGGAAAATATTTCCTCCTTATCTGTGTCCAAATTGTACATCGTGTATCTTGAGGTTATGTCTCCTAGTTCTGGTTTCATCTACCAGTAGAGACCACTTTCCTGCCTCTATCTTATCCATTCCTTTCATAGTTTCATATGTTTCTATGGCCTGCTACTCCAGGCCACAGCCTTCAAACAAACTCAGAAATGGAAGAAAAAGAGATATTAAAGGTAGAAATAGAGCTGAGTCAGAAGATGCAAGCAAACGAGTCTCCATTAAGCGTCATCATCCTTAGCTCCTCCCTCCGATTATAAGGGAGGTAACAGACTAAAGGAATATACCTTCACTCCATCATTAAGGCAGTAAAGACGATAGTTCCGGATTGGGGGGGGGGGGGGGTCGTGTAGCAAAGGTGCCAGTACAGTGTACGAATTTGTTACTTTAACGGTGGTGATGTGCATTATTAAACCTGATAACATAAAACGAATTGTTCATTTAATCTCAATCCTATCTTTGATCAGTGATTGGAGATGAGAAACCATTTAAGTCGTGGGAGGGTTTGTGACGTTGTGACATCATATTTTAGATATGTTAAATAATACATTGCGGACGATGCATAACTTCCAGTGTCCATTTGCTTTAGACTCAAAGTATTATCTAATTATTGTATGATTCTAATTATAAATTATATGTTAACTGTTGAACACTTAAGGGTTTTGCGATAGTTTAACGTGTGAACGCATTGAGACTGTAATATATTGCACAAGATCTGGATATTTGTGATTTCAGTTGAAAGAAAAACAGAGGTAATGCGTGCGTGAATGAATGGATTGAAAAGATGTTTGAATTTTCTTTTCTTTAACAAGAGGATCTCACTGTCTGCAAATGTCTGTTTCATTGGATGAAATACATTTGCAGGAATATTTGAATATCAGAGACTGCTTCCTTTTCCGAAATTGCATGAAGTCTCAGTGTATGGGGTCCGCAATAACCCACATCTTGTTTCCCTTTGTTCTTTAGATTATTTGATAAATATTTTCGCTCTAGGGTTTAACTGATCATTCTACATACGACATTTGCCAGTGACAGGTTTGAAGGAAGAAACGTTGGAGCTTAGATTATTGTTTTGCCATACCTGCGTATTTTGATTGTGTTCTTGTGTTTGTTTGCTGTCGTATTGATTTCAGAGGTAGACACGGATTCCACACTGACCATGTGAAATCAACGTTAAATAGATCGAGATTTGAGTGTATCTATTCCGGGTACGATAAAGTCGCTGTTCAAAGGGAAATTGACATAACACAATTTCGTGTTTACTTCAAATGGAAATTTGAAGTACGCTTTCTGGGAGGCTGGTTCATTTGAAAGCAACAAAGGATGCTGCTGAATATTTTGAAATACTGATCTTGAGTTGCAAGTTTCCATTGGAAAAAAAAGTTTTGATGTAATCATAGCATTTGTCCTGTAATAAGTAAACGTCATTTCAGTTTAGATAGCGTGCAGTTTCAGTCCGAATTCAGTTGTCTGCTTTCAAAATCAGCCCTAACTCAGGTAAATCATCCACGTCCTGCAGGATGTTCAAATTGATGTCTGTCTCTCAGAACACTATAATAGCAGCGTGTAGATTTATTTGTAAAGGTACTGAAGATTATACCTTCCTTGCGGAACATCACTAGCCTCTGCCCTCCAGGCAGACTACACTCCATCCACTACCTCATCGGCCTTCCCTTGGTTAGCCAGTTCTGACTCTTTGCAGCCAGGTTTCACTGGATCCCAGGCCACGTGACATTCTGAAAGTGTGCACCAGAGGGAACCCAGTCTAATACATTACAAAATTAATATATCCCACATCGACTCTTCTACTTCATCTACCTGTTTTTCACTTTTTCATAGAATTTATTCTGGCGCATAAGGGACACAAAACCATGCTGACTATCCCCAACTAGAATACGTTACTCCGTAAATTCCGTCTTCAAGAAGCCTCTCCAATACTTTGCCTGCTATTGACCGAAGACTCACTGGCCTGTAATTCTCAACACTATCCCTATTACATTTCTTCAGCAATATCTTCGCTCGCTTTTTCTATTTGCCTGGATTGCATACTTTCCAGCGCCGGAAAAGGTTTTATATTCATGTATTCCCAGTGTCCAGGTCGTAATACTAAGTGTCTGCATGCCTCAGCTCACCTGCCCTTTTTCGCTATCACATTCATCAAGATCTCACTCACTGGTGAATACCAAAGCAAAGTGTCATAAAGGACTCTCACTGCCTCCTTGCACTCCAGGCACATTTCCCCTTTTGTCTCTTATCTCTCCCACTCTCGTCATCCTCCTGTTTTTCACCTACCTTAATGCGGCTCTCCCATGCCTTCCCATGTCCCCGTTTTAATTCTTCTAAGTCCATTGTTAAATCCCTTCTGGCTACATTGTGACTTACCATAGCCCTGCCTGATGCTTCCTTCCAAAACCTTAAGTATATTTCTTTCTTCTTCTTGAAGAGGTGTTTCATATCTCTAATCAACCAGAGTCACTTTACGGGGCCATCCGTTCCCCGCTTCAATGAAACAAGCCAATGCTGAACGCCAATCAAATGCTCCATTATCAATCTCCATATTTCTCTTGTGCACTTGAAGGAACAAAGCTCTTCCCTAATTCGGCTCCCACGTTCCTACACAATAGTATCAATTAAGTACATTCCATATTGTCTGCTGCTATCCCAGTGTAAGGTATGTGGAGCAGCTGTGCTCTATCGTTCTGAAATGCTGACACGCTGAGAGATCAGTTTCCTGACCCACTTCATTTTCTAGTATTAGCACAAGAAGGAATGTTCACTAGTCCGCCTGCCATGTCTCCTTTATGTACACAACTGAGAAAAGTTGTCGCATCTAAACCTTTTAAACTGAGGAATTGCCGATAAATATCAGTGAAGTTTAAGTTGGCTGTGAGAACAGCAGTGTTAATATTAACATCTGTTCAAAATCTACGTGCCGATCTGCCACTGTCTCTGTGCTTTGTTTTCGTTTTGGTGATGGGAGCTCTGTACAGAATACTCTCAAACGAGTGTTTGTTCCCTTCCTACTTCTGAGTTCCACTCATAGTCTACTAACATACAATCACACCACAGTGTCCTCCCTTTCCGCAGCTGTGATACCATCACACTCTCACTGTGTTTAAAAGGCTTTCCCTTTACTCTCTTTTACCAGAAGGTGACAATTTTGAAACATCTGCACTTCGAAATGTCCTGAAGTCATTCCTCCCCTTGTGATAGAATTGACTTTATTTCTTACATCCTTCACATACATGAGGAACAAAAATCTTTACGTTACGTCTCCGTCTAAATGTGCAATGTGTAATCCTAGTAATTTATAATAAACAGAACAGGCTACAAAACATAGCAAAAACACTGAAATCAGGGTGGGTTTAACAGTTTGATGGCCTGGTGGATGATGCTGTCCCGGAGGCTGTTGGTCCTGGCTTTTATGCTACGTTACCATTTACCGGATGATTGTAAATTCTCTGCAATAGTTTGGAATTTAGTCGTTTCAGGATAACTGGGCACATGATTATTTGAATTTATGACATTTTGCCAAACTCAGTGATGTAGTCTTAAACTCCACTGAATTGTGATTGGAGTTGGCTTTAAGTACACAGATGGCCATTTAAAGTAAACACATACTTCATTCCATTTTTCAGCTCTTGTCTGAATTTCCTCTGTGTCAGTGTATAGATACAAGTATTGGTGCACTCACTGAGAGATTGCAACATGAATCCACATTGCTGTAGTATATATACCGGGGAACTCAAATATCTGTCCTGATAAAAGTAATTTTCCACTTGCCATTTCAGAGAATGAGCTACATAGGGTATCCAAAATAATATGAAATTAGCAGAAATTGCAAACAATAATATCATCGATTTTCTGCGGTTTTCCACCTCGGTATCTTTCTGATTATCGCTAATCTTCCGAATCCCTCTGCGGACTCTATTTGCCGCCATTATATGTCTTACTGTTAACCCATTGAAGGCAAGAATTAAGCAGATCGGTAGCAACGGTGTTAAAATGCTATCCAGCAGTTCGTAACCTTTCCACACAGGTAAAGTAGCGTATTCATGTGAGAAAGCGCAGCGCCACGGCATGTTGTCAATAATGACGTAAGGTTCAAGGGCAAAGTAAAACGGGACACTTCTGCAGCAGCTCACTATAACCACGGTCACCATAACCACCGTTGCTGTTCTCTCAGTGCAGTATCGTTCCCCGAGCTTTCGACAACATATTGCGATGAAACGATCGAAGGTAAAACTGACAGTAAACCAAACAGAACAGTCCCTCATTACCACAAATAATACACCGGTCTCTGCGCATACAGGAGTGAAGAGCATGGTTTTAGAATAAATGTAGATATTGTTGGTCTGATCCACTAAAGCCTGAACGATAACAACCATCAGGTCTGCCGTTGCCATTCCAACCAGGTAACGTGTGATACATTTGGAGAGTCCGCATTTTCCCCGAGATAGGATCACAATCGCCGTTAAATTAACTACAAGAAAGTTGGAGAATGAAAAAAAAAACACAGAAGTATCGTTAGCTGCATATGTCTGAAGTCCCACCATTTTTCCAATGGTGTTTTTTTTAAAGTGAAAAGTAGAAATTCAATTTGTGCGGACTCTGTCCCTGCAACAATGGACGGAATTATCAGTGGGTTTGCGACTTTCCGACAGATTAGAGCCAGGCATCTGATTTTCATGACTCTCGTACTGGTGAAGGTCGATCGCTCCATAAACAACACTATTTCCATTGTTTGAGGTGAAATCGCTGATGGTTTATTTGTAGTGAAATCATGAGATTTAATGCGTAAGTTATACTTTAACGTTTTACGGAAGAAAAGACCTGAGTGTCGATATTCGCCTGGCCGGTCAGTTGAAAGACCGGATCTGGAAAAGCAGCTTCTGTCGGTTCAGAAAGCCTTGCAAGGTGAAGCTATGGAACTACGGCAATATCGGCACCAACGTAAATGACAAAATAAATAAATCAATAAAGCATCACATGGAAACGATATAGAAACTGAATAAAGAAACTATCAGATGCTTAAATCTCAATTCTGGAAACACATTTCAGACAAAGGTAGCATCTGTGCTCAGTAAAAGTCCAAACAGTGCAGCGGAACAAAAGCAAAACGACGACGGCACCATACATAGAGTGACCAGCTGCAGTATCTTACCGGGGATACCGATCGCTACAATTGTAGGATAGAAAATGCTCGCGATGTAGTAAATCGTTGCATATCCCATAATTCGTCACAGTCAGCATTCAGTTGTATGGTACGTTCCAATTGATCATATGG